>NC_081564.1:7633074-7702024 GCF_022355385.1 Mustela nigripes
TGCGGGACTCGATCCCAGGACCCTGAGATCATGACCTGAGCCGAAGGCAGCGGCTTAACCCACTGAGCCACCCAGGCGCCCCGTGAGTTGCTTTTTAAGTAGCATGCAGACTGTGTCCATTCTGATTGGCTGCGAAGTACAGGATGTTAAGGACACAAAGGTGGTTTTTCCAGTTTTAGCAGCGGTAGCTACTTCCAGTCCTAGTAATAGGCTGTGGGTGAGAATGTATTGGGTAGTTCAACAGTTAGACTGGATGGATTCCAGGGCTGGTCTGGTGGGTTCCCTGATTTGTTCTCATCCCTGATAGGACTGCCGAACAGAGACCGAAGCCCCCATGGAGCTTCAGGGGTGGTCCAGTCTCCCTAAGAACCCTAGAACCATGGAAGGTCTAAGCCCAGTCTGTGTTCCAGTGAGTCAGGCTTGCTCTCTGTCCTCCATCTGTTGCTGCGTCTCAAACAACGCTGAACTTAGTGGCTTAAAACAATGGTTTTGCTCCATGGGTACCCTGGGAGGTGTCTCCTGCAATGGAAGTCTGATGCTAGTAGGGCATGGAATCATCTGAAGGCTTCTCTCCCATGTCCAGTGGGATGTCTTGGATGTCTTGGAAGCTGGGAAGTGGTCAGACATCTCTGTTGTCCATGTGGCTTCTGGAGCTGCCTCACAGTTGGGTAGTCTGAGGAGAGGCAGACCTCTGTATGGGGGCTGGCTTCACAGCAGCCATGGGACAGGACGGGAGGCAGAAGCTGCCAGCCCCAAGACCAAGACCCCGAAGCCAGCACAGCGTTACTTCCATGATTGGCTAAAGCAGTCAGAGCTGCGCACATGCAGGGGGAGGAGACATAACCCTTAGGTTATGGACGAGTGCCCAAGAATTTGGCCACCATTAATCCTCCACAGTGTCCCGCCAGCACCTCAAGGTTTGTTCATAGTTGTACCTTATCCCATTCTGGCCTCACAAGGAGCCACTTCACATTCATGTAGCTCTTTGTGCATTGACCAGAAAGTTCATGTACACTCTCTGAGTTTGTCCTCCTGACCCCTTGGTTAGGATAGCAGGTTGGGTAGGAGGGCAACTGCGGCGCAGAGTCAAAAGCCAAGGACCACACAACTTGCTGGGGACAGAACTGAGGCACAGATCCGAATCTCTCGACTCAGTCCCTGCTGAGGGATTTGAGTTTGTTTGTTTGTTTGTTCATTCTGCTCTCTGACACGTCTAGAGCTGCAGGAGCAGAAAACACATTTCCCTTTGGTTGAACGCTTGGCCACAGATCTTTGCAGGTCAAGCTCAGGGCGCAAACGAAGGAAACAAACGTTAACACGCCTGCTCAGCCCTGTGCCATCAGCAAGGACTCTGGAAGCCGGTGTACTGGCCTTCTCTCTTGGGAAACTCTCTCCGGATCGTCCAGCGGCAGCAGCTGGGCAGGATGGCAAAGTCGGCGAGGTCTTGGGAGCCGAAGCGCCAGGTGGTGTAGCACCTGTAGGCACAGTGCCGCAGCCGGCTGTTGGCACTGTCATCCAGCTCCAGCAGGGGCTCCTGGTAGAGCAGGAGGAACTGCAGGACCTGTCGGGACAAGACAAGCTTCCTGAAGGGCTCCGAGGTGGTGATGCAGGCACCAGGCTTCTTCCGACAGCACAGCTCTTCCAGGCATCTGTGGCTCTTGGGGAGCTGGGACGGGAGGCAGTGTCCACACTGGCACCAGTCTGGGCTGTTGCTGGATAGAGGAGTCGCTTCCCTGCTCAGCAGCCGCATCTCCTCTGGTTGCCCAGGAGTAGGGGATGGGTCGTGGAGAGACAGGGGCAGCCTGGACAAGTCCGTGAAGTCCGTTGAGGGTCTCTGAAAAAGTCGTTCCCAAACCCATCAGCGATGACAAACTCTAGGGTTCTAGATTCTTTAATTTTGGCATTAAGTTATAAGATTACACTTAATATCACATTAATACCAGTAGCTGTCATTTATCAAATGTATATATCAAGACTATACTAGTGTTTTATAAATTTGCCCTGTTTAGCCTTTGAAGAACCTTGTGAGATATGTGTCCTTCTCTCCATTTCACAGATTTGGAAAGTGAACTTCAGACACGCCAGGCCTCCAGGCAGGTATCACCTGCTCGTGGAGACCTTCTTGCCCTGATCCCCCTGATCTAGGTAGTTCCCCTCCACCCAGGTCACTCTTAGCGTGTCATGAGATTCCGTGTTCTTGACAGTACTTGTCACTGTCTGAAATGATCCTACTCATTGATATGTCCTGTTGATGTTTCTTCCACATGAAAGCGGGGGGGGGGTGCGCCTGTTCGCTTTGTCACTACTGTATCCCCATTATCTAGGCCAGCACCAGCACACGGTAGACAGTAAATATTTGTTGATTTTGCTCTACTCTCTCCTCTTCCACCAGTCTCCCTCTTCTAGCAAATCCATTTATTATCCTCCAAGAGAAGTTGCCATCATGACATCATTTATATCTGTTCTTTGTAGCATATACTTTCATTCATCAGGCAAAGTTGGAGTGAGTACATTAAAATTAAATAGTTCCTATACATGAGCACTTAGAGCAGCACGATTTACAATAGCCAAAGGGTAAAAACAACCCAAATATCCATCAACAGATGAATGGATAAAAATTTAATGTCTTAAACTTTATTTTCAGGGATCATTTCTGTAGTTTGTTAAAAATATGTCATGTCCATACAGTGGAGTATCATTCAGCCAAAACAACAAAAAAGGGAGCAGTATACTGATACCCACTACAAATAGATGAACCTCAAAGCCATTATGAAAAGTGAGAGAAGCCAGTCACAAGAAGGCAAATACTGTATGATTCTCTTTATATGAAATGTCTAAAATAGGCAAATCCATGCTGACAGAAAGCAGATTAATGATTGCCAGGAGCACCTGTGTGGCTCATTGGGTTAAGCCTCTGCCTTTGGCTCAGGTCATGATCTCAGGGTCCTGGGATCGAGCTCCAAGTCAGGCTCCCTGCTCAGCGAGAAGCCTGCTTCTCCCTCTCCCTTTGTTGTTCTCCCTGCTCATTCTCTCATTCTCTCTCCCTCTCTCAAAAAAAAAAAAAAAAAAAAAAAAAATTAATTCCAGGGACTAGGGGGAGGTGGGTGTGAGTAATGGCTGTTGAATGGGTACAGGGTTTCCTTTTGGGTTGATGAAAAAGTCCTAGAACTAGATAGTAGGGTGGTTGCACAGAATCGTGGGTAAATTTTTGAATTTTAAATGTCACTGAATTGTATGCTTTACAGTGGTTAAAATGGTAGATTTTATGTGTATTCCCCCTTACAGCTCCTGAGTTCATGTTACACCCAAACCCGAAAAGGACATTACAAGAATGGAAAAATTTTGGCCAGTCTCTCTCAATAAGAGACATAAAAATCTTAAATATTAGTGAATCAAATCCAGCAATAAATACATAGAGTAATATATTACTTTAAAATAGATTTTATTGCAGGAATGCAAGGTTGGCTTAATATTTGAAAATCAATTTCTGTAATTCACCACATAACGGAAAAAAGAAAACTCATTGATAATTTTTTGAAAAGCAGAAAATAGCATTATTTTAAAATTCAGTATTAATTTATAACAAAAATTCTTAGCAAACTAAGAATGGAGGGGACTTTTCTCAATCCAGTAAAGCATTCTTTAAAATTCTACAGCAGGGGCACCTTGGTGGCTCAGTTGTTAAGTGTTTGTCTTTGGCTGAGGTCATGATCCCAGGGTCCTGGAATCAAGCTCCACATCAGGCTCCCTGCTTGGCAGGAAGCCTGCTTCGCCCTCTCCCATTCCCCCTACTTGTGTTCTCTCTCTCACGGTCTCTCTCTCTGTCAAATAAATAAAATCTTAAAAAAACAAAAACAAAAATCCTACAGCAGATACTAGAGTGAAATATGGAAAGCTTTCTTCCTGAGATAAGGAATGAGACAAAAAGACGTTTGCTATGACCACTTCTAATCAACATTGTACCAGAGGTCCTAGCAGGTGTAACGAACACCAGGAGCTGGAAGCGGCAAAGAAGGATTGCTCTTTAGGGCCCTCAGAAGCCCTACCAACACCTTGGTTTTAGACTGCCAGCCTCCAGAATTGTGAGAGAATGAATTTATGTTGTTTTCAGCTACTTAGTTTGCAGTGATTTATTATGGCAGCTGCAGAAATTATACAATCCCACAATCGAAGCTGCTGCGGAGAGCGGGAATGAAAACACCCCCTTTAGAGAATGGTCTGATAGTGTCATATGCCGCCGGCCTTCTGACTCGGCAGGTCCACTTGTAGGCACCATATGTTTACCATGGCAGCTTTACTGCATATGCGCTCCAAATTGAAAGCTACCCAAATGTCCATCAACAACAGAAGGAATAAATAAATTGGATGTTTATAAAATGGAAGTTATACAATGAGAATGAACTATTCCTATATGCAGTGTCATGGATGGCTCACAAAAACAATACTGAGTGAAAGGAGTCCAACACTCCACAGAGTATATAGTGAGTACATACAGGAGTCAAATTTTAGAAAATCCTGGAAGAGATAAAGCTAACTTTTGGATAAAGAATAATGATGATGTTTGAGGGAAAGTAGTGATTGGGTGGAGGCGTGCAAAGGGCTTCTGCTAATATTCTGGGTTAAATGTGTTTACTGTGTTAAAATTCATCAATTGTGATTTATACAACTTTGTAGCTATATTTTTATTTATTTATTTTAAAGATTTAATTTATTCATTTGAGAGTGAGAGAGAAAGAGCACGATAGTGGGGTGAGGAGCAGAGAGAGAGGGAGAAGCAGACTGTGTGCTGAGCAGGGAGCCCGATGTAGGGCTTGATCCCAGGACCCTGAGATCATGACCTGAGCTGAAGGCCGATGCTTAACTGACTGAGTCACCCAGGAACCCTTTATATTTTCTTTAAAGAAAAGAAAAAAAAAAGACTAAATGTTTTAACTTACTGGGATGTTTTCACCTTCGACATTTTGTAGACTTTCCCCAAGTAGATGCTGGTCCACCATCCTGATGTGGGGTTCATCCACAAAGGACACATATTTTAATGTCTAGGAAAAGAGAGTTAAAAATTTTACCCATTTTTGTACAGAATTGTCAACAGTCACATACCTGAACAGGTCTAAAGGCAAGTGTTATTGGTATTTACCAAATGACAAACTGTTAGAAGCTGACCAAAACTCTTACTAGCCAAGAATGAATGATTTCTGGGTCCCAAGGTGACTCAGCAGTAGAATCCTATGCACCTTAATATGTGGGCTCAGAGTCTCCACAGCTTCCTCCCTGATGATTTTAGGTCTCCCATGGGCTATGTAAAAGTCCTCTGTTATGTTCCCTCAATTTCAGTAACTCTACATCAAGTATCTCCTGAAAATTTTACTGTTGCAACTTAAGTAATTTATATTTTTGTTTAATTTCATCCCATCTTGGGCCATGAAATGGTAATTATTTTTAGTTGCAAAAATGAGCTTTCATTTCAAATTGTGTAATACATGTCCAAGTGGCCAGTGAATTGTGCCTTCAGGCTGCTGAGAAAGGACAGTAATGTTCTTAGGAGGGAAAGACAAAGAAATCCCCTTTGTTGTTTGAAGTACTGGAGATTTCTCCTTGATTAGGGGAAATCATGGAATCAAGTGTAGAGGACCTGCTTAGTAGAAGCCAAATTAAATCAAAACAATTCAGATGAGCTCAAATTCCATCTGACTTGTCTCCCATCCTAGGCTCCTTCGCAGAAGGAATCACTGTTGTCACTTTTGTGTGTGTCCAGTAGCTTTTTATATGCATATATTATCTTCCTTACACCTGTTCATGTGTATGTGTAATAAATGTATAAACTATATAGGACATATATAAAACGTATAGAATGTATGTATTTATATGATTATATGTATTTATACTTGTAATGTACATGTAGAAAATTCATAGGATGAATTCATATGTGTAGTCTTTTTAACCTATATACCACACCATATATATTGTTCTATAGTTTGGTTTTTTTCCTTTCAACCACACGTTTTGGGTATTTGATCATGCCAGTACCTGTAACATAGAGGTTATGAAGATGAATTCTGAAACCAGCCTGCTGGAATTGGAGTTGGAATTCCAGCTCCCCCACCTACTAGCTGGATGACCGCAGGCAAATTATTTAATTCTCCTGCACCTCAGTCTCCTCATCTTTAGAAAGGTGACAGTAGCACCTATTTATAGGTTGTTGTGAAGAGCCAATGAATTAAAATATATATAAAGCACTTTGAAGTGCTCTACAGACGTTTGCTCTTAATTTGCCATGTATTGTTTTAAACCAGTGCCTGGCGCTCCTTGCTATGGGCTGGTCACGGTTTCTTTCACCGTCCGCGAGTTGGACATTGGGGAGATGCTCTTCCTTGAGGGTAGGTATGGAGAAGTGGAAATGCCAGGCTATAAAGTGTGTCTCACCTCAATGTTATTAGGTCCTGCCAAATTGTTCTCCAAAGTTGCTATTTTTTTTTTTGGCTGTACCAATTTAATAAATTGGACAAAATTGACAAGTTCTAGAACATCAACATTTGTTCTCCCTCTATCTTGCCTCTTCATTTTTGTTTCTGTTCTTCCTTAAGATCAAAGCGTTCACCTGAGAGGTGGTGGATCAGGGTAGAGTCTAGAGTCTCGTCCACCGTGGGCTTACAACTGTGATTTGGGCCTTATTTTTGCATGTTTCTCAGTGATCCAACGGACTCTCTGGGTTATTCGGCACCTGCTGATGCAATGAGGCTTACCCGCTTTGGCTCCACAATGAGCTCCCCCTTCTTCCTGTAGTAGTATTCATTGACTGCACAGTATTTACAGCACTTGAAAGAGGGATAAATGTGGGATCGACAGCATGCGCTTGAGTAAGTGCAGATGAGCAAGTCGATGATCACAGTGACCTGGGAAAAACCCAAATCAGTGCCATGTTAGTGAGATTCCTTTCTGCCAAATTGCTTTCCTAAAGTGTGGAAGGAGAATTCCTTACCAGACCAAAGTAGGAGAGGACTGAGCCAACGTAAACTGCCAGCTGGATAATGTTAAATTTTCCTCCCTGAAAACAAATGGGAAGGTGACTTGGTTGACATTCAGAGCAGTGCTCTTTTGCTCTACCGTGTAACTGTCAGCTCCAGCAGAGGAGGGAGTCTGTGGTCACAGCAACAGGGACTGCACACTGAAAATAGGTATACTGTTCATCCTGTTCTTGCCTTCTGGGATGTGCTCGAAAACATGACTTTTAAACAAAGAACAGTGGAACCCACACACTGAGTTAGTTATTTTTCCAAACAAGGTGAGAGTTTCAGACAAGTTTTCCCTAAAAGTGGTTTGAGATTACCTTGGAAGCAGAGGGAAGGAATGTGTGCACACTCTTCCCTTAGGTGTCCTCGTGGTTTTTCTTCTCAATGATCTTTCCATCCTCTCAGCTTCTATCTCATTGACTCTTGTGTTGCTTACCACCATATGACATAACATATAACATAAATAATACAGTTTTGGACAAGGACAAGCTGTGGGCATCTGTGGATTTTTGCATGCCCAGCATCCCCTCCTTCTTGTGGGGGTGGAGACAACACCCCCATTTTCCTTTGGAGAACCATCTCTGTCCATACTTGGTCCATATAGTTTGAGGTCAAGGGGCTGGTTCAGGGCAGGGCCACGACCGGCCGTTGAGAGTATGGTATGACCTAAACATAGTGATTAGTTCAGCACAGGGCATCTGGCCCATATTGGGCCAGTCAGAGCCAATGGCATCTGCCTGAATCCTTTGCCAAATCTTTTAGCAAAGAGATGTTCTCTTTTTTACTGAGAATGCTGGGCCAGTAAGATATAAGGAGCTGCCTGAAACCATCCTGAAGACATGGCCAGCTAAGGATGGTGCCAAAACAAAGGAGAATAGATGTAAGGAATGGAGAGAGGCAGATTCCTAAGGATGTTGTTTGAACATCTGGATCCAGCAATGCCTGAAGCCTGAAAACTGCCCCTCGATTTTTCACCTGTGTGAGATTAAAAAAAATATTTTTTTTTCTCTAAGCCTATCTGAGTTGGATTCTGTTACTTATATTTTGCAAAAGGATTTCTTTCTTTCCCTCTCTCTTTTTAAGCATCAGAGTATTTTAAAAGTTGGATATCCAGTTTTTTCCCCCACTCACACTCTTGTACTCATTAGATGACTTCTTCATGGACAGGACCCCAAAGACATTTCTTCCCCCTTTTATCCCACAGGCAAGATACACAGTGCCAGTTAATGACTATGACCGAAACATTCACCCCTTGAGGCACTACAGCAATAATTAGGACAGTCCCAGGAATGGAGGCGCCAGTGGCTGGCAGCAGAGACTTACGGTGCCAAAAACCAGAATGTCAAAACGGATCCCGAAGACTTTTATCAGAGTTCGTTTTTCAATGTTGTTTTCCTTGTAGTACTTGGCGTATCTGTAGGAGGAGAAGGATCCTTGTATATAAAGATCTGTCTGAACGTGCTGGTATTTCATGAAAGGAAAACCCAAAACAGGAGCCGAGCGAGTCTTCCTTGTTCATCTTCTAGCTCTGCTGCAGTTGGCAGAGGGAAGAACATAATCCCAACCCACAAATTACTCTCTTGGAACCGAAGCACCTCTGCCCACGTTGCCTCTTCTTCCGCCATCACACAGTGACACCAAATCTGCTTCCCATTTAAGATGAAGACGAACAATTTTTAACCAATACAGTATTAACAACAAGTGGACAAATTAAAAAAAAAAAAGTTTTAGGTAAATTCAAGGATTTCTTTCTTCTTTTTTTTTTTTTTTTTAAGATTTTATTTACTTGACAGAGATCACAAGTAGGCAGAGAGGCAGGCAGAGAGAGAGGAGGAGGCAGGCTCCCTGCGGAGCAGAGAGCCCGATGTGGGGCTCCATCCCAGTCCCTGGGATCATGACCTGAGCCGAAGCCAGAGGCTTTAACCCACTGAGCCATGCAGGCGCCCCTAAATTCAGTGATTTCTTAAGAAGTCATGCAAATAAGCCAAAACGGGTTTGGCTTCTAGAACAGAGTGGGGTGGGGATCCTAGTTAGTAATGGCCGGATTGGGCCTCGTTGCCCTTCAGCCATCTGCTCTAATTACATTTTCTTAGATTCTGTATTTGTCCATTTACATTGTTATCACCAGGGGCAAACCAACAGCCGCGACTGTTGACATCTTCCCTGTAACCCAGCTTTGGCAAGCGCCTGAAAATCATGTTACAGACCCTCTGGCCAATCCCATATCCATATCCCCAACCACCTCCTCTCTCTAACCCTCACACACCAAGCCAATATTTCCCCTGTGCCAGGTCACTCAGGACCAGGTACCTATAGAGGGAGACTGCTCCTGTGGCCAGGAGCATGCCCACATTACTTAAGCAGGCCAGTCCTAGGCTGTCGCCCTGTCCTGCATTGCCTGTCCCATGGAAAACACAATGAAGGTTCTGGGCCCTGCTTTTCCCTTGATCCTTCCATCTCCTGACCAACCCTGGTGCTTCCCCTTTGGCCCTCTGTGGCATGGTGTGCCCCTCCTCTTTGGAAATGTAAGAATAAACTTCTTTCCATATCAGTGACCTCTCCATGTCATTACTCAGCCACCTTTATAAATTAAGACTCAGATACAAATCACCATCGCCCCCAAAGACACAGCTCTCACCAGTGTTACAGTCAGGAAGAGCAGAATGTTTTGTTTTCATGGATAATTAGGAAGGCTTAAACCACATAACACCAGCCTTTTCAATCTGTCCCTCCCCCTTACCACCTTTCAGAGATTGTTTTTAGGTAAGATATTTTCTTTCTGAGTTCTTAATTCGCAGTCTATTTACAGGTGTGGAGAGAGAAGAAAACAGAAGACAGATGCTCTGCCAGAATCCAGTCTGGAGCATTTGAAACTCAGGTTTTTTTTTTAAACTCTCAAAATGGGATGTTGAGATCCGTTAGATATTCTTAGTTGCTTCAACACCTATTTCTGGCCAGAGGGGTTTTGATTTCCTTGCCTCTGATTGTTCCCAGTCCATGACCGTTCTTTCTTCTGCTGCTGTACTGAGTGATTTCTTTTTGAATACACAAAGCAAAGGGTCTTGGGACAGTGGTTCTTGAACTAAGGATAAGAATCGCTTGGGAAGTGTGTTCAAAGGTTAATTCCTGGGCCTCATCCCCCAGACGGTGGTTTCAGAAGGTCTGAGATGTTTCTGGAAATGTTCCAGGTGGATCTGGTGCACGTGGCCAGTGGTCTACACTCTGAGGAACACTAGGCCGTGAGCAGAATGTTTTTGGGACACTGTAATGTTTTGAATAACGGCTCCCCAAGAAGATAGGTCCAAGTGCCTAACCCCTGTACCTGTGAGTACGATCTTATTTGGAATAGGGTCTTTGCAGATGCGATGAAGGATCTTAAGATGAGATCATCCTGGATTTAGGGTGGATCCAGTGACTGGATCTCTTTATAAGAGAAAGGAGAAGAGAGTTGAAACAGAAACACAGAGGAGAAGCCCACATAAAGACAGAGGCAGACATTGGAGTGATGCGGCTTCAAGCCAAGGAACATGGGGAACCAAAGGAGACTGGGAGGGGCAAGGAAGGATCCGACCCTAGAAACCTCAGAGACTGTGTCCCTGCTGACTTAATTTTAGACTAATGGCCTCTAGAGCTGTGAGAGAATATGCTTCTGTTGTTTTAAGGTACCAGGTTTGCGGTCATGTGTTACAGCGGGCCCCGGAGACCGACATGGGCAGACGCCCACTCTGAACCAGAGAAGTGCGTCGGGCCTGCAGTGTGGGCCTGCCCTGCTTCATATATCCTGTAAATAAACGGGACATGTTTGTCAAATAAGGACCTTTTGCCATGGATAAAGGACAAAATTTTGGTAATGTGATCAACTTCTTCAACTTCCTATGTTTTAGGAAGTTCTGTTTTTTTTATAAAACTCATATAACCTATAATTCCCTTCTCTCTCTCTCTCTCTCTCTCTCTCTCTCTCTCTCTCTTTTGTGGCTGTTTGCAAATAACCTGTCCAGTTATCCATCAGAACTTGACAATTTATTTCTGGCCAAAGATTGCTTCTGGCTCATTCTAGACAACAAATGCTCTAACGTGTTGTTCTAAAAGAACATTAACATCATAACCATCTCGGTTCTTCAGAAAACTCAGATCTCTCCAGGAGCCAGTGTTCTTAGGCTTACCTCAGTGACTCAAAAGACATTTGCTAACTTCTGTTTGGGACATTGCCCTGCATGCTTCTGCAAACTGCTTAAAAACAAAAACAAAAACAAAAAACAAAACCCAGCCTGTGAAGGCAGTCAGGGGCCCACTGATCCAATTGTCTCTTCTTGCTAATGGCCATAAGTCTGTTCAGTAGAGCAGCAGGGGATATCAAAACGTTACCTCAACTAGGAGCTGCTTTCTGGGCCCTGGCTGAAACTCCACTGACCCAGAGGAGGCAAAAAGCATCCTGTGTCTTGATCTCAGCTAGCCTTTAGTCAAGGGTCTCAAACTCAAACGCCTATAGGGGCCAGGCAGGTGACAGAAATGAGTGATGCAGGCCAGGTATTAGGCAAAATGGAGTGGTGGGGACCACAGCAAACACACACACACACACACACACACACACGCACGCACGCATGCACACACCCTCTAAAGGGAACCACTGATCCCTCCAACAGAGTGCTGCTGTGTGGGATATGAATCTGGAGTTCTCAAATGGCTTAGTCCCCCCACCCCGCCCCCGCCGCCAAATAGTTAAAATTTTTGAGAAAAATAAGAAGTCCAGATTTTTACGTAGAATGTCTCAACTTTCAAAACATTGTATAGGCAAAAAACAAATAAACAAAAATAGACACAGTTGAAGGCCGCCTGCCAGTTTATGGTGCTGCTTTGGGTAAAATGTAAAGAGACCCATTTGCTTGCGCCGATCCCCTCCAGAAGTCAGTAGGAATGTGAGCAGAAGTGTTAGGAAGTGGTGAATGTGTGTGTGCACACACACAGGCACTTTTGCCTACACTTCAATGTACAGATTAAGAAGCCGCCTGATTTTACGCACTCCCCCAGGAAACTGGTAGCCTGGTTGTAGAGACAAAATGTAGTCGGGTGAAACCTCTAAGGAGGAAGTATGTTTGGGGTGCTAGATGATCTAGTCTAGACTAGTGCTCCTCAGACATCAGTGTGCATAGGAATCTCCTGGGAATCTTGCTCCAATGCAGATTTTGATTCAGTTCAAGAGTGAGGGCTGAGATTCTGCATTATAACAGGCTCCCAGGTGAGGCCAGGCTGCGGGTTCCAGGACTACGTGTTGAGTGCAGAGGTTCTAGATAGGTGGGCCTCACACCTGAGAGGCTCTCATCTGGGGGGCTTGTGAGGGTCCCCAGGGTGTCTGATTCAGCAGGTCCAGGCAGAGCCTGCGAATGTGCATTTCTAACACGTTCCCAACATGTGATTCCGATTCTGGGCATTGCACTTTGAGAACCACTGGTCTACACTGTTAATACTGGTATTAATAAGGTATTCAGAGAGGCAAAAACTAAGTTTTCCAAGGCAATTGCCCTAACAGGGGCTCCTGTCTGTGCAGTCTCTCTTCCTAACTAGGAAAGCACAGGCCCCAGAAAAGCACCTGATATTTACGGGGTCCTACCCTCTGCTTGGAGAGGCCCTTCTCTAGTCGCTTCCTCCATCCACCCCCCGCTCCGCCCCAGCCTTGCAGTACAGTATCTTGTTTGATTTTCTTCCCAGCATTTGTCATCATCTGAAATGGTCTTATTGGAGCTGTTGGCAGTATTGAGGTATGGTTTACATATAATAAGGCACACAAGTCCTAAGAGTTGATTCAGTGAGTTTTGACAAGTGAATATACTGTATAACCTATACCCCATCAAGATCTAGAACATTCCATCGCCTCTGAAAACTCTCCTGGGCTCCTTTCCAGTTTCTATTTTGCCTCCCCCATCCTGCACTCCCCAGAGCAGCACCCACTGGTGTCTTTTATCATCACAGGGAAGTTGTTTTTCCTATTCCTGTATTTCATATAAATGCCGTCATGCAGTATGGCTCGTTTCAGTCTAGCTCCTTTCACTCAATATAACGTCGGTGGGATTCCTCTATGTTGTTGCATGTGCAAGCATGTTCGTTTATTCTAACTAGCGCTTTACTGCATAAATACACTACAACTTATTTCTTTAGTCACCTGTTGGACATTTGGGTTGTTTCTGGGTTTTGGTAATGATGATGAAGGCTGTTGTGAATATTCACGTACAGATCTTTGTGCGGATCTATGTTTCCTTTCTCTACCTAAGGGTGGGGTTTCTGGATTAGAGGACAGATGTACATTTAACTTTATAAGAGACTTCCCAACGGTTCTCTAATGTGGTTGTACCATCTTACACTCCCACTGGGAAATAGGAGAGTTCCAGTTGCTTCTCCTCCTTGTCAGCCGTTGGAATTGCCAGCCTTTTAAAAAATTTTACCTATTCTGAGGGGTATATGTAGGTGTTTCTCATTGTGGTTTAAATTTGCCTTTCCCTAATGACCAATGATGTTGCCTTGTTGGAGTTCTTAATTTACTTACATTTTTGTCTTATATGTTATATTGACTTACACTCATGTCCTACTAGAATATAAGCTAAGCAGTAACTTTGTCCGCTTTGTTTACCAATGTATACCCATTGACAGAACAATATATTTTTTCTTTGGTTTATATTTGATGAATGAATAAATAAGGAGCACCAATATCAATTTCCTACTGGCCCCGTAGGCAAAGTGATTGTAAAGCCATTATTCTAGGGATGTAGTGGGCAACTCTTTTCAGAAAGGGAACAGCATAAGCCTACTTTGTATCTGGAACCGAACAGCACAAAAGAATCAGCCATAATTACAACCGCCGAAACCTGCCTGGTATCCACAAGCAAGGAGAGCTCATGGAAGCTCAAACTTAAAGGCCATGTTAGTGCTGAGGCAGAGTTGTAGCAACAGGCTGAAAAAATGACCCAGTCACAGGAGGTAACACAAAAACGAAATTAGGATGGCATAGGATCACTACTGGGGAAAAGTTAGGAGCAGAAGCATAACTGCGCAGAGGGTCAAAACAAAAATAAGGTCAGCACCAAACCAGCACCAACCAGTTTCAGTGGTGAAGATGCACCAGGAGTCTGGTCAGCTCTTACAAGGTGGAAGTCCAGAAGTAAGCAGTGTACAAGGTACACTACAAAGAACCTTAAAAGTCAGGCAAGGCTGCAGGTGGGGCAGCACTGTGGCCTCAGGCGTCTTGAAGATGTTCTTACCGAAAGGACTTCCAATCAAAGTGGCAGCCTGAGTGCTGGCGCTGGGACACCCACCACCTCCCACTGCACACAAAGAAATGCAAGATAAGGTATATTTTTAAAAGTCATATTGATGTATCGCTGAGCTCAGAACAAGGAAGAACATTTTCTAGGTGCTAGAATGAGTGGGGAGTGGGAACTGGAGCCATGTTTGGAGTCTGGAGTCTGGAATCTGTCCCATAGGAGGACCTCAACCAGCTCTGTATCTGGGGAGCTCCAGCCTTACCCTAGAAGTGTCAGGGAGCTGAGGTGGGAGCCCTACCCAGGGAGGGAGCAGGGATAGGATAGTTTTAGCAGGGTGAAGACATCCAGTACCCAGAAATTAAACCAAAAACTGGTTGATAATTGATAGATGCCATATAGTCCTGCAGACTGCAGCATTATATAATCGGCCCCGAGAATGCCTCCGCACCCCTGGCACACACAGAACTTTGCACAAGACCTTTCCTGCTGAAACTCACCAACAAATACTTCAAAGCCTTGGAAGAAGAAAGCCCACCCAGGTCACTGCAGATAATAGGTCAGTGTGAAAGGGGTTATACAGTAGGACACACAGAAGGAATAGGATCCATAAGGTCAGAAAAGACCTCACTGAAACCGTAATGGATGGCTTTGAGAAAGAACTGACTATAAACCTGAGAAATGAAAAATATAGGCATAGGAAAAAATTAAAGTGTATGAAAAAATGTTACTCATCTTTGATCCAGTAATTCTAGTTCTAGAAATTCATCCTAAGGAAACAATCTGGAACTATGTGCACACATTTATGTGCACAAATGTGTGGTGTAGAATTATTTGTAATAGAAAACCAGGAAGCACCCCAAATGTCCAGTAATGGAGGAACAGGCAAGAAAACCATGTGATGGGAGGAAAAGCATGTGGGTTTGGGGTTCAGAGTGACCTAGGTTATGGGGCCACTGTTAGCTGGGGGTCCTGAGCAAATCATTTCACCTTTCTCAGCTCTACCTGGAAACAATAATATCCACGTTCCAGGGTTGATGTGAGGTGGAGAGGTGATGACTTTGAGGGCCTGGTATATAAAAGACACACCCTAGGTGGTGCCTCTTGTTACCATTATGCTCACACAATGGGATAATTAACATGATGGTCACGAGGAATTCTGAATGACCCAGGGAATGGCAAAACACACACAAACACAGAATACCGGGTCATACATGTGATCTGCTCTCATAGAAGCCTCATGAAAGAATTAGTTAAAGGAAGGAAAATTCAACAGCTATCTTTGATTATTTTTGATTATCGCAGGGTTGAGGAATTATGGGTGATTTATATCCTTTTCTCTACGTTCTTCTCTGTTTCCCCAATTTTGTTTCTGTTTTACAAAGAGGGTTTATCACTTTAATAATTAAAAAGAAAAAAAATTCATACAAAAATCCAGTTACACCTAGTTCTTAGAGGAAGCTTTATGCATTCATCTTGTTGCCTTGGGAACCAAAATTAATTCTCACTCACTGCTGGAGATGCAATTCAGCAGGGCCCGGAGGTTTCTGGGCACTGTTACCTGAAGTTGTAGCCAGGGTACAAGGACTCATTGGTGGTCTTGTCATCAAGGCGACGGAAGGTGTATTTTGGGCGGCAGCGATGGAACCAACTGTCCAGGTTGCAGTCCCAGTAGATCTCAATGCCCATGATCCCTCCCTGGGGAAGGACAAGGAGACAGTCCTTAAGTCCTGCTGCACGTGGGATGCAGCCACCAGACCTCTCCCTGCCTAGGGATGGTCACTATGGTTTTGTTTTTTGTTTTTTGTTTTTAGAGGGAAACACAGATTGAAGTTTCAGAGCCATAGCTCAGCCCCATCTAACACACACGCGTGGCTGCAAACGCATCTCCCTGCTCGCCCTCCCATCTGGGACACGCCCTCGTATTTATTTTCCTAAAATACAACTTTCAGTAAATCTCTTACATAATCTAACACCTTGAATGGCTTCCTCCACCCTCCCACCCCATTAAAGTTTAAGTTGAAGCTTGTTACACTGGGAATTCAGGGAGCCCCATCACATCTCTTTTCTGTTTTACCTCCTAACACTCCCCTGGTGAAATCTCTTATTTCACCCTATCCACACTTATCCCTCAACACAATTGGCATTTTCATTTCATTTTTCTTTTTCTTAAAGACTTTATTTATTTATTTGACAGAGAGATCACAAGTAGGCAGAGAGGCAGGCAGAGGGGGGGATGGGGAAGCAGGCTCCCCGCAGAGCAGAGAGCCCAATGTGGGGCTCGATCCCAGGCCCTGGGATCATGACCTGAGCCGAAGGCAGAAGCTTTAACCCGCTGAGCCACCAGGTGCCCCTCATTTTTCTTTTTTTATAGCACAACTTATATATTTCAAATGGACAAAAAATTAGTATCATTTATAGTTATCTTAAGATAAATTGCCTTTAAATGGGAGCTTCCTTTCCAGTACTTTGAGGTCTACAAGACGTATCTAGAAAATATACTACTGTGGAAAATGACTGCTTAAATCGAATGGGGGAGAGGGGAGGGCCTGTGGTTTCTCTTTTTTGATTAATTGCTGTAACACTGTCCTTCAAGTGGCTGAGGGAGTTTCATGTTTTCTTTAGACATTATTAGGCGCCGGAGCTCTCACAGGACAACTTTGATGCTACATGAATTCTGCCATTTTGCTAGCACTGATACAGCTCTTGGGTCTACCACTCCAATAGAACTATTAACACCATTCATATTAATTTTTGTTACATATCTTACAAAGGGGGATATGGGGCACTTGGGTGGCTCAGTGGGCTAAAACCTCTGCCTTCGGCTCAGGTCATGATCTCAGGGTCCTGGAATCGAGCCCTGCATCGGGCTCTCTGCTCAGTGGGGAGCCTGCTTCCTCCCTTCTTTCTCTCTGCCTGCCTCTCTGCCTACTTGTGATCTGTCTGTCAAATAAATAAAATCTTTAAAAAAACAAAACAAAACAAAGGGGGCTGCTTCTGGGTATTTAGGTCCACATTCTATTTTAAGGTTGTATATTCAGTTTTCATTTATTTATTTGACAGAGGCCCAGTTTTATTTATTTATTTATTCATTTATTTATTAGAGGCCCAGTTATCATCCCTATCCATCTTGTAAGTGTCATGCCTTCGTCATCTTCTAGACCCCAGCTAACTGTGCCATCTCCCACTCCTTTCTGGCCTTCTTCCAGTTCTTCCAACAGTCAGAAATTACGAGGGACATTTACTCCTGAGCGCGTGGTGGCTGCCATCTTGCATCGCTGTCGCTTCATTTCATTTTTTTTTTTTAAAGATTTTATTTATTTATTTGACAGAGAGAGATCACAACTAGGCAGAGAGGCAGGCAGAGAGAGAGAGAGAGAGGGAAGCAGGCTCCCTGCTGAGCAGAGAGCCCGATGCGGGACTCGATCCCAGGACCCTGAGATCATGACCTGAGCCGAAGGCAGCGGCTTAACCCACTGAGCCACCCAGGCGCCCTTCATTTCATTTTTTTAAAACAGCTTTAAGATATAGTTCACATACAATTTGTGCAAGTGTATTCAAGTGTATAATTCAACTTTTTAGTATATTCACATATATGTGTGACTGTCACTTTCCAAATTTTATAGTTTCGTTGCCTCCAAAAACCCCTAAACCTTCATCAATGCCCTTTCCACCCCTCCTATAAGCCCTAAACAACCACTAATTTACTTTCTGTCTCTATAGAGTTGCTTATTCTGAACTTTCATATGAATGAAATCATATGTGATCTTTTATGGCTGACTTCTTTTACTTAGCACGATATTTTAATTTTTATTTATTTATTTTTTTAAGTAGGCTCCATGCCCAGTGTGGGGCCTGAACTCACAACCCTGAGATCAAGGCCTGAGCCAAGATCAAGAGTCAGATGCCCAACTAACTGAGCCACCCAGGTGCTCCCACTTAGCATGAGGTATTTTTTTTAAGATTTTATTTTACTTATTTTAAAGACTTGAGAGAAAGAGAGAGAGAGAGAGAGAGCGTGAGCTAGAGGAGGAACAGAGGGAGAAGGACAAGCAGACTCTGTGCTGAGACAGAGCCCAGTGCGGGGCTCCATCCCAGGACTCTGATGTCATGACCTGAGCTGCAAACAAGAGTTGGAGGCTTAACTGAATGAGCCACCCAGACGCCCCTTAGCATAATATTTTTAAAGTTCACTCATATTGTAGCCCATATCTGTACTTCATTCTGTCTTATGATGGAAGACAGTTCCATTGTGTGGATAGACTACAATTGGTTTATCTGTTAGACATTTGGATTGTCTCCTCCTTTCAGCTATTATCGATAATGCTTCTGTGAACACATAATGTATGAATTTTTGTGTGGACATGTGGTTCACTTCTCTTGGGTATGTACTTAAGAGTGGAATTGCTGGGTACATTTGACTTTTCGGTCTCAGTCCTTATCTTTTCTCCCATTCAAATATTTCTCCTACCATCTCTCTAGCTAAATCATCATCTTCCTCCTTCAAGACTCAACTTACATCTTTCCTTATCTGTTTAGCTACCCCATCCCCCTCAATTCAAGGTGATCCTTCTCTTTTCTGAACTTCTAAGGAATCTCTCTTTTTTAAAAGATTTTATTTATTTATTTGAGAGAGAGAGAATTAGAGAGAAAGAGCATGAGAAGGGGGCAGGGTCAGAGGGAAAAGCAGACTCCCCACTGAGTAGGAAGTCTGATGCGGGACTCAATCCCAGGACTCCAGGATCATGACCTGAGCTGAAGGCAGTTGCTTAACTAACTGAGCCACCCAGGCGTCCCTCTAAGGAATTTCTTAATCTCTTACCTCTACTTGGTACCTCTTTCTTCCTACAAACATGTTGTGAGCACTGACTATCTTATTTCACTGGTTCTTAGACACCGTTGCTTATCAGATGCATAGTTTTATTTTTATGTTCCTCTCAGAAATGCTATGAATTAAACTGAAATTCTGTCAATCGAAAGCACTTTCTGATATCAGAAATATTAAAATGTGGAAAAAAGTATGTTCTTTGCATTGATGAAAGGTGGTATTTTCAAGTATGCTAGAATCTAGGGATAAAAAGATGAGTAGCAAGCAGACTCTGACTTGGAGAAAGGGGAAATACAGAATAATCACAATAGTCATTTGTTGGCATGAAGCTAAGTACTCGGCTTATTATTGTAAACATCTGAAGTTTCTGTCACTCAGCATCCTGTCCTCCTGGTAAAAGTGCCTGGAATTTTCTTTAGGTAATGTTTCTCTCAGCTGAGTGGTTTGAATGGGATTGTCCCCTGTCCCAGCTCCAGGAGAGGCAACATGAACTAACCTGGCCAGTAAGGTCTGTGTGTTCCTCTGGACCTGGTGACTGGTTCAGGAATAGGTATGTGGCCCAAGATAGACCCATCAGAGTCCTCTCTGAGACATTTTGCCAGAACCATTAAAAAAGAGGTCATCTGTGGTTTGGGACCACTAGCCAGAGACCACGACAATCCAGAGCAGCATTGTCCAGCAGAATCTTCTGCAGTGATGGAAATATTCTCTATTCATGCTGTGCAGTAAAGTAGCCACTGGCCACATGTGACTGTTAAGTGCTTGAAACGTGGCTAGTATGACAGAGGAGATAAATATTTCACTTCATTTCAATTAGTTTAATTTAAATAGCTTCATGTGACTAGTGGCTACCGTATCAGACAGCACAGTTGTAGGACTTTGGTGGCTTTGCCTTTACATACGAGTAGTCTGCCTATGAGTGACATCACCATTAAGGAAACAGCAAAGGGATGAAAGGAGTCAGATTCCTAATGACATCATTTGAGTTTCTAGATGCAGCCATGCCTGCTGCTATCACATGCTTCATTCAGTCAACAAATATTTATTGAGTACCCACTATGCTGAGCAATACACAAAAATTAACAAAAAAGTCCAAAGATGCCTGTCCTCATGGAACTTATGTTCTAGTCAGGGAAGACAGACAACAAACAAATGGATATATAAAATATATACTATGTCAGGTAGTGCTAGGTGCTGGGGATAAAAATAAACCTGACAAGGGCCATAGTGCCTGCTGGGATAGGGGTAGAAATTGAAATTATCATTGTAAGGTTTTTTTCGGGGTGTGGGGGAGGAGAGAGAGAGTCTTAAGCAGGCTCCATGCCCAGTGCAGAGCCCGAGGCGGGGCTTGATCTCACAACCCTGAGATCATGACCTGAGCTAAAATCAAGAGTTGGATGCTCAACCTACTGAGCCACCCAGGTGCCCTGAAACTGTCATTTTAAAGGTAGTGGTAAGGGAAAGCTTCACTGAGCTTATATTTGAGCAAATATTGGAAGCAGCTGAGGAAGACAGCTAAGGCTGTGTCTGGGGCAAGGCCATTCCAGGAAGAGGGAAAAAGCAGAAGAAAATAAGAAAACTCCCAAGATGGGATGCTCCCTCTCTAAAACAAACAAATAAATAAAATCTTTAAGGGGCGCCTGGGTGGCTCAGTGGGTTAAGCCGCTGCCTTCGGCTCAGGTCATGATCTCAGGGTCCTGGGATCGAGTCCCGCATCGGACTCTCTGCTCAGCAGGGAGCCTGCTTCCTCCTCTCTCTCTCTGCCTGCCTCTCTGCCTACTTGTAATCTCTCTCTGTCAAATAAATAAATAAAATCTTTAAACAAAAAATAGAAAAGAAAACTGAGGTACGAAAATGTTTTGGGTGTACAAGAAGATCCGTTTCCCTTGGTGTGTCTTAACATGAGTTAATAATACATGGTTCTTTTTTATTTTTTCTATTAAGCTAATTGAGTTTGGTTTCTTTTTGTCCCCAAAATGTTTCGTTCTTCTTTTTTTTAAGGATTTTATTTATTTATTTGACAGAGATCACAAGTAGGCAGAGAGGCAGGCAGAGACAGAGAGGGAGAAGCAGACTCTCCGCTGAGCAGAGAGCATGATGTGGGGCTCGATCCCAGGACCCTGAGACCATGACCTGAGCCAAAGGCAGAGGCTTAACCCACTGAGCCACCTAGGCACCCCCAAAATGTTTCTTGATTGATTCTTTGCTTACGTCATTTGAGTTGGATGTCTATAAGGTGCAGCTGGGAGAATCTTGACTAACCCAAGTGTGGTGGCCTGAATAATGACTCCCAATGGTATTCCTAATCCCAGGTCCCAACCCTCGGCATCTTCAGATATAGTATTTTATATGGCACAAGGGACTGCAGATGTGATGAACTTAAGGATCCTGAGATGGGGAAATTATCTTGGATTATCCAGATGGGCCCTACATGTTTCCTTTTATAAATGCTCTCTCTGAAAAAGACCAGTAGCTTTGTAAGAGGAAGGCAGAGGGAGATTTGGCACAGAATAAGTCAATGTGACCACTGACACAAGATGCTATGCAGCTGGCTTCGAAGCTGGGAGAAGGGGCTGCAAGCGTTTAGCTCTAGAAGGTGGAAAAGGCCAGGAAATGGATTCTCCTGTGGAGCCTCTGGAGGGTGCTTGGCCCCGCCGATACCTTGATTTTGATTTGTGAAACTGATTTTGGACTTCTGACCTCCAGAAGTATAAAAGAAAATGTGTGTTGTTTTAAGCCACTGAGATCATGGTGGGTTGTTAGAGCAGCCACAGGAACTACTGCCCCAGGGATGTCACTCACAGGCTTGTTGTGGGATTAGGTGTGGTGATGCAGGGCAAGGCCTTGGCACCATGCAGGGATGTACTGAATGCTCAGTAAAGGGAGCCCTGTAACTAGGACCCAGGGGCCCAGCCTCTTGGCCATTTGACAT
Source organism: Mustela nigripes (assembly GCF_022355385.1). Classification (NCBI taxonomy): domain Eukaryota; kingdom Metazoa; phylum Chordata; class Mammalia; order Carnivora; family Mustelidae; genus Mustela; species Mustela nigripes. The sequence goes on from NC_081564.1 coordinate 7,655,095, forward strand.
CTTCCATCCCCCAACTCAAACCCTCGCCGTCCAAAGACACCACCAACCTGAATTGCCACTTCTGAAAAATTATCTCCTGTTTCTTGGAAAATTTCTCCCAGTCGGAAAATGGGACACTGTGGATTCTGAGTCTTGTGAAAGGTACAAGTGATGTTTATACCTGGCAAGATGTTTCTCCTGCATGAGAAGCAAGCAAGCAAACATATTTTTGAAAACTGAGACCCATCTCCTTCATGGGAGTGACCCAGTTTGTGGCTGGGTTCCATGAGGGGCCCTGAGGATCCTCAGCCCCTGGGATTCACACCCTTGTGTGGTCCCCTCCCCCCCGAGCAGTGTCCATCTGTGCGACCGTTAGCATGTGGCAGAAGTGATGGTGTATCATTTCCAGGCTTAAGTCATAAAAGCCCGTGGCTTCCATCTTGTTTACTGTCTTACTGGCTTGTTGTCTGTCCCTCTTAGATCACTTGCTCTGAGGGAAGCCAGACACCATTCCCAAGGACACTCAAGCAGTCCTGGTGGAGGTCCGTACGGTGAGGAACTGAACCTCCTGCTGACAACCAGGTGAGTGAGCTTGGAAGAAGTTTCTGGTCTCAGTCAAGCTAGAGATGACTGCAGTCCCCACTGACAGCTTGACTGCAACCTGAGAGATCCTGAATCAGAACCATCCATAGAAGTCATTCCCACATTCCTTACCCCAGAAATTGCAGGACACAATAAATATTGGTTGTTAAGCTTCTAAATTTTGGCATAATTCACTACACAGCAGTAGTGGCTAATGGCCAGACATTCTGGGCACTTACGTGGTGTAGTTGTGGCCAGGAAAGTCGATGTTATTCTTGATGAGCACAGTGAAGTTTTCGGCACTGTTCAAGAGCGCGGGCCTGAGAGAGAGGCGAAATGGGGATCAGTGGGCCAATGGGACCACGGGCTTCCAGTTTCTGGCTGGGGTCATTGCAATGAGTAAAGAGAAATATAGTCTAGTAGGCAAAATTTTCCTAAAAATCTAAAAAAGAGGAAGAATGTTTCTCTTCCTGAGACCCCCGTGGCATTTACTCTAACCCTTCTCACACTCTGATGTAATTGTGTGTTTAGGATGTGTGGTGATGTACTGGTAAATGGTTAACAGCCAGGTCTCCAGGAGGGAAGAAAAACTCTGACATGTAGCATTTACTGATTAGTGTAAGCACCCCCATCATGGCTGATCTCAAGCCAGTAGTGGGTATCACTGAACTTGGAGTTGGGAGGGGATGAGCATAATTGGCTCAGAGTCAGTATAAGCCAGCTTCAGCAGCCCCCTGTTTGTATCTTTCCCTATAGGCTTGGATTCTTTCTACATGTATAGTTGGCTCTATCAGTCATAGGTTGATAGGCGCTGGGTAGCATAAATTCCCCATGAGTTAGAGGAGCCCAAATCCTCGACTTTAGGAAGGTCCACTCACAACCCATTGATTCATTCATTTGACAAATATTTATTGGCCTGGGCATGGGGCTGGGCACTGGGAATATAGTGATGAACAAGACAGTCAAGGTTTTTGTCCTTATGCAGTTGACAGTCTGCTAAAGATGGAGAGAATTGGCTGTGGATAGAGTTACAGCTGGTACCTTATTGTTGGCAGGCCTGAGTGGGTGGCAGATATATATAATGGGAGTAGCACCAGGAAAGGATGGAAGTATTTGGAAAGGGGCACCAAAAATGATCTGCTTTTTATTCCAGAATTGCCAGAGCCCAGCTTTGCCTCTATTTAGGATATAACTATAGAGAACACTATAGGTTTTGCCTGTCCAGCATCCTTTCCCCTCTGTTAGAAGCGCCTCAGTTTTCTTCCTTTGAGATAGCTAAGTCTTTTCCACTCACAGCCCAGAGGTTTTGGTGGGGAGGTGTCCATTTTCTGGACATTTATAGACCCCAGGGTGGACTAGTGACCCAGAGCTGGCTAAACACAATAACCCTGTCCTTTCATGGCTATAGTAATTGGTTGATTGTCATGTGATTTAAGCCAATGAAAACATTCTAGGACTTTTGTAGGAAATACTGGAAAAAGAAAAACTCATTTTCTTTAGGATTGCTAGTAGTAAAGACAGTGTAAACCTGGAGTTCCCTGGACCACAGTGTGAGGAAAGCCAAAACAGAAGAAAGAATAACCGGGGGGAGGGGGGGGGGGGGGGGATGGGGTTGGGGATTGGAAGAAACAGAAAGAAAAAGAATCTTAATGACATCATTTTTATTTGAAGCCTGGATCAAGCCTTACCTGAAGGTAATACTTCAGGACTCCTCATTTACAGAAATTTTATTTTATTTTATTTTTAAAGATTTTCTTTACTTATTTGATAGACAGAGATCACAAGTAGGCAGAGAGGCAGGTGGGGGTGGGGGGAGAAGTAGGCTCGCCACTAAGCACAGAGCCCAATGTGGGGCTCAATCCCAGGACCCTGGGATCGTGACCTGAGCCGAAGGCAGAAGCTTTAACCCACTGAGCACCTAGGTGCCCCAGAAATTTTAAAAAATAATAATAACATTGTCTTTTTTCCTGAAGCCAGTTTAAGTTGTATTTCTGAAATTTGCATTAAAAAATCTTATTTACACAGATACCTACCACATGCTAGACGGTTTACCTTTAGAACATTCTAAATCCCATGCTTCTGGGGCAACATTCTAAGAATAAGAGGACTTGAAACTTGAAAGATCAAAGCCCTTTATTCCTCTCTTTTGATATTTTTAACTTTCTTCCTTGAATTATAGCTCTCTGTGCACATGGCTTACCTCCGATTAGACTGCAAGAGGCTTGGGATCTACTCTCTGTCTGGGTCTGCTTGTATTTTTAGCACAGTCTCTTGTGCATAGTTACATATAGAATAAATATCTAATACCTCCTATATGGTATTGGATGTGTTGACTGAATAATTAAATGAATCATTTTAGTAATCCCTTTGCGTAACATACAAGGAAACTAAAGTTCAGGGGATTGCTTGCCCAAGGTCATATAAAACTGTGCAGTCCAGGGGTGCCCGGGTGGCTCAGTGGGTTAAGCTGCTGCCTTCGGCTCAGGTCATGATCTCAGGGTCCTGGGATCGAGTCCCGCATTGGGCTCTCTGCTCGGCGGAGAGCCTGCTTCCCTTCCTCTCTCTCTGCCTGCCTCTCTGCCTACCTGTGATCTCTCTCTGTCAAATAAATAAATAAATTAAATTAAATTAAAACAACAAGCAAACTGTGCAGTCCAAGGACCTGTACTTTGGAAATGCCTAGTATTTCTCTGATGAGTAAGTTGGTGACTGAAAACTGTTAGGGCCAATTTAATGTTAAAACCTGTTTAACTATTAGGGCCTGCTTAGCCAGAGCAACTCTATATTGCCTAGGTAGCCATATTGTTGTTTACATCCACGGACTTCATTCCGGGAATAAATGCCCCAATAGTTCCTGGTATGGTTCTGGGTATCGATTCCGGGAGTAAACGCCTTAACAATAGAAGCCACGTACCTTAGGTCTGTGGTTATGCCCTATAAAACCAACCTGTGAGATCGGGAAGGGGTGGTCGCTCTCTTTGGAGGCAGCCCTGGCGGGTCAGTCTGACTTCTAATGCTTGGCATAGAATAAAGCTCTACATAACTTTCACTTTGTCTCAGTCTTGTTTCCCTGGCGGGTCAGTCCAACTTCTAATGCTTGGCATAGAATAAGGCTTTGCATAACTTTCACTTTGTCTCAGTCTCGTTCCTTTGATAACGGACCCCAACGAAAACTACAGGCAATCAAGAGGCCTCTTGCCTTGAACCGATAGTTCCCTCAGGCCCTGGGCAATTCTTTCCGTGAAAAAGAAACTTCTCTGACCTAGAAATAAACCTGGGTAGTGCCATTAATGATTGAGGACTGGACAGGCTGACACTGCCAAACACTTCCCACCCTGACAAGGGAAGCCTTTGCCTGGACCTTCTAAAAAGTCATTTTGGGGCAATCTTCTCTTTGCCCCAAAGATGCCGATGGTGTGGTTTTGAGTCACATTCATTTAGAGCTGTGTTCTCCTGTATGATATCCCCTAGGCATGTGTGACTATTAAAATTGAACTTATATTAAAAATTCAGTTGCAGTCACCACATTTTAAAGTGCCCAATGGCCACTTGTACCTAGTGGCTACCATATTGGACAGTGCAGGTACAGAACATTTTCACCATTGCAGAAAGTTCCATTGCACAGTGCTGGTCTAGAACCACCACACTTCCAGGGGCAGATCATTTGTGTGCGAGTGTGTGCGTGCCGTTATACAACACTTACTATAAACCAGGCATGGGGCTCACTTTACTTTTGAGGTACAAGTATCATCTCATTTAATTCTCACGACAGCCCTGTGAGTGGGGGCAACTATTTATCCTCATTTTAGAAATAAGGGAAATGAAGCTCAGAAAGGTTAAACTGCTTGCTCAAGGTCACACAGTGAGGAAGTGTTAGAGTCAGAATTTGAATCCAGGTCTCTCTGTTCTTCTGCTGAAAGTACCAATCTCTGTGGTTTCTGAGATTTAACATCAAGCTCTGCTTTCTGGGTCTGACTTTGTGTGTTAAACAGAAGAATCAACAAAAAGGCTCCACGAATCTGTATGTCACTGTGACCACTTCATTTAAGAAAACTTCTCTCCCTCCCTCCCTTACTCTTTCCTCCTCTTTCCTCTCCCCTTCACTTCCCCTTTCTTCCTTTTTCCTTTCCTCCCTCCCTTCCTGCCACCTTTCCATCCTTAATCGCTCAGTATGGACACCGACCAGTCAGAGTGGGACCTGCTGTACTGCTCGAGGAGGGCTCCAGAGGTGCTTTGTAAGGTGCTGGGACAGCCAGGGGCCCAGGGTTACCCAGGGGTGCTCAGGGTAATAGTCATATACCAGTCAGTACAGAATTATTGCAGTATTTTTAACAATCAGCATGGCCTTCTCGGAGACCACTGGTGTGCCGAGTGAATAGGACCCAGGACTTTTCATCTGCTCAATGATCAGGGCCACCCCATCTCCCCCCCCATCCCCGCAGCTCACCGGGGGGGCTCTCCCACTTCCTCGACGGGACACCAGGCGGAGACTTCACAGGTCTTCAGCCTTTCTTTATATACTACACACCTTCCGGTCTGGATCCCTGGTGTGGAGGTGGGGAGGGCCAAGGGACCAGGAAGCACAGGTATGAAAACCATGGGTGCGTCATGAACTAAACTCAAGCAAGAGACTCTTTATTTATCCTTTTCAACCCAAGCAGTTTCAGCTTCCACGAAACCCCATTTGAACCATTAACTTACATAAGGCAACCCAAGCAAAGCGCACATCGGACAATAAGCTTTTTAAAAAAAAAGATTCAGAGAGAAGGCAGAGAGATTGTGGATTCTGTTGGCTTTTTTGGTTTCTTTGCAAGAAAAAATGCTGAGAGAAGAGCTGAGCAGGGTGTGTTCTCTTGCCTGGCATACGTGGACTAGAACTTGGCATCTAAGAGGGCACCAGAGTCCCTTAGGGGTGTACAGCATGAATCAGGGGTGTGCAAAGCCACAGAATGAACATGGCATATCTTCTGGAGCGTTCGTGTCACTAGCAGATTCTCGAGCAGCAAATTAAATAGTAAGTTGTGTTTGAATGGTCTCTGTACCAGCTCAAACACACACTTCTTATGGAACAAAATGTAACATCCATAGGCCTTTTTTGTGTATGTGTGTGTGTTGTAACCACTGATGGCTTTATCTTTTTGGTGGTGGTTTTTTTTTTTTTTTTTTTGGTCATGTGACTCTTTAAGTTAAAACGAGGGATACAGAAATACTATAGGTTAGTGGTGGTACCAGCCCTAGGCACCCTGGGCCTGTAATTCATACTCCTCAGCCTTTGGTGAAATTTGAGGGGGAAAGCTCAGCATACACAGATGGCACTGGGGACCATCGGATTTTTTTGTCAATGAGAACCCCGAAGATGCTAATTCTGAAGGATTTCAGGAGCTGCAGGAGCAGGAGCTGATCTAATTCACTAGGGAATTAGATCACATTGCTAGACAGTAGCCAGTCTTCTGGGGACAGAGCAGAGGCATGGGACAGACATAGGCTCTCCCATGGCCTAGTGAGGGGGGAAAAAGGCAGCTGAGAGCCAGAAGCTGAAGATTTGAACTTTAGGGCTTTGTGAATGTCATCAGGGTACCAGACCACCTCCCCCCTCGGGATCCCAGAAAAGAAACAGAACATACCTTTGCTCTGTGGGTCCATCCGTCCCTCTTTACAATTCTTGTCAGAGGAACAGATCGTCCTCCTGGTGGGAAACTACAGGGAGAAGGACAGGATAGTGGGGAGTGAGCAGCATGTATCTCTCAATACACAGAAAAGCAGATGCCCCTGTACGCACCAAAACTTGTACACAAATGTTCACAGCAGCCAAAAAGTAGAAACAACCCAAATAGTCATCAGGACAAACAAATAGTAGTGCATTCATAAAATGAATATAACATGGCCATAAAAAGGAAGGAGGCACGGATACCTGCTACAACACGACGATGCTTCAAAATGCGATGCCGAGTGGAAAGAAGCCCCAAAAGGCCACATATCGTATGATCTCAATGATACGAAATACCCAGAATAGACAAATCCACAGAGACAGAAAGTAGATCAGTGCTTGCCAGAGGCTGAGGGAGGCGGGGGATGGGAGTGACTGCTCATGAGTACAGGACTGCTTTTTGGCGTGATGAAAATGTCCTAGAATTAGGTCGTGGTGTAGTGGTACAACATTGTGAAAATACGAAAAACCCCTCATTGCTTCACTTCAGAATGGAGGACTTTATGGCATCTGAGTTACATGTCAATAAGAAATAAAAATGAAAATCTAAAAAGCAGATGCCAAAGCAGCCAGGTACCACTTTCAGGGAAAGCCTCCCGGGCTGGAGGGCAAGAGGCCTGGTCCAAGCAGCGCCTGACTGCAGAACTGGGCAAAGCCACCAGCGCTTCCTCCTGGCCTCAGAAAATGAGGTCAGCTAGGTCTCAGGCCTGAGGACAGAAGGAAGAAAAGAGAAATTCGATGACTCGTTTATGCACATTTGAGTTTCTGTGTTCTAGGGAGCAGGTTTAATGGCCAGCCTTAGGGGAACCGCAGTGTGAAAATGGCCTCTGCCCATCAACTTCCTCTGACCTGTGCCCCCTCCAGAAGCTCTTCTTACCCGCCCCGACCACACCAGGTCCCCTCCTTACGTCAGGACATTTCCCCTGCTGTTGGCCTTCTGTCTTGAGAAAGTTTGTCATCACGAAGAAGGAGTTTGCCTGCAGAGAGAGAGGAGAGACAAAGGTCAGGCCTTGGAGAGCGGAGTTACTTCGTCAGAAATCCAGGCTGCTCAGTGCCTGGGGCGGCGAGTCTTCCACCTTTCTGAACCACACTCGAGAAATCAGGTCTGGGAGCAACTTGGACTGCACTGAGGGCTTAATATCAAAGCTGGATGAACCGCCCTGCTGAGCTGAAGGAGAGCAAAGGGACATTCGGAACTGATTGAGCGTTCATTTTCCATCCCAGCCTCAAAAGCAGCCTTGTCATTTTTTGCACACAATAAAATCCCATTAAATCGAAACTTAAGAGACCTGCTGGGGGAGGGCAGTGGGGTGTTGGCTTCATCAGAACACTGTTCAGATTATCCAGGATTCTTTTTTTCAGGATTTTAATTAAAGGGCAAAAGGCAGCCCATAACCCAGGAAGTAGCTGGAGATCTTACTGAACCCTCTGGTAGAAACAAATAGTGGCCTGGGTTTTACGGTTTTGCAAAGCACCCCAGCGCCCAGATGCTGCGGAAGGGCCCCGCTGTCCCTCCCAGCCTCCCAGTCTGTTCTTCGGTGTTCTCGTTCCTACTTTGATTCTCCTTTTTGACTGTTCTACTTTTATTTTCTCTTCTTGCAAATTTAAGCAGCCAGATAACCTCTCCCCGTGACCCACACCCTTCCTTTCTTTGTCATCCATTTCCTTTCCCTTGTGCAAGAACGTATCTGAGTGAGTGGTTTTTATTTTTCTGGAGATATTTTTGTTGATAAAACCACATGAACAATTTAGAAGGGTCCGTCCTGTCCGGGCAGGAAGTTCTTTGTCCTCCTGAATCTAGGCAGACCTTGCCGGCTTGATGGCCCTGCTTCTAAAGAGCTGTGTATAAATCAAGTTGTGAGTGAATCAAATCGTGCTTTAAATGCACCAGATCACACTGCTATTTTGAGAAACCCCATAGGACTCGGTAAAGCATAGAATCATCTTTGAGCTGCTGGATCTGACCCAATTTTGCAATTTTTAGGTTTTCTCAGTTGGGATTTTCACAGAGCTTTTAAAATAGGGCCAGTGTTTTTTTGGCCTGAGGCTCCGGGTCCCAGGGGAGGGAGGCAGGGCCCTGGTGACCAGGGAGGAGTCTTTGAGAATTGGTGACAAGAGCTCACCTGCAGGGGGAAGGTGTAATCTGCGGTGTCAAAGACCTCAGACACCATCTTCTTCATTCCATTCTCCAGTATCTCCGCCTTCACCTCTGCTATCCCTTTCACCTTGGTGTGCACGGAGCTGATGACAGACTCTTTCTTTTGGTACCGCTTGTCACTGATCAAAGCAAAGCTAAACGGCAGACACAGAAAAGCATCAGTGGTTTTCTCAAGGGAGGCACAGGGTAGTGGTGTTGGATGCAGGTTCTGAAGGCTGCCTCCATTCACATCCTAGCTTCGCTGGGTGACTTTGGGCAGGCTACCTGCCTCCGTTCTCCATGACTCACTTTCCTTAGCTGTAAAGTGGCAAGAATCATCGTACCTACCTCAGGGCTGGTTGTGAGGATGAAATGAGGTATGTGTACAAACTCATCAACATCGTATCTGGCACCTGCGAGCACTCACCGCATGGAAACGATTGCCCCCAATGTCAGTCTCCAGTATTGTCCAATACAAGCCCTCATTTACAGGGCAGTCTCTCCCCTGCCGGAGTCCAGCCCCAGATTGGTCCACCGGCTTTGTCCTGGGGCTGAGGAACACACCAATATCTAAGGATGTGTCCAGCAGGTCAGCCCCACATTTTCCAGAAACATCCACCTGGTTTATAATTAATATTGATCATAGCAGCTGCCCTTTATTGAGCAATTAGTACATGCCAAGTGCTCTCCATGCATCATCTGTTTAATCATAACAGCAGTAGGAGATAGTTACTGTAATCATCCCTTTTGTAGATGAGAGAATGGGCTCAGAGAGATACAGGAAATTGTGCATGTTAACACAGCTCGTCATTGGCAGAACTGAGGTCCTCAGCCAGACCTCTTAACCGCATATGGCACAGTGTGATGTAAAGTTTAAAGAAATCCAAAACAACAAATGTGTGTCCACACATGCTCATAGCAGCACCATTCATAATAGCCAAAAGATGGACATAGCCCACATGTTCAGCAGTAGATGAACAGATAAACAGAATGTGGTCTAACTGTACGATGAAATATTATTCAGCTAGACAAAGGAATAGAGTACTGATACATGCTATACTGTGCAGGAACCTCGAAAACATTATGCTAAGTAAAAGAAGACAGATTCAAGAGGCCACATACTGTATGATCCCATTTATGTGAAATAATCCAGAATGGGTAAATCCACAGCAACAGAGAGTTGACTGATGGGTACCAGGGACTGGGGAGCCGGAGTGACTATGAATGTGTGTGGTTTCCTTTTGGAGTGCTGAAAATGTTTTGAAACTAGATAGAGGTGGTGGACCCCAACAAGGTATTATTTAGTGCCACTGACTTGATCACTTTAAAATGGTTATTTCAGGGGCGCCTGGGTGGCTCAGTGGGTTAAAACCTCTGCCTTCAGCTCAGGTCATGATCCCAGGGTCCTGGGATCGAGTCCTGCATCGGGCTCCCTGCTCAGCGGGGAGCCTGCTTCTCCCTCTCCCACAGCCTTGGGGTTGTGAGTTTGAGCCCCATGTTGGGTGTAGAGATTACTCAAAAATAAAATCCTGGGGCACCTGGGTGGCTCAGTCGTTAAGAGTCTGCCTTCAGCTCGGGTCATGATCCCAAGGTCCTGGGATCAAGCCCTGCATCGGGCTCCCTGCTCCCTGGGAAGCCTGCTTCTCCCTCTCCCACTCTCCCTGCTTATGTTCCCTCTCTTTTTGGGTCTCTCTCTCCTTCAAATAAATAAATAAATCCTTAAAAAAAAATCCTAAGGAAAATAAAAGAAAAAAAAAAAAAACTCATCAAGAAGGACATTGGAGGGTGCCTAGGTGGCTCAGTGGGTTGGGCCTCTGTCTTCAGCTCAGGTCATGATCTTAGAGTCCTGGGATTGAACCCTGCATTGGGCTCCCTGCTCAGTGGGGAGTCTGCTTCTCCCTCTGACCCTCTCCTCTCATGCTCTCTCTCTCTTTTTCTGTCAAATATATAAATAAAATATTTTTAAAAATTTAAAAATTAAAAAAAGAAAAAGAAGGACATTAGAACTAGAGATCCAGATTTTAGGTCCCATCAGCATATATGAGAAAGAGCTATGACATACAATTCCATAGACAAATATACTTGTTCGACAGTGTATTTCAGCCTGGCATCACAGTATGAACACGGTCTGTGCAGTGTCCTGTGTCCGACATGGTGACATGCTCCCAGAATAACCCTGGGTCAGTTTGGCCCACCATTTGGGAAGCTCAGTTTGAGTCTGTCATCTTCATTTCAGGCACACAACATGTTATAGATCAGCTGTAATGGAATCCAACCCTCTCATAAGTCAGAAAACTAGTCTTTGTACGGTAATGAACTTGTCATGCAAGAGCCACATCAAAGGAAAAAAAGAAGAAAAGAGTTGACCATATTCTGCCCTAACGACCGTCCCCAAGACTCAGACAAGCCATGTCACTTCTAGCCATGGGTGTAGTCCCACGGGAACAAGTGGGGGGCTGCCTGGCTCCCAGATCCCTGTGAACTTTCAGCTAGAAGAAGCTACAGTTCTGTGCATGCTGAAGACTGAAAACCCATGGGTCCCTCTGGTGCGTGGGCAGGAAGGAGCTTGGGGCTTACGGACGCCTCGGAGGATGGGGAGAAAGACATGGTGCGGTGGAAAGCTACGAACCTGGGCAGGTCAAAGAGGACTAATGGGAAGGGAAGTGGGCACTCAGGGCAGGTGTGGCTTCAGGAGGGGAGCTGCAGAGGGATGGGGAGGAGGGAAGGACAGAGAATGAGCTCAGCTATGGAACTCTGAGGCTCACACACAGCTCCAGCTCAACAGGTGTAGATGAAGGTGTCCACCGTGAAGAGGACTTGCACACCCTGGATATGAAGGGCTTTCTCTTATTGGCACCTTAGGGGGCCCCATGCCAGCGTGGTGAGAGAGTCCTCAAAGGGCCTCAGGCCGGGAAGCACAGCTCAGCAAAGCCTGACTCTCCCTCACAGCTCCTGGACTCACTGAGTAAAGGTAAAGCAAAAGGATGGGATCTGAAAGTGAACCACCCCAGATCTGGGTAACTGACACTTAGCTCAAGGCCAACGTTTTCTTGGCCCCTAAAAGGACTGCGGGCCCTGGGCACTGTGTCCCCTGGGGCTCATGGAGAAGTTGGGCCCACAGCCACTGCTTTTTGTGTTTAAAACCCCAAGAGAAGAATCCAGTTATTTTCATCCCTGCCCTACTCGGCGGTGGGATGAGGTCTGCAAGAGGTCAAGGACAGCAACAGATGAGAAGCAAGTGGAGGAGAGCCTGCACCCCCAAGGCAAATTAAGTACCAACTGTATTAGTTTTCCATTGCTCCTGTAACAAATTCCCACAAACGTAGTGTCTTGATAGAAATTTATTCTCTTAGTTCTGGGGGTCAGATAACCTAAAAATGGTCTTAAGGGGCTGAAATCAAGGTGACTTCTGGGGGCTGGTTCCTTCTGGAAGCTCCATGAGACAATCTGTTCCTCATCTTTTCCAGCTTCTAGAAGCTGCCTTGGCATTCCTGGGCTCCTAGCCCCATCACTCCAACATCAACTCCCATTGTCATATCTCCTTTTTCTAGCTTGGGCCCTCTTGCTTCTCTGTTTTGAGTACTTTTGTCATTATGTTGGGGACGCTCAGATAATCAAGGATAATCTCACCATCTCAAGACCTTGAACTCAATTACATCAATTACTTAATTACAAAAGTTCTTTTGCCCATACAGATTCACAGGTCCTAGGGATTGGGAGTGGAAGGAAATCTTTTGCAGGCCATTATTTAGCCTACCCCAATACAGTTGGCCTGTTGTAGCTTTATAAGAGCCCTCCCACACTCCACCTTACGCCATCGTTTCCTGAGCTAGAGTGAAGGATTTTCAGTTTCTTGTTACCCACGGCTTAGCTACGATGTCATCTTCACTTCTCATTTCTTTTGGCTATTGCATTTCTTTTCCATCAGCCAACACTTCTGGAAAAATCCTTCCTTATAATGTTTCCCAAATACTCTCTGTCATTCAAAGATCATGTACTCCAGAATACAGTACTTTCTACACATTCAACTACATGGAGAACAGCGAGTGAATCTTAATCTATTAGTTAAAGTTTATCAGTTAGAGGGAAAATAATGGATACATGTAAAATCCTAACCTTGAGCCAAAAAACTCAGTTATGCCAGTACAAACCAGAGCCCAACCAAGTGGCAGAAGTTTATGTTAGAGGCCTGAACATTTTAGATAATCCTGAGCCCATATGAACCAACATTATGTTACATCATCCAGAAGAAGACAAAACGACAAAACAAACAATTAGTGTAATCTTAAGCTTCAGTGAAAAAAGCAGAATATTTCACTCTTGGGTGGTGGTAAGCCAAGGGCTTATGGCCACAGTAGGCAGCAAGCTGTAAAAGCCCTGTGTTTGGGTTTTATGAGACATATTTTTCAAGAAAAACCCTGTTAATTGTTGTAAAAGTGTAAATTTCACAGAACTGCACAAAGAATATGAAAAACTTCTGGTATCCTCCCTCCCAGAGTTTACTGCTGTTGAAACAGAATGTCTTCTAAGCATCTCTTTATGCCCACATCTTTGACACCCAAACATGGCCACACTCTACATACATTATGTAACTTGTTATTTTTACTCAATAATATATTATTAAATCTTTCCACAACAGTGGTGATAAATGTATGATAAAGATAGATCCATGGGGCGCCTGGGTGGCTCAGTGGGTTAAGCCGCTGCCTTCGGCTCAGGTCATGATCTCAGGGCCCTGGGATCGAGTCCCGCATCGGGCTCTCTGCTCAGCAGGGATCCTGCTTCCCTCTCTCTCTGCCTGCCTCTCTGTCTACTTGTGATTTCTCTCTGTCAAATAAATAAATAAAAAATCTAAAAAAAAAAAAAAGATAGATCCATGATATGGAATCACTTTTAGTCATTACAGAGAATTCTAGTTGTTTAGATTAGAACCTATGAAATTGCTCATTTTTTAGACCAAAGGAGCAGATATTGGCAATTCCATATAGTTCAACATAAGAGGGGAGTTGTGATAATTTGCCCCCAGTCTCTTCCTGGTGGATTTTTAACTGGAAGTTCTGCTCAGTTTTTCCAGTTATAAACATCTTTTTTTGGTAACCCTGATATAGCTCTTACTGTGTGCCAAGCACTCTCTTAAGCATATTTTTAAAAATTATTATTATTATTATTTAAATTTTATTTATTTATTTGGCAGAGAGAGAGAGATCACAAGTAGGCAGAGAGGCAGGCAGAGAGAGAGAGAGGGAAGCAGGCTCCCCGCTGAGCAGAGAGACCGATAAGGACCCTGAGATCATGACCTGAGCTGAAAGCAGAGGCTTAACCCACTGAGCCACCCAGGCACCCCAAGCATATGTTAATAATATGTATTAACTCATTCAATCCTCACCTCCCCCAAAACAACCCTGTAAGGAAGGTCCTGGTATTGTCCCCACCTTATATCTGAGCAGACTGTGGTATAGACAAAGCGAGCCTCAGTTCACATAGTGCTTTGGACTGAATGTTTGTGGCTCCCTAAAGTTCAAATTCTGAAACCTAACCCCTCGTGCAATGATAGTAGGAGGTGAGGCATTTGAGAAGTAATTAGGTCATGGGGACTGAAGGGATTAATGCCCTTACGAAAGAGTTTCCAGAAACTCCTTGCCCTTCATGTGAGAACACAGCAAAATGATGACTGTCTGTGAAGCAGGAAGTGCATATTCACCAGACACCTTATGTGCCAGCACCTTGATCTTAGAATTCCCAGCCTCCAGAACTGTGAAAAGCACATTTCTGTCGTTTATAAACTACTCTGTCGGTGATATTTTGTTATAGCGGCCCCAATAGACTAAGTCACAGAATAGCAAACACTGGCCCCACGTCTTACGCTTTTTTTGGATGCCATTATAAATGCAATGATTTTTATTTTCTTTTTTACTTTCCTCGTGCTGGTGTACAAAAACACAGCTGGTTCTTATGTGTGGATCTCATACCTCCAAACTTTACTGAATTGGTTTAATAACTTTAATGGCTTTTTGTGACTTCTTTTGGATTCTCCATATATAGGATCATATTATCTGAGTGGTATTTTACTTCTTCCTTTCCAATTTGGATGGCGTGCATTTCTTTTTCTTGCCTAATTGCTCTGGCTAGAACTTTCAGTACAGTGTTGAATAGCAGCAGTGAAAACAGGCATCCTTGTCTTGTTCCTGATCTTCGGGGAGGGGGGTAAGCCTTCAGTCTTTCACCATGGAGGCGAAATCTGTTCTCTTCGGTGCTATGCTTCATTGCCTCTCCACCCTCTTCTCTCACGTCGCCAGGCATGTACTTGCAAAAGAATCTTTTCGCACCAAAGATAAATTTCACACCCTAAGATAAATTTCTGGGTTAAAGGATGCATACATTTTGTATTCAATTCATTTTGCCAAACCACAAAACGTTGAACCATTTCATGCTTCCACCAGCAAAGCAAGAGCGTGCAACACTTCTAAGAGGGCCTTGACAGAACAAGAGTGCAGTTGTGTGGGCTTGGCTGAGAGAGTAAGGGAAATGGATACCATGTTGAGGGCACATGGCCAGAGGGATTGAGGTCATTATTTTAAAGTAAAGGGAAAATACAGTAGCAGGGTACTGCCATGTGAAGACTGTCAACTAGAAAAGGGATCATGGGGCAGAACTCTAAAGGGGAGAATGACAGGGAGACTGATTTGGGCTCAGTGTAGGGAAGAAATGTCTAATGGTTAGTCCCAGAAAAGAATAAGCTTTCTTTGTGGTTGCTAGTTGGTGACAGTGATGATGATGATGATGATTTTCATTTATCTCATCATCTCCCTTTCTCTGGTCTCCTTTCCATCTGCATTCTGACATCATTTCCCACCTTAAAAATAAACCCTCTCTCGATCCCACATTCTTCTCCTACCACCACCACTCAGTGCCTCTCTTCTCCATTGTAGCCAAGTCCCTTGAAAGAGTGAGTCACCACATCCATTTCTGCATCTCCATTCACTCCTCCGCCCACTCCAGTCTGGCTCCCGCTCCACCCCTTCTCTAAAGCCTCTCTTGCCAAGTAAACAGTGACGTCATCCTTGCTATATCTGATAGACATACTACAGATCTGATCTTCCTAAAACTATCAGCAGCATTTGACCCCGATGACTGTGCCACCCCCTCTTCCTCTTCTTGCCTTAACTTCCTGGAATCCACATTCTCCTATCTTTGGGTCTCCATGGCCACCCCTCTGAGTATCCTTCAGGGACTTCTGTGCTCCCATCACTTAACTGTTAGCATTCAGGGCACCTGGGTGGCTCAATTGGTTGGGCCACTGCCTTCGGCTCAGGTCATGATCCCGGAGTTCTGGGATGGAGTTCCGCATCAGGCTCCCAGCTCTGCAGGGAGTCTGCTTCTACCTCTGACCTTCTTCCCTCTCATGCTCTCTCCCAGTCTCTCTCAAATCAATAAATGATATCTTTAAATGTTAGCACTCCTCAGGGGTTTGTTCTAAGCCCTCCTGGGCTCCTCATTTACATCTACGCTTGCTGGCCAGTTGTAGCAACTCTCATGGTTCTAGTTACCATTTATATGCTGGTGATATAAAAATCTCTCTCTCTAGTTCCAGATTCACATATCTATCTCTCTACTAAGCATCCAAATTTATATGTCCCATATACATGACAATGTATATTGACAATGTATGGCTTCAGTTCTGAACTCATCTTCCACCCCAGATGGGCTCCTCCCCCCACATTTCCTATCCCACTAAGTTCTCCCACCACACATCAGTTGCCCAATCCAGAAACATTCCTTAGCATCCTTTCCCTCATTACCCCTCAACCATTCAACTGTCAAATCCTGTTTTATCTTCCTAATGCTATTCATCTATTTCTCTCCTCTGCCATCGTCACCTCCTCAGTCTGGGTCACCATCACCTCTCACCTGGACCACCGGGTAGCCTGAATGGTCTCCATGCCTCCATTTGTGCTCCTGTCTCCTCCGTATTCTAGGTGATTTACTAGTAAAAGCTTGGGCTCTGGAGTGAGAAGCTTGGGTTCAATCTTGGCTCTACCACTTCCTAGCTATGTGGCCGTGTGTAAGTTACTTAAGCTTCCTGGGTCATTGTTTACTCTTTTTTGTAATAAGGATATATTAGTATTATATTGGGCAGGGTATCTGGTTCTAAACAGAATCCACTCTGCTGAGTTTGAGAAGAAATACTGTCTAGAAAAGGCACATCTGCATGGTTGAAATTTTTCATAATGAAATGTTGGTGGCAGGGTGGGGAGGACTCTCCGAGCTTTCTCAGTGTCCTCAGGATGAAGTTCAAGGCTGTTCATAATACAATCCTTGCTGGCTTCTCCAGTCCCACCTTCGCCTCCCCTTCTTGGCACCTTGCACGTCAGCCAGCTGACGCGTGCTGCTCTGTGAATAGTCTACCGGATCGGGTCCTTTCTCTTTTCAGCTCTGTGCTAAAAACCCAGGAGGGTTGGGAGGTTCCTGCCCTGGGTGGGAGGCTGGGCTGGTGTGGTGGTGCCCAGAAGCTCGTGGGCATGTGAGAGCTGGTCCACAGAGAAGCCTTGGTTTCCAGGGTGAAATGAGAAAACCAGGATAACAAGGCAAGCTCTCCATGAAGCTAAATTTATTCATTTGAAAGGACCGTTTTTGTAGACTGGGTGCTTCCAGCTTTCTTAATGTTTTGTGTGGGCATTAATGGAGGGATACTGATAATGGTGGTAGTCGTTTGCTTGCTTGACGTCGCTCACGGTGCTGCTAGGCGACAAGCTTGCCGCCCCTCAGTCTTCCTCCTGTCCGTAAAGGCATCCTCCTCAGCCACCTGGGAACCCAGAGTCATCTTCTCCCTCCTAGCAAATCTGTCAGTCCTGCCTCCAAAACTTACTCCTGCTTTGCCCACTTCTGTCCACCTGCACTGTCCCGTCCGTTATCATCGGGGTCGCCACCTCTCTCATCTGGGCGACTCTGGTGCCCTTCTCACTGCCCTCCTGTCGCTCTTGCCCCCGTGATCTGCCTTTTGCGCAGAGGCCCAAGAGCTCTTTTAGAAACAGGAATCAGATGGTTCCACTTCCCTCTGTAAATCCTGTCCCTGAGGAACAAATTCCAGCTCTTCCCGCAGTCTGGCCCTTGCGTACCTCTCCTCTGCCCTCGGTCCCTGCTCCTCCCTCCTCTCTCACTAGCTTCTGGAACATACTGCCTTCTGGGGGCTCCTTTTTTTGCTTTCAGATATGTGCATTCACTGTTCTTTCGGTCCCTTGAGTCAGGTGGCTGGATACTCCTCTTCCTAGAGGCAGTCTCCTCCTGAAATGGGCTTTCTCTGGACCCCCCCCCCCCCACCATCTCTATCACATCACCCAGGGGTTCAGGGTAGGATGAGAACGTGGCAAATCTCTTCACGTTTCTATTGCCCTCAAGTGGCAGGAACCATAGCAGGGCCATGCCTGGGTTGGATTTGCCCCTCCCCAGCGTCTGGTGTCCGCTCCCATGTCTGTGGTGGACTCACTTCCACTCGGTTGGAAAAGGCCTCACAGGTAGGTGTGTGGCAACCCTCCCATGAAACAGGCAACCAGCCCGGACGCAGGACAATATTGTGCTTCTGTTAGCCTGAGCAGAGGTTGACTGAATAAGGGAGAAGAAGCAGTTTGAGTGGAGTGTGTTCTCCTTTTTTCTCTCAACCTTTCCTACTCTTCTGTAGTCACTGGAGAAGCTTCTGAGAGGGCTGGTCTCCAGGGGGGAGGGAAATCTTCCCAAGAAAATGAAAATATCTTACTTCTCTGCTTAAAATCCTCCTACGGCTTCTCAACTCACTGAGAATAAAATCCAAAGAACGCGGAGTGGCCTCCAAGGCTCGGAATGATCTGCCCTTCCTCCCCAACCGGGGTTATCTCTCCGGTTCACCCACTTCCTCTCATTCACTAAGTTGTTTCCTCTGCTCCAGGCACCCTGACCTCCTTGCTTGAACACCCTATCAAGTCTCTACCTCAGGGCCTTTGTATTTGCTGTTCCCTCACCAGAAACACGCTTCTAGATACTTCATGTTGTAAAGTTTCACAGGCGAGGTAAACACAACACCAGGCAAGGTGGGCACAATGCAAGATTTATTAAAGGCACTCTCCGGCGAAGTTTCAGGACTCCGGGGAAGGGGAGCCAGGAAAGTCAAGCCGGGAGGAGGTGGGCACTCTAGGGCGAGGTTCCTGGACTCAGAAAGAAGTCGAGGAAGTCCCACTGGGAGGGAGTTGGTGGAGGTCTTTTATCGGGCCAAGGCAGGGCATGGGCTCACATCCATATATGGTAGGGTATTTGGTGATCCGAGGGTACAGGGTAGGGGTCCTGATACTCCTGTTTCCTGCATAGGTATCGGGTTACCTATGGAGGTGTGACCTGGGCATACATCCTTTTGGCGGGAGAGTCAAGGGTTAAGGAAAGGGTTGGTGGGGAGCCTGGAAGGCGGTCATTTCTATTGTTCCTCCTGCACTCCTGAGCCTTCCAACCCAACACATATCTTGTTCCCTCCCTTCATGCCGATCCTAGCCCAGATGTCTCTACCCCACATGCACTCACATTTGCCCATTAGCATTCTTTGTTCTCTTCTATGCTTTATTACCCTTTATCATTTATCACCATCAGATATTTAGTTATGTCTTTTTTCTTTCTTTCTTTCTTTTTTTTTTTTTGGTATTGTATCTCACTCTTTCACTGGCATGTAACCCCCTGAGTTGTAGGAACTTTGTTTCACTCACCGTTATAATCTCTAGATCCATCAACAGCTCCTGACTCATAGTAGATAGTCTGAAATTTATACGGGGGAATGAATGAACGATAGAAAAGGGTCAACTTATGGGATTCTCGTTCCAGCCTCCCTCCTTGTCCTGTACTTGCCCCGGCCAACCCAGAAAGACAAAGATTGTGCTGAAGAAGGAAGAATGATCAATTGAACAAGGGTTTAGGAGGCCTAGTACTCAAGCTTTCTCAGTCTGCTGGGTAACCACTTCAGTAGTATGCTTTCTGGGTTAAGAGAATTGGATTGGTTTTGGATTTGAATCCTTTTTGAAACCCACTTTCTACCTGGATGATATTTCAGAAATTAACTCCATCTTTCATAGCTTTTCTTTCCTTATCTGTGCAACAATGAAAAGAATACCTACATTCCAGTATATCAATTGAGATGATATAAATAAAGCCAGCTGGATAAGAAAGTTATTTTTATTGTCATTCAGGCTTTTTCAATTAGTTTTCCTGGGAGTATAGTCATCATTATCCCATTCTTCCCACCTCACTGAGGCCAGAGGGCAAAACCAGAATCATGGGTTGGAAAACCCTGTGGGATTCCTGGAGCCGATTCTCAGAGGAAATCTCTGTTGAGAATAATACCAAGGGCCCTGCATTAACCTGGGGCCGAGTCTCCACAGTGCAGGTGTGGGGCTGAGATAAGCCAAGGATAGAGTAGTAGACTTCAGAAAATCTCTGGAATTTCTGGTTTTTGGAAAGACCCTGTAATGGATGTTTTTCCTTTGCCCTACCCGCTTTCTTTTCCCATTTCTTCTGGCAACAGTATTCTTTCCTAAGGTAAAGTCTATGTATGGGATTCAGACTGGGCTCTGAGCCCTGCACCCTGTCCCTACTTCCTGCCACAGGAGTGAGCATGTGACCCAGGCAGGATTCGCCAATCAGGTGACACCATGCCCCTAACCATGAGGATTGATTCAGAGTGGATATGTAATTCAAGCTCTACCAACAGGAGACTTTCCTGGGACTTTATGCCAGAACTATCAGGAAAGACTTGCCTGTTCCTCTGGAGTTACTGAGAATATGAGTATAGCATCTTGCTACATAGAGAGCCTATTCAAGAACAAAGTCACACAGAGCCACAATGTGGAGAGAGAGGGCCAACCCAATGGCATAGTTTGAGCTTTTAGAACCATCCATGTCTGAGGGCAGCTCCATCTCTTCCACTGTGTGGCTTGGTGCCTAACTTGAGTTAGGTCTCTGTCACTTACTATCCAGACAATTCTGACTAGCACAGGCCTACTCAGCATCCTGTCTACACACTTCTGTAACCCTGGAAGCTGGAGCCACTTAACCCCACCTATAGCTGTAGCCCTGCCTTTGATTCCAATCTGAACTTGCCAGATGCTAACCAGCGTTTTGTCTTATTTCTTCTAATGACAGCCCCTTCCTTGCACCCCAGTCTCAATAACTGAAGCCCTGTCTTCCGTCATTATCCTGGCTCTTTGCCTTTGCAACTCTAGGATGGACAGGCTCTGAACTGAGGACGCCACAGCTAGAATCCACAACCTACTTCTACTTGTCTTGACTATTACCTGAGCCTGTCTGGACTTCCAGCCTGTGATCCATACCGTCCCATTTGATATAAACTACCACCCCATTCCCTGTGCACCATGGGTCTCCCCGTTTCACAAATGGCCCAGTTGTAGTTTGATCGCCACAGGGCCTCACAGTACAACTGAAGGCAGCATTTCCCAAGCAGTGGTCTATGGGACTCCACTCAGTGGGATGTAAATAGATATTCCGTTAGCATGGAGGGGAAAAAACAAAGCTGGCAACACTTTTTCTTTAATTTTATCTTTTAAAATATAAAAAAATGGAGTAGTATTTTACATAGGGGTCACCTTCTAAAGTCAGTACTTAAGGTAAAAATCATGTCTTGTTGGGCGCCTGGGTGGCTCAGTTGGTTGAGCCACTGCCTTTGGCTCAGGTCATGATCCCAGAGTCCAGGGATCAAGTCCCGCATTGGGCTTCCAGCTCCATGGGCAGTCTGCTTCTCCTGCTCAGCTTCTCCCCTCTCATGCTCTCTCTCTGTATCTCTCTCACTTTCTCAAATAAATAAATAAAATCTTAAAAAAAAATCATGTCTTGTCAACACAAGGTTGGTAAAACCTTGAGTTGTCCACAAGGCACAGCAAACAGACCTTCTACCTTCCAACAAGCCCATCAGAGCCCATTTCCCCCCCCCCCCCAGTTCTGGAATAAGTTGCCGTTTTTCCAGTTTTGCTCCAGGTGAAGATTTAGGGGGCATGTAAGGTGGAGAGTGTGTATCTAGATTCATAGGTAGGGTGACAAGATGGTTACTCTGTCGAAAGCATGTGGGAACAGACTGGCAAGGATCCCCAACTTGGGGACCCCATCTCAAGCCTGGTCTGGGGCACCCATTCACTTAGTCATTGCACTGTTGAAATTGTGCTATTCCAGGCTCCCATGGAACATGCATTGCTGGGTTTGAGGGAGTTAAATGTGTGGAAGATAAGATTCCACCTTGTGAGAGAACAAAATTTATCGTTACAAGTCTCTCTCATGAGAATCTGTTCTTACATATTGCTTTTAAGAAATCATGTGTCAAGAATATCAGAAAATCACGTCACCTGTTTCATGGAATTGTGATGCATGAACTCTGTGTTGGGTCGGGCCCAGGAATGCAGGGGAACAATAGAAATGACCGCTGGGGCCGCCATCTTCCAGTCTCCCTGCCTTCCTTAACCCTTGATTCTCCTGCCAAAGGGGTATACGCCCAGGTCACACCTCCATAGGTAACCCGATACCTATGCAGGAAACAGGAGTATCAGGACCCCCACTCCGTACCCTCCTATCACCAAATACCCTACCATATATGGATGTGAGCCCATGCCCTGCCTTGGCCCGATAAAAGACCTCCACCAACTCCCTCCCAGTGTGACTTCTCCGACTCTGCTTTCCAGAGTTGCGGAATGTTATGCCCCAATAATGGGTCCGTGATTAAAGGAGTGAGACTGATACAAAGTGAAAGTGAAAGTCAAGCGAAAGCTTTATTTCGCACCAAGCACCAAGAATCAAACTGGCTGGCCAGGGCCGTGCCTCTTACAGAGAGGGTGACCCTGCTCTCCTTTAGGAACTGGCTTTTAAGGGCAAAGGCCATGTGGTTGGGCCTGGCCATGAAGAGGTGGCCAATGAAATTGTTTAACACACAGAGAAAACTGCACAATGTTGCTAGGTGACCAATTGAATTACAGTTTCACCTTGGTTAGGATTGGCTCCCAAAGGGCTCCCAAAGGGCAGGGCCCATACTCCTTGGTAGCTAGGGAGACAGTATGCAACCCTCCTCCACCCCCCCCCACCCTCACCCCCGCACTGATCGGATGTCTCCACCTGGCCTGACCCATCCTTGCATCTGAGCTTTGTTATCTGAGGCTGGTTTCCCCAGGACTTGTTTTTAAGTAAGTCCCCTGGGGGAAGGGGAGCAGGGACAGTTTAAGGGTTAAACAACAAGGTTATTGTTTAACCTCAATGGAATCCTCTGGCTAAAATATAAATATATAAAATAGGTCCTTACATGGAACCTCGACCAAAGGTACCCACCTCCTCCTGGCCTGACTTTCCTGGCTCCCCTTCTCCTGAGCCCTGAAACTTCACCGGAGAGTGCCTTTAATAAATCTTGCCTTGCACACACCTTGCCTGGTGTTGTGTTTACCTCGCCTGCGAAACTTTACACTATGTACTAGTGCATAAAGGAGCATTTCCTAACTATGCTCCTTGTCTTCAGTTCCATGATATCTGGCTTAAGTAACATGTCTTATTTTAGAATTTAACATATGTGTTTATTATTTAGTGTTTGTCACATAGTAAACATATGCATCAAATTGCAATAATCCTAGTAATATTATTAATAATAAGAATTAACACTTGGTGAGGGCTTGCCATACACCAGGTATTTTTAAAACAACTTTACATTTAGTAACTCATTTAATCCTTACAACAACCTTTGTCCCCATTTTACAGATGAGAAAACCAAGGCTCAAAGCAGTGGAGGATTATGGAATCCACCTTTCCAGACCTCAGATCCTGGGTGTGGGCTTTGACAGTCAAAGGAGACAGTGCATATGAAAGTGCCTATTCTATACAAAAAGATTATTTTTAATTCTTTTTTTACTCAAGTATAATTAGTAGTTTTATATTAGTTTCAGGTGTATGATATAATGATTCAACAATTCTATGTATTTCTCAGTGCTCATCAAGATAAGTATACTTTTAATCTCTTTTATCTGTCTTACCCATCTTTCTACTTCTCTCCCTTTTGGCAGCCACCAGTTAATTCTCTGTATTTAAGTCTGGTTTTTTGTTTACATCCTTTTTTTCTTTGTTCATTTGTTTTGTTTCTTAAATTCCATGCATGAGTGAAATTTAACTGACTGACTTACTTCACTTATTTCACTTAGGACCCTCTAGGCCCATCCATGGTGTTGCAAATGGCAAGATTTCAGTCTTTTCTATGACTGAGCAAAATTCCATTATATATCTCCTACATCTTCTTCTTCTTTTTTTTTTTTTTAAGATTTTATTTATTTATTTGACAGGCAGAGATCGCAAGTAGGCAAAGAGGCAGGCAGAGAAAGAGAGGGAAGCAGGCTTCCCACTGAGCAAAGAGCCTGATGCGGGCTTGATCCCACAACTCTGGGATCATGACCTGAGCTGAAGGCAGAGGCTTAACCCACTGAGTCACCCAGGTGCCCCCTCCTACATCTTCTTTATCATTCCTTTTCAGTGGACACTTGGGTTGCTTCTGCATCTTGGCTATTGTAAATAATGCTGCAATAAATGTAGAGATGCACTTATATTTTCCAAGTAGTATTTTCATTTTCTTCAGGTAAATACCCAGTAGTGAAATTACTGGATTCTATGGTAATTCTATTTTTTTAAGTCAAAATGATTATTTTTAAAGATAGCTGCTATTTGTAGAACTCTTACCCTATGCCAGACATGGAGAAGTGTTTGCCATGCCTTTTCTTATTTAATTATGACGATTCCATTAACAGATGCAGAAAGGGAGGCTCAGCGGGTAAGTGACCTGGCCAAGGAAACTAAGCCAGGGTTATAAAATGGGTTGCTCTAACCCTTAGCCAGTAAACTACACTGTCTGACCTTAGCGATGCAAGTTCTCACCACCATCACCATCATCATCACAAAGAGCAATGGGGCATTAGCCAGTAAGGAACTGTGAATTAAAACCACAATGAGGGCGCCTGGGTGGCTCAGTGGGTTAAGCCGCTGCCTTCGGCTCAGGTCATGATCTCAGGGTCCTGAGATCGAGTCCCACATCGGGCTCTCTGCTCAGCAGGGAGCCTGCTTCCTCCTCTCTCTCTGCCTGCCTCTCTGCCTACTTGTGATCTCTCTCTGTCAAATAAATAAATAAAATCTTTAAATAAAAAAAAAAAAATAAAAAAATAAAACCACAATGAGAACCACTCAGTAGGATGCCCATAATCCAAAAAACCAACAAGAGCTACTGTTTGGTAAGGATGTGGAGAAATTGGAACATACATTGCTGGTGAGAATAGGAAATGGTGCAGCCGTTCCAAAAACGGGTGGTTACTTAAAATGTTGAAAATAAATTTACTGAATGATCTTTCAGTTTCACTTCTAGGTGCAATACCCAAGAAAACTGAAAACATGTTCATGCCAACAGGCATACACCCGTATTCATAGCAGCATTGTCCATTATCCATAATAGCCCCAAACTGGAAACAACCCAAATGTCCACCCCCTCCAATAAAGGTCCATCCAGACAAGGGAATATTACTTGGCCATACAGAGGAAGGAAGTAGAGATACATGTTTCAACATGAGTGCACCTTGCAAACATGATGCAGAGTCAAAGAAGCTAGACAGAAAGGACCACATAGTGCACAATTCCATTTCTATGACATGTCCAGAATAGTCCAGTCCCAGAGACAGGGTGAATCAGTGGGTCACCAGAGCTACAGGGGAGCAGAAGGATTGGGAGTGATGGCTCAGGGCTATGGAGTTTATTTTTGAGGTGATGAAAATATTCTAGACTTCATTGTGCTGATGGTTGCACAAGTCTGAATATACTAAAACCCACTAAATTGTACCCTTCATTTATTTTTATGAAGATTTATTTATTTATCTGAGAAAGAGATCAAGTTCGCCAACAGGAGTAGGGACAAAGGGAGAAGGAGAGCGTAGAGCTGATAAGCCTAGAGCTGATGTGGAGCTCAGTCCCACAACCTTGAGATCATGACCCGAGCCAAAATCAAGAGCTGGACACTCATCCGACTCAGCCACCCAGCCTCCCCTAATCTTTTCCCCTTAAATGAGTGAATGTGTAGTCTGTGAATTATATCTCAATAAGCTGTTAAGAAACAGACACGAAAAAGAGCAAGAGGGGGCCTTCTGACACTAGAGAGGACAAGTTACATTGACAAGTCTGGTCCTATTCCTCCCCTCAGCAGTGATGACTCAGACAGATGCCAGGATTATCACCAGGTAGGCCCTGAATCCTTGCCTCCTCCCTTGGAATCCAGGGTGTTGCCCTGTTTCCTACTTTCCCCAGGCATGCCTTGCCCAGCTTACCCTGGCAGGCCTGGGGTAAAACCCAAAGTGTGGCTTTGTCTCTTGTGGCTTCTTTCGGCAGCAAACTGGCACTGTTTCCTCCCGCCTGCAGCTGCTTCCCCACTACCCCAACCCCCTCCGGCCCCAGCTTGTTATGAGGGAAAAAGATTTAAAACCATGAGGAATTCAGGATGTGCACCAGAAGCTGCACCTTGGGGACTTTTGGGCTGTCAACCGCTGCAGACGTTTGGGGTCATCCCCACACCGCACTCACCAGATGTAAGAAAAGACCAGCATGTGCAGGATCCACTTAATGCTTCCATAATTCACGCTCTGGATCCGGAGGACTTTGTTTGTCTCATACTGGAAAATGCATTTCCAGTTGCAGCAGGCTGACATGGTGAGAGGCTCACTCTCCACCAGGGTCTGGACAAGGGCTCAACGCCCCCAGACCAGCCACAGCAGATCCACCAGTAACAGGAAAATGAGACTCCCTGATTCTTAGCCGCAGCCTTTAAGTTTGAGTTCCTCCAGTGACGGCAGAGTGGGGGCGGGCCCTGGCAGCTGCCCCAGATGTGGCTGGGGATAAACAAGAGAAGCGAAGTCCTACAAGCCTGGCTGGCAGATGACCCTGCTCCAGCCGGCCTCCCCCAGATGCCTGCACAAAGATGGTGTTCAAAGGAAGGGCATTTTTAGCATTCCCCCTTATCCCCTTTTCCCTTTCACTGTTTTGGACTCCTTTCAGTTGGGGGAGAGGGGCAGGCCTTCAAATGTCAGGAGACCCAGTGCTTCCATTGTGCCTTAGTGAAGGGCCTAGATCTTTCTGTTGCCTCAAGGCCTACTCATAGACTGACTGATGATTTTTACAACCCTTTTGTTCAACCCCAGATGTCTATGAATGCAGGGTGAATGAAGGTCTTCCTCTTCTCCCTCTCCACATTTCCTCCACAGCACTCTGGTCTGTAGGTGATGGGGGGGAATCAGAATTGCTGGGGCCGGGGCGGGGAAGGACTTTATTTCTGTGCTGGATATTTCCTGCGTGACCGTTGAGATCTGTTGAGATCTGCTCTCTGCCCTGCCCCCATTTATGCCCAGGACCTAGGCCAATCAGCCTAAGACCGTCAGAAACAAACTTGCCAATCAGCAAAATTAGGTTTACTGACTATTTCAGTGAGAAAGAGCTCGTGCCAGAGGAACTACCATCAAAGGGACAGAGTTAGGGTAGGGTTATGGGCGATGGTGGAGTCTTGATTAAATTTGAAAGCAGATTTTGATAAGCTCAAAACAGCAGGTTTGTATAAAACAGTCAACCTCAGATCTGGATTGCAACGTGGACCCAGGGCTCTGCTTCCTTGTCAGTGATAAAGCTAAGACAGCTGTTGAACGTTATGCCTAGAAACCCTTTATCTGAAGCTCTGGTCCAAAGGTGCAAATTGAGGCCACTTCTGTGTGGCAAAAGTGGAATATTTCATTCTTACTGAGGCAATTTCCAATAGCAGATTTTCTGATAGTCTTTGAATTTAGAGGATGACGTTTCTCAAGAAGAAAGCAACAGAGAGAGGCACCTGAGTGGTTCAGTTGGTTGGGCGTATGTCTTCAACTCAGGTCATGATCCTGGGGTTCTGGGATCGAGCCCTGCATTGGGCTCCCTGCTCAGCAGGAAGCCTGCTTCTCCTTCTGCCTGCTGCTCCCCCTGCTTGCACACTCTCTCTCTCTCACTCTCGTTCTATTTCAAATAAGCAAATAAATAAAATCTTAAAAGGAAAAAAAGGAAAGCAGCAATGACAAAAAAGATGAGGGAAAGTAGTATTATCATTTTACAGATACAGTGAAATACTGTTTCCTATTATTTTTGTAGCTGTCTTTATCCATTTCTGCTCTTCCAACCTGTTAAGTGGCCAAGGTATTTTTACTTTTGCAGTCCGACTTAAATTTCACTTTCTCACTCAGGTGAACGGTTTCAGGAGCTACCTTACCTCCTGGCTGTCAGTTCGGGATGCCGGAGAGCAGGAGGAAGGTGAGATTGAACACACATGTTCTTGGCCCTTCTCGCAAGTGCACATGGCAGGGCTCCTGGCCTTTCTGCTGAACTCATACACTCATCCCTCTTGCTCTTCCCTCTGCTTCCTCAGCCTTCTGTCTACTATTTCTCCCACCACCGCTTCCCGGATACTGTTCTTAATAAGCTTACCAGTGAGTTCTCAGTTGCCATATTTAGTGATAGCTTTTATTTTTTATTCTTTTTGACCTTTTGGACCAACACCATGTATCACCTCTTGAGCAGTTTCTTCCCTTGATTTCCGTGACTCCCCTGGGTCCCTTCTTCTAGTTTCTCATCTTTTTTCAAAAACGATTTTATTTATTTATTTATTTCAGAGAAGGAGACAGAGCATGTGCTCGAGAGAGTGCACGAGTTAGAGGAAGGGCAGAGGGAGAAGCAGGCTCCCCACTGAGCAGGGAGCCCAGTGGTCCCAAGGCTGGATCCCAGGACCCTGGGATCATGACCTGAGCCGAAGGCAGATGCTTACCTGACTGAGCCACCCAGGCACCCCTAGTTTCTCATCTTTACCTCTGTGACTCTTTGTCTTATCTTTCTATGACTCTTCTCCTTTTATATGTCAGTTCTAGTAAATTCTGTCTCCGCATTTTTTATATTTCTGTAAGTCATGACAAGACAGGTTACGTTGCAATAACAAACAGCCACCAAATCATGGCTTAAGAACCACAGATCACCCTAGGGGCTCTGATTATCCTAGTCTCTCAGAAAACAAAACTAATGGAACAGCCACTATCCTGAACTCTTGAATGAGAAATCTGGCAGGTCTTACAGCGGCAGTTAAATACTCTGAACTTGGGGCACCTGGGTGGCTCAGTTGGTTAAACGTTTGACTTTTGGTTTCAGCCCAGGTCATGATCTCAAGGTCCTGGGGTAGAGCCCTGCGTGGGGCTCTGTGCTCAACCAGGAGTCGGCTGGAGATTCTATCCCTCTCTCTCTTCCTCTGCTCCTCCCCCCACCCCTCATGTGCACACGCATGTACTTGTGGACTCTCTCTCTTTAAAATAAATAAATAAATCCTTTAAAAAAAAAGATTTTGTTAATTTATTTGTTAGACAGAGAACACAGCAAGGGAAGCTGTAGGCAGAGGGAGAAGTAGGCTCACTGCTAAGCAGGGAGTCCGATGTGGGACCTAATCCCAGGACTTGAGCTGAAGGCAGACACTTGACCTACTGAGCCACCCAGGTATCCCTAAATAAATAAAACTTAATAGAAAATACTCTGTTAACCATTTATATGTCTTCTTTGCAGAATTGTCTGTTCATGCCTTCTGCCCATTTTTTGTCTTGATTATTTGTTTTTTGGGATGTTGAGTTTGAGAAGTTCTTTATAGATCTTAGTTACCAGCCCTTTATCTGTAATATCATTTGCGAATATCTTATCCCATTCCATTGGTTGCCTTTCAGTTTTGTTGACTGTTTCCTTTGCTATGCAGAAACTTTTTATCTTGATGAAGTCCCAACAGTTCATTTTTGCTTGTTTCCCTTGCCTTTGGAGATGTATCATGAAAGAAGTTGTTGTGGCTGATGTCAAAGAGGTTACTTCCTGTGTTCTCCTCTAGGATTTTAATAGATTCCTATCTCACATTGAGGTCTTTCATTCATTTTGAGTTTATCTTTGTGTGGTGTAAGACTGGTGATCTGTATTAAGGATGGCATGTGTTGTAATGAGTATTGAGTGTTATATGCAAATAATGATTCATGGAACGCTGCATCAAAAGCCAATGATGAACTGTATGGTGACTAACATAGCATAAAAAAAAAAATACTCTGATCTAGAAATGGTACACTCTCTTTTGCCTCCAACTTATTGGTGAGAACTAGTCACTTGGCCCCATCTAACCACCAGGGAGCCTGGAAATGCAGTCTCACCATATATCCCTCTCTGTGCCCAGAAACAGAAGAAGCAGACATATTTGGTAAATAGCACTAGTAACTTTTGCATTCTTTCCCTGGGAAATTTCATCCACACACATTCTTTTAAAGAATCACCAAATGCTGAAGGAAAAGGGGATGGAAATAGGGGTACATGTGTATATCATGTGTTTAACTACACATGGAGTATAGCTGGAAATAGGCCTACCACATAATCTGGGGACCCAGTGCGAAATGAATATGTGGGGTCTCTCATTCAAAATTAAGAAATTCAAGATGGCAACAGCAAAGCATTAAATCAAGCTCAGGTCCCTTCTACACGTGGGTCCTTATGTAACTGCATGGGTCCCATGTCCATGAAGCTGGCTGTTTCTGGAAGGATGTATAAGATGGCCTCTGGGAAGGGAACAGGGGGATTTGTCAGTGTTTGTCAAGCAACTTATTTATCACCTTTCTATGAAGTTTTTCTATCATACTCACGCATTACTTTTTTAAAATCAGTGGTAGATTTAAAAAATCTGTATCTTCAGACCAAATCTGCCCTCTGAGCTCCATACCTGTATAGTTTGTGAACCTCCAGACCTAAAAATCCCATAGATATTTAAAAATCACATCTTCAGGATGGCGTACTTCCCCACAAAATAATAGTGCATTTAGGGACTGATTTGAGGGAGAGAGTAGAGACACGATGTGGACTACTTTTCCTTTAAGATCAGCTTGAGGGTGATTTTTAATAGGAGGTGTAGTTGTCAAGGGAAGATTGGGGGAAGGGATAGCTAAGATGGAAATATTTGAGTCATTCAAAGTGGAATGTCAGGAATAGTGCTTCCTGTTTCTTTGTTAAGTAGGGAGTCAGGTCATGAATACAATTGGTCTTGGGGACTTAGGTGAATTTCTCTTCTAAGGAGTGTGTGTGTGTGTGTGTTTCTGGTTACAGGTCAGAAAATCAAGTGACTTTCTTTAGCAGAAATGGTAGTTTTTTGAGGAAACACTGTTGGCTTACAGAACTCAAGTGCAGGAAACACGATAAGAACTTATTTACAGGAAAACTAAAATGTCCTGCTCTGAGGTGGCTCTTTCGGTTTGTTTGAAGCTGCGTTGTCCCGCCTCTGTCTGTCTCTCTCCAGCCACTGTGCATTTTCCTAAACACAGGACTTCTCTGCTCCTCTGGGGGCATGTCACCAAACAAGGCCATCATGGCATCCACATTAGGTGGCCACAGTTCACATCAGACCCCAGACCAACTGCTTAATTCCAGAGTCCCAGAGGAGTGAATCTGATTGGTTTAGTTCTCTGTCTCTGGCCCAGTCACCTAAGGCTGTGGGCAGGGTCACAGAAGAAACCTGGGGTCAGGGGCCTACTGGGGAGGAAGGGGTGGAAGGAGGTGAAAGGGGGTCGAGGAGGAGGGGGAAGGGGTGAAGGGCGACGAGAGGGAAGGAAGGAAGGAAGGAAAGTAAGGAGGGGGAGAAAGAAGTATGACTCTCGGAGAGCAGCGGCTCCTAGGCTGGGAGACTCCGATTCAATAATCTGCTCCTCAGGTGGGACAACCCTGAGGCGGTCTAGGCAGTTTCCCAGAGGTCCCTGGTGGGATTGAGTCCCAGATGCCTACGGCAGTGACCTGTTCTTCAATACTTGCTGTATTGGCTGTCTTCCCTCCCTGTCTCACTTCCCCACTGCCCTTCCTGGCCTCACCTCCCAAATGAACTACGTGTCCCTGAATCCTTGCTTCAGGGCCCACTTTGGGGAAGCTCAGTCTCTTTCAACCTCCGGTGGCTACTTGCTGTTAAGGAGTCAGGAATTTACCCCAAGAGCAATTGGTGGGTCTGTACGCAGAGTGGTGGCATGACCTCATTTACACTTCAGTAAAATCACTCTGGCTGCACCACGGAAAGTCCGGAAAGTCGATAGAAGGGGCATGAGTGGAGGCAGGGAGGGGATCTGCCCAGGGCGGGGGTATGGTGACATGGAGGGGGACTGACGGTGGGTCTCCGAAGGATCCAACACAAAGGGGACTAAGAGGCATCAAGGAAGGAGAGGAAAATGCAGAAAGAGTGTGTGCCTAGGAGCCAAAGGAAAAACGGTTCCAGAATAAACCAGTGACAACAGGAAATAGTAAGAGGGATATAAAGCTGTGTGAGTCAAGGCCCCTGGTGAGGAAACTGACAGAGAAGCTAATGGAGCGGATGGAGTCAAGTACTGAATGCAAATGGAGTAGGTGCGAACTTAGCAAATGACAGAAGCATTTAAAATCAATGGAGAGAAAGTACTCCAAATGTGCTCTCAGAGCAACTGGCTACACTTGATCTAGACATTTAGAGGAGGTTGGTGGAGGCAGGAGGGTGTGGTATTCTCACTTCCTAGATTTCAAAAGATGTGTAACTGTTTGAAATGTGATAGAATGATCAAAAGAAAGCAAAATCAGCTACACAAAGGGACGTGCAAGTCAACGTTCTGTTTGTGTTCGTGGTGTGCACATTTTGCATTTTGGTAGAGAATCCAAACAAAGATAACTGGATGCCCCCTCTTCTTTAAAAAAAAAAAAAAAAAAAAAAAATTGAGTATTTTTTTTTAGGAGCGAGAGAGAAAGAGGGGGGGGGGGGCTGTGTGTGGGAGGAGCAGAGGAAGAGAATCTCAAGCAGACTTTTGGCTGAGTGAGGAGCCTGCCACAGCAGGGTCAGTCTCATGACCTTGAGATCATGACGTGAGCT
Source organism: Mustela nigripes (assembly GCF_022355385.1). Taxonomy (NCBI): domain Eukaryota; kingdom Metazoa; phylum Chordata; class Mammalia; order Carnivora; family Mustelidae; genus Mustela; species Mustela nigripes. The sequence continues at coordinate 7,687,459 of NC_081564.1, forward strand.
GAAACCAAGAGTTGGTTCCTCAGCCAACTAAGCCACCCAGGTGTGCCTGGATGCCCTTTGAAATAACTCAGCTGACACCACACTTTCTCCGGGCTGCTGGTTGGTTCTTCCTTCAAACTCTGTGTCGGTGTCAATATCACTGTGAATTTTCAGTAAAGGTACAATGATAGGAGACTCATACCCCCCTTCAGGAGTACAATATTTGAGCCAGGAAGTCACTGTGGTTTCTTTCAGCAACTGGAGCTATAAAATAAAGTATGTCAAGTGATTTCCCCCCTCTGTATTTCTCCATGGCTGTTTCTCGTGAACATGCCTTTCTGGTCCTCTCTCCCTTCCCTCTCATCCTTTAATTCAGAATTCTTATAATAAATTGCTCAAGAGACTGCTGTTTAGGGCTGTCACAGAGTCAGGAGAGAGTCCAGTGCCCTGGTATTCAAAACAGTTTTTCTTTGAATTACACTAACCAGTGCTGCCTAACTAACCACATGTGGCCATTGAAATTTAAGTTAATTAAAATTGAACGGATGGGGCGCCTGGGTGGCCCAGTGGGTTAAAGCCTCTGCCTTCGGCTCAGGTCATGATCCCAGGGTCCTGGGATGGAGCCCTGCATCAGGTTCTCTGCTCAGCAGGGAGCCTCTTTCCTCCTCTCTCTCTGCCTGCTTGTGATCTCTGTCTGTCAAATAAATAAATAAAAATCTTTAAAAAAAATCGAATGGAATTTAAAATTCAGTTCTTCATTTGTACTCACCATATTTCACGTGCTCAATAGCCACATATGGCTTATACTGTTAGGGCCAATTTAACATTAAAACCTGTTAAACCCCTAGGGCCTACCTGGGCCTACTTAGCCATAGTGACTCCATGTTGCCTAGGTAGCCATTTTGTTGTTTAATAAATTCCTCAGCAGTTACTGATATTGGTTCCGGGTAACCGTTGCTAAAATACACACCTAAAATAAGGCCAGACAGGTAAAAGACATCCAGTCAGCCAAAGCCATATACGTAGAGGTCTGCGGTTGTGCCCTATTAAAACTAGCCTGTAAGACTAAGGGGTGTCGCTCTCTTCGGAGGCGGCCCTGGCCAGTCAGTCTGACTTCTAATGCTTGGCATAGAATAAGGCTTTGCATAACTTTCACTTTATCTCAGTCTCGTTCCTTTGATAACGGACCCAACAATACTATGTTAGACAGTGAAGATATGTACACCATTGTACACCATTGTAGAAAGTTCTATTGAACAGCCCTGCTGACTAAATCTGTGGGGTAGAAGAAAAGGTGAATACAGTAGCAGCTAAATGAGGAAGGTAAGGGCTGGTCCAGTCAGATGGCATCCATTTTCTGTGTGAAATAAGAGGCAGATGTGCCTGAGGAGAGAGAAAGACAAGGCAGAGGGCTGGGAAGTTTGATGAGAGTGAAGAAGAATCAAAACAGTTGCTATGGTGAACAGGAGAAGAGCCAACAGGAAAAACAGGAATTCCAGTGTGGAATTGAGAATTAAAAACCATGAATTAGTTATTGCAACATCTGTGTGACTGACATAATAGGAGCCTGGGGCCTTCCCACCTACAGGACTCACCTCCCACCTCCACATCTGGGGACCCATCAGGCCTCCCCAGGTGGTTCAAATAGTTTTAGAATTTGTAATCATTGGCATCTACCATGTCTATTTTGGTCTTTTACATTTGTTCCTGAAACAGTGTGAGTGAAGCTACGTCTCTGCCTCTTCTTCCCCCTCAGTCACACTTTCCTGGGGCTCCTCTCTCTTGCCAGCCCCACAACACAGAGCCGAAAGCTTTTCTTTGCCTCCCAACTCAACCCAGGCACTGGGAATGACTGGCTCACTCAATTTGTTCTCGGTAAGTTTGCTCTCTCCTTCTCAGGAATTCTGGATTTCTTTTAATCCCAGAATCTCTCCTTCCCTCTGCTCCATCCAAGCCCAATACACACACCCTCCTTGGAACTTTAAAAATCTATTTCCTGAGCAGGACAGTTGGCCACTTCAGGTAACTGGGTTTTCAACCCTTAACACAGAGGGGATGGGTGGGGAAAACTGGGGATTTCCTTTCAATGGTGGATGACAGAGAAGTGTCTGGAGATTGGAGAGGACAAAGGACCCATTGCTCTCTCTGTCCGTCTTAGCAGAACAAATATGAAAATAGAATAGAAGGAAATATACATTGATCCAGGGATGAGCTTTTGCTGGAAGTTGAGAATTACGTTATTAAAGGAGATTTTTTTCTGAAGGTAACAGAATACCAGACTCAAACTGGCCTAAATATAAAGGAAGTTATTTTCTCATATATAGGGAGGGAAAATTTTAGAAGGAGTTGACTTAGTGGCTTGAAAACATGACCAAGGATCCAGGTTCTTTTTTTTTTTTTTTTTTTAAAATTTTTTTTTTTTTTTCGAGGGGGGGGGGGGGGGGGCGAGCACAGGCAGACAGAATGGCAGGCAGAGGCAGAGGGAGAAGCAGGCTCCCTGCTGAGCAAGGAGCCCGATGCGGGACTCGATCCCAGGACGCCGGGATCATGACCTGAGCCGAAGGCAGCTGCTTAACCAACTGAGCCACCCAGGTGTCCCAGGATCCAGGTTCTTATTCTGTCTGTCTACACTGTCTTGTTGGTTCATCCTCAGAAAGAAAGATAATAAATTCTTCTGTCTCTTTGATGGGAAAATCTTTCCCCAAGTCCCTTTCTTCTCACCTCACTCTACTCTCTAGTGCTAGAAGTGAATCACACACCTGATCCTCCCCTGGAAAGAGAGCAGAAATGACCATGACCCAGCAGAAATGACCATGGGACCCAACTTGGACCTATCATCTGGGTTGGAGTGGATATTGGGCAGTCACCCATAATGTCTGCCACTCAAGCACTTGCAAGGAAGTGGCTAAAATGAGGACCGGGCAGCTCCTGAGTGGCTCATTTGGTTGAATGTCTGACTCTTGATTTCGGCTCAGGTCATGATCTCGGTATCATGGGACTGAGCCCTGCGTTGGGCTCTTCAGTTGGTAGGGAGTCTGCTGGAAATTCTTTCTCTCCCCCTCCCTGTACTTCTCTACCCCACCCCACTCACAAGTGCTCTTCTCTCTCTCTCAAATGAATAAATCTAGGGGCACCTGGGTGGCTCAGTGGGTTAAGCCGCTGCCTTCGGCTCAGGTCATGATCTCGGGGTCCCGGGATCGAGTCCCGCATCGGGCTCTCTGCTCAGCAGGGAGACTGCTTCCTCCTCTCTCTCTCTCTCTCTCTGCCTGTCTCTCCCTACTTGTGAGCTCTGTCTGTCAAATAAATAAATAAAATCTTTAAAAAATAAAAAAAATTGGGGGCGCCTGGGTGGCTCAGTGGGTTAAGCTGCTGCCTTCGGCTCAGGTCATTATCTCAGGGTCCTGGGATCGAGTCCCGCATCGGGCTCTCTGATTGGCGGGGAGCCTGCTTCCCTTCCTCTCTCTCTGCCTGCCTCTCTGTCTACTTGTGATCTATCTCTGTCAAATAAATAAATATATAAATCTTTTAAAAAAATAAAAAAATTAAAAAGATTAAAAAAATTAAAAAAAATTTTAAAAAAATAATAAAAATAAAATGAATAAATCTAAAAATAAAATGAAATGAGGACCAGGAAATTTCTGCTGGATAAGGAAGGAAGTGAAGGAAGGAGGGTCCTGAGAAGGATAAAGTAGAGGGGTCAAGGGATCCTGGAGTTCAAAGAACTGCTAAGCCTGAAATAACTCAGATCAGAGGATACAACCGGTGGCCAGAGAAATGGAAGACTTCAGAGGAAGACTCGTTCCAGGAGAAACTGACGTTCAGGATATGGCCAAAGGATTCCGTGGCTAGAGTAGAGGGAAGGCAAAGTTCAGTGGAATGAGGAGGGACAAGAGCCAAGGGGCCAGGAGGTTGACCAGCTGTTGGGTCATCTTACAAACATTAAAGTCGTCAACACGGTAGGAGGAACTGGGGTGGGGAGGAAGGATGAGTGAGATACCAAAGTCATCTGAGAATAAGGATTGATTGATTGATTGATTGATTAGTAGACATCAGCAATGAAAAGGCATAGAAAGTGGCTCAGCCAGATGCCATGAGACTCAGAGTTTACTCAAGACAGACAATCACAGATCTGGAACTAGAGGTTGGGAGTATGGAGGACACCAGGAGAGTGGGGAAAGGATTAACATCCTCTGGGGAGGGCTTCAAGGACTCTTAGTGGGGAGCTGGGTTGTACTTGGGGCAGGAAGTAGAAGGCACTCTGTGTGCTGAGGTCATGACATAAAAAAGAGAAGAGCATGCCCTCCATTCTTCTCTTTCCCCTTCTCACAGGCTGGAATGAAACCCAGAGGTGAGCCATCTTTGACACAGAGTATCAGAAATCATACTCCTCACCCACTATTCAATACAGAAGCAAGTCCAAAATAACTATTTCCAAGTGTCAGTTAATTCCCAGAATTTATCAGTTTTTGAGGATTTAGCAGACATTCAATGGTCCACTCAAAATCAATTCTCTTTTTCTTTATTAACAGTGTTCCCAATTTTGTTCATGTTTCAAACCATCAGGAAAGATAACCCTATACCCAACTCAGAGGTATCATGTTAATCCCATTCTACCTATAGGAGTGGGTACAAAAGCCCATTATGGCCACTGAAACATGAGGTAACGTGTTTTAGGGATCTTCTGAAGAAGGAGGTCATTCCTAAGAGACATGAGAAGAGACAGCCTTTCTAATGTGACATGCTCAGGATGGCAGGGCAAAACAAGGGAAAGAACTTGGCTAGAGCCACTGGGTTAACTACTTTGGAAGCCACCCTACCTGGGACTTTTTTTTTTTTTAAGATTTTATTTATTTATTTGACAGAGAGAGATCACAAGTAGGCAGAGAGGCTGACAGAGAGAGAGGGGGAAGCAGGCTCCCCGCTGAGCAGAGAGTCCAATGCGGGGCTCGATCCCAGGACCCTCAGATCATGATCTGAGCCGAAGGCAGAGGCTTAACCCACTGAGCCACCCAGGCGCCCCTGGGACTTCTTTTTTAATACATGTTATTTAAGTCATTTTAACTGGGCTTTCTTTAACTCATACCCAAAGCATTCTGATGTAAGAAACATTGTTGGGGAACCCTTGTGAAGTTCACTGGAAGGCTTGCGGACAACATCTCTAAAACCCCCCCGAATAGACAAGGATACAACATACTGGTATCACAGGGAACAGCATCCCTGAAGTCCAGAGATAAACAAGGACCTAAATGCCAAGAGGCAGACATTCCTGGGTGCAGGCAGGTGTCTTAGGTCCATCACGCTGGCAGGCCACCTCCTCCGTCATCTTTTCCTTGGTGTCCTTGCCTTGGAAGCTCATGGTAATGAATCGTGGAATATGCTGTTGGATGTGGCTCAGGTACCTGCTACCTTGTATACCCGAAGCCTCTATTTCCTTCCCTTTCCTCATTCCCTGTGACAGTTCCACCAGCTTCTCTTTAATCCAACCAGCACAAGAGATGCTCTCACTCAAATGATGGATGGGTTGACTATCTCTAACTTTCCACAACCCGAAAACTTTTTTAAAGATTGTGGTAAAATAAATATAGCATAATTTTCTTTATCATTTTAGCCATTTTTTAAAAGATTTTATTTATTTATTTGACAGAGGGAGATCACAAGTAGGCAGAGAGGCAGGCAGAGAGAGAGAGAGAGAGAGAGAATGAGAGAGGAGGAACAGGCTCCCTGCTGAGCAGAGAGCCCAATGCGGGACTCGATCCCAGGACCCTGAGATCATGACCTGAGCCAAAGGCAGAGGCTTAACCCACTGAGCCACCCAGGCGCCCTCATTTTAGCCATTTTTTAAGTGTACAGTTCAGTGGCATTAAGTACATTCCCATATGTGTGCGTCACTATCATCTGTCTAATACCCTTTCATCACCTCTAACTGAAACTCTGTCCTCATTAAACACTGACCCCCCCATTCTCTCCTCCCAGCCCCTGGAAACCACTTTCTGTCTCCATGAACTGGACTACTCTAGGTCCCTATCTAATTGGGAGTCATACAATATTTGTCCTTTTGTATCTGGCTTATTTCACTCGGCATCATGTCTTTCAGGTTCATCCATATTGTAACATGTGTCAGGATTTCCTTCCTTTTTAAAGCTGAATAATATTCTTATTGTGTGGATAGAACACATTGTGTTTATCCATTTGTTCATGATGGACACTTAGGTTGTTTCCACTTTTTTGGCTCTTGTGAATAATGCAAGTACAAACATGGTTGCACAAATTTCTGTTCATATCCCTGTTTTCAGTTCTTTAGAGGAATATAGCCAGAAGTGGAATTGGTAGGTCGTATTCTAATTCTGTGTACTGCTTTGAGCAACCAAGTTTATTTACTTGCTTACTTACTTATTTAAAAAAATAAATTGTTTTTAACCTACCAAGATATCCATGTGATTGACAGCTTCTCCTTTTTAACTCAAAAGCTAACTACAGGGGCACCTGGCTGGCTCAGTTGGTGGAGCTTGAACTTTTTTTTTTTTTTTTTTTTTTTTTTTTTTTGTTCCCATCATGATGTCATACTTTTATTTTGTGTCAAGGTAAAAATACAGGGGAAGACTATTCCAGACTTTTCTGGTCAGTCATCAACTTAGTCCATCCAGGGATCCTTAGTACATGGCGTTAGGGCAGAATCACCACAGGGGCTGTCCAGAGTCCTGGCCTGGGTTCCTGGAGAGTCAGTCTGAGTTCGTTCACCTAAGCTCCAGCGCAGACCTGCCAATGATTCTGGGTAAAGAACTGCAGGGAACCTTAGTTTCTCCAACTTTGGACAACCCCATTCTCCCGCGTGGTTAGAGCACGTTTATCCTTTTCAGATTCTGATGTCCACCTGGAAGCTGCAGGACCCTTTGTTTCCAACATGCCATTTTCCCTGCACAAAAACCTTCAGTGGCTCCCCATGACCCTTATGGCAAAAATCCAACCCTCTGGCCCGGTCTCTGTAGTACCACACAATACACGGTCAAAGACAACAGCCTGGAGTGGTTGTAGAGATTACTAAAAGAATAAAATGTTTTTTTAAAAAGGTGACTATATCACTCATGGAAGGGGAAATGCCTTCTTTGTATTAGTGAGTCACCATCTCTGTCATTAAAGCAGAGATTAAAAACCATTTGTTTAACAGCAGCAAGGCATTCAGATCCAGAGAATAGAGGAGGAAAGGAGAATAGAGTTGTGCTGAGAAGGTGGGAAATTTAGGATTTGAAACAAAAAGCAGGAGCAGAGAGATGGGGGAAGGCAAAGAGGAGGTGGGGGCCGGCCTGTGGCACGAAGACCCACCAGCGCCATGGGTCCCTAGAGTGATCCAGAATAGAGAATTTCTTCTTGGTTCTGGACTCCCAAGAGGCCTGACCCAATTACAAATTCTTTTCTTGTTTTTTTTTTTTCTTTTGTGAACTCCTGTCTTCCATACTTCTGTCTGAACATGTGCATAGTAAACCTTTGTGTGAATAGAAGGCAAAACCTCTGTCTGTCTCTGTAGTCACACCACTTCTACACCAAACGTGTGGGTTTTCCACACTAACCAGTTCTCCAGCTACAATTCAATTCTGACACGAACTACCTGGAGTTAGTGTAGAGCCCACACGTGAAGGGCTCAGTCCCTTAAGGCTGCCCCACTTCAGATGGCAGTCACAAGCGATGCGTCCCCAGATGACTGACTCAGCTACGAATTGGGGGTTCCTACAACTTCTTCCTTAGGCTTGGTAATTTGCTATAGTGGCTCATAGAACTCAGGAGAATGTGTTTATTAGTTTATTATAAAGGATATAATATAGGATACAGATGAACATCCAGATGAAGATGTACATCTGGCTGGAAGGGTTCTGAGTATAGGAGCTTCTGTAAGTTGGGGTGCACCACTGTCTCAGCATGTGGGGGTATTCACCACCTTGAAGCTCTCCAAACTCCATAGTTCAGGGGTTTTTATGGAGGCTTGATTAGATAGGCATGATTAATTATTAACCTAATCTCTATCTCCTCCTCTTCCCAGAGGATGGGGGCAGGGGTGAAAGTTTTAAGCTCCTAGTCATGGCTTGGACTCTCTGTTAACCCTCCCCCATCCTGAAGCTCCCCAAGAGCCTATCAAAAGTCACCTCACTAGGACAAAAGACCCCTTTTTTACCCAACAAAATTTCAAGGAATTTAGGAGCTCTGTATCAGGAATCAGGGTCAAAGACCAAATATTAAAACAAAAGATGCTCTTAGCACCCTTCTCAGGAAATTACAAGGGTTTTAGGAGCCCCCTGTCAGGAACCAGGAGTAGAGACCAAATATATATTACTGATTATGCCACAGTGACATAGTGTGACTATTTATTCCTCTTTATTCCTCACATTCTAACTTAACTAAAACACAGCCACCTTCTCTTGGCCCTGTCAGACTGATGGTACCTCATGTCAAAGATGTTGACTTGCTTTGACCCCTCATGTTGAGCCAGTTATGTGGCACTCATCAGGATAGTCTCAATCCAGCTCAAGAGCATCAAATTACATGAGGTCAATGGAATGGAGAAGACCTGGGGTCAGGCCACTAGACTGATCCCAGAAGCATGGAGATGGCAATATGAGACAGGATGGGTACAGTGAACAGAAAATGAGGGCTAGAGCCTAGGGGCAGGCCAGAGGCTGAGCTCAGAGTCTCTGGAGACTCTAGAAGGAGGGGGTAGGGAGAGCACCCTAGTTCTGCTCACCTGCTAGAAAAGGGAAGGCATGGTCATGGAGTCCATAATTTGAGGATCTCTATACTATTCCCTGCCCATTCCATTGCTTCTATCAAAATTCTCACTATCCATTTTATCCAGTCAAACCTATTTCCCGTGGTTCTCGCTATTGCTTTTTTTTTTTTTTTTTCCTATACCCACCCCCCCTTTTCCTTATGCCTGGAACAGTCTCCCACTTAGCATCTGCCTGCCCAGTGCCTTGCCTTCCCTTTACAATGCCACCTGCCACTTACTTTCTCTGATTAAGTGGAAGTTGAATAATCATACTTCTATCTTCACAGTATATCATTTAAATCCCAGATGTTCTTGGGGTTGCAATACATGAAAGGTCTCAGACTGATTGATTTTCTTTAAGAGAGTTAATTTATATTATTCATTAACAGCACCGTATCTGATATATAGTAGTGCTCAGTAAATTGCAGCTATTAAGCAATAATGATATATTATTGGGACATCTGGGCGGCTCAGTTGGTTAAACATGTGATTCTTGATTTTGGCTCAGTTCATGATCTCACGGTCATAGGACTGAGCCCTGCATCAGTCTCCATTCTCAATTTAGAGTCTGCTTGGGGTTCTTTCTCTCCCTCTCCCTCTCCCCTGACCCCCACTTGTGTGCATGTGTGCTCTCTCTCTCTCTCTAAAATAAAGAAATAAACAAATAAATAAAATTTGTAAAAATGATATGTTATTCATAATAGTAACAATACTAAGAAGAGGATGGAGGCTCTGAGAAGACAAAGGCAATTGGTCAGTGGTCTGGCTCGCCTGGGCAGATGCCCATCCTCATCCCATCAGCCTTGGTTAGGCCTATGAAGGTCTGCTGATTTCAGGTTGAGTTAGGAGGAGTTAGGCATGGCAGAAAAATCTGTTGATCTCTGCTATAATTAAATATTTAAATATTGGGTTATTAAACCTCGGCATAGAGTACCCATTGTCCTTGTCTTGATCAGTGTGCCATCTATGTGTGCTCTCATACCATGGTGTGTAACTCTGTATCCAGTGTTGAAGTTATTTCTGAGCATATCTAATGTCTCCTGGTCAGCTGTGAGTTCTTAAAACTAGAGTCTCCTAGGTTCCATGTACAGCCCAGATGTCTGGGGACTGCTTGGTGAGTGAGTGGATGGATTGTTGGATGGATGGATAATGAAAGAAGGAAGATAATACACATCCCTCCTGAACATCAGCCCTGAAGTAGCAATTTATGCTTCTCCAGGCCCTTCTCACAATTCCATCCCATTCTTTTGTTCAACAAGTATTTACTGAGTACCTACTATGAGTGAGGGTCTGGGAATCCTGCTAAATGTCCCACAATACCTAGATCAACCAACCTCCCATGACAAAGAGTTGTCTAGTCCAAAATGTCCAAAGTGCTGAACTGAGAAACCCTGGTCTATACAGTGTTGGCTTCTAATTCAACCAAAACTGTGAAATCAAGGACCAGAGGAAAAGGCGCATAGCAGGTGCTCAGCGAATGTTTGTTCACATTCACATGAGTGAATGAATGATAACTTTCAGTTGTAATTTGGCTGAGTTCCTGGTACAGGGCTGTGTCCAAGTAGCTCTTCCATAAATGGTTATTGACTTTTTTCTGTAAACGTCCCCTACCCCCCGCCCTGAAGAGCCACTTGTGCACAGCTAAGGATGCTGTCCTCCTGGCTGGGGAACAGGAAGGCCTCATCGCTGTGGTCTGGGGTTCCCATATACTGCTGCGGGAAGCCACAGAGCAGAGGAGCAGACAGGGTTTCTCTACATTGTGGTGGATTCATTGTCTCCTCTCCTGTCCCTCTTTTTTCAGACTCTCAGCAGAGAAGGCTTAAAGGGTTTCAGCTGAGTGAGAGCCTGTGAATTCAGCTCTTCAGGAAAGGGAGGAAAAAAATGAGCCCAGACTGAGGGTTATTGTTAACGTATTTGAGGATCAAGAGCCCATTAGAATTGGAGATGGGGTGGAGCTCGAGGGGCAGGGCTCTTCAACATGTCCATCCTTCCTTCCATTCAGATTTATTTATTTATTAGAGAGAAAGAACAAGCAGGGTGAGGGGCAGAGGAGTGAGAAAGTCTCAAGCAGACGCCGCACTGAGTATAGAGCTCGACGAGGGGCTCCATCTTATGACTCCGAGATCGTGAGCTGAGCTGAAACCAAGAGTCTGATGCTTAACTAACCGTGCCACGTCCTTCCTAATTCATTTATATAACAAATATTTACTGAGTGCCAGTGACTCTTTAAGGATATGTGAGTTAATAAAAGAGACCCAAATAGCCATCCTCTTGGAAATTATATTCTAAAGAAACAGGATGGACAGTTGATCAGTGAGTCAGATATATAGTGTGTGCGAGGGCCATGTGCCTGACAGAGAAAAAGGAAGCAGGGAAGGAAAATAAGGTTGTTAGGGGTTGAACTTGTTGGTTACATTGAGGTGAAATTTACATAACATAAAACTAACCATTTCAAAGTGAACAATTCAGTGGCATTTAGTACATTCATGATGCTATGCAAACACCACCTCTATCTAGTTCCTAAACATTTTCATCACCAGAAAGAAGACCCCACACCCCTTAGGAGTCACTCCCCCATTCCCTTCTCTTGTCCTGCAGCCCCCGGCGGCCACAAGTCTGCTTTCTGTCTCTAGGGATTTACCAGCCCCTAGAAACCCCTAATTTTCTTTCTGTCTCTGTGGATTTACCTATTCTGGGCCTTTCACATAAATGGAATCATATACTGGGCATTCTGTTGTGATTGGCTCCTTTCACTTAGTGTCATATTTTCAAGGGTTGCTCACATCTTAGCATGTATCAGTTCATTCCTTCTTGTGGCTGAGTAATATTCTGTTTTATGCATAGATCACATTTGATACACCCATTTCATCAGCTGATGGACATGTGGGCAGTTTCCACCTTTGGCTATGGTGAATAGTGTCACCACGAACACTCTGGCACAAATATTTGCATTCCTGTTTTCAATTCTTTTGGGTAAAAACCTAAGAGTAGAATCACCCATTCCCCACAGGGGATGTGCCAATTTCTGCTCCTGCCTGCAGTGTATGGGGGCTCCAATCTCTCCACATCCTCACCAACCCTTGTTATTTTTTCCATTTAGTAAATAACAGCCATCTGAGTGGTAAGTACTGGTATCCGGTGAGGTTCAGATTTGCATTTCCCTAATACAAGTCATCAGGCATTGAGCATTGCTTCATGTGTTCATTGGCCGTTTGTATATCTTCTTAGAGAAGTACCTGTTTAAGTCCTTTGCCTACATTTGCACTGGGTTGTCTTCTTGTCATTGAGATGGAAGAGTATGGGTTGAAGTTTTCAGTAAGGTGGTCCGAAAAAGCCTCCCTGAGAAGACGACTTTTAAATGAATACCTAAAGAGGCTGAGGGAGCAAACCTCCAGAATGTCTGAGAAAAGCACTGCAGGCAGAGGGAAAGGCAAGTGCAAAGGCCCTGAGGCAAATCACAGAGGAGCAAGAATAAGACTGTGAAGACAGTATCACATGGAATATTAACAAATGATCAACACCCGGACTCATCCGCACACTTGAACAAGATACATAACTTCTTACCGCTTTAGTATGATAATCTGTAAAGTAGGCATAATAATCATTATCAACCTCACTATGTTCTCACAAAGAATTGAATGAAATAATATACCCAGCCCAGGCCTGGTACATAGTGGTGCTCAGAAATGTGGGGTTTGAACCCAGATCAGGAGGACTTCAAATCCTGAGGCTGCCAGGAAGGAAATGTTTATAGGAGAGTCTGAGGGTTTTTTGTGGCTGGTAGGCCTGCCAATCAGCCTGACCCAGGCTACTGGGCACTTTCCTCTGTTCGTGTTTGTTTCTTTAAAGATTTTATTTATTTGAGAGAGAGAGAACACAAGTGGGGAAAGGGGCAGAAGGAAAAGGAGAGAGAGAATCTCAAGCAGACTCCACGCTGAGCCTGACATGGGGCTCGATCTCACAACCTGAGCTGAAATCAAGATTCAGAGCCTTAACCAACTGTACCACGCAGGCACCGCCTCTGTTTGTGTTTCTAACATTAAGCAGGGGGATTAAAGTCTGAATGTCAGCTTTCACCAAGTGACATTAGGTAAATTTCTTAATTGCTTTGAACATAGTTTCTTCTTTTGTGCCTCAAAATGGTGGACAGGATCCAAGATCATATATGTGTTAATAGGATATTTAATAGATGTTGTATGTGAATGTCACCAGCTTATGGTAGATGCTTGAAAAATTTCCCTCTCTTATTAGTTCACTACATGTCTTCCCAGCAAATACATTTCGGGCATTCAAAAAACACAAAATTACCTTTAATCATGTCTTCGCAAGTTACCATGTTGTTTTGACTTGCTATTCGCAGGTAGAATGTGGGCTTTCGGGTTTCAGGTGAGAGTTCAGATCCCAGCTCCTGTGCTTCCTGGCTGTTGAACTTTGGGCCTGTGTCTTAACCTCTCTGAACTTTAGTTTCCTGGCCCATATTCCAAAAAGCAGTTGTCAGGATCCAGATCATTTCTGTAAAGTTCCCAGCTCCCGATAGGACTCTTAGCCTCAGGGCCAGTGGTGGACCTTGAAAAGGTAAAGGAAGTCCATGCCGTTTGGGTGGCAAAGAACAAGAGAGAAAAATCCATCAGATTATCTAGAAAAGCTTAGGATGTAGCAAGAGTGAAACCATAAAGGATGAATTTCCAGTCATTTTTCTCCCTCTACAAGGGAGTCAGGAGTCCCAAATACTCTATCTAAAGCTAGTTCCGTGCCCTCCAGCAAGTCCCTTCACCTCTGGGTGCCTCGATTTCCCAGGGGTCCTTCTCCAAGGACCCTCTTCTCTCTGTAACCACTGTGGCACCGCTGCCGACCAGCAGAGGGCAGCGATGCCCCAACATTCGCTATGGAGTATGTGCCTCCAAGTCTAGTTCTGTTTGCTCTGCTGCTATTGTCTGACCTGGGCAAGAAAACTGTGGTAGAAAATCAATAGTGATGTTTCCATTTTTTCAAACACCCTTATTTTTTCCTCCAGTGACAGTCAGAATGAGGTCTTGCCACAGCATACAGATGAGGAAATAGAGCTCAGAAGCACAAGAAATTTAACAAGGCTGCATAGGAACAATTGACTGATGATTTTGGTCCCACTACACCCTAAATTTAGACCGTTCCAACCCTGGGAAAGTGTTACAGTTTATCTGGTCTGCTTAGTAGATAATCCATTATCTGTTTTATAGCTCATGAAGTATTTTCTGATCTCTAATATCAGAGGATTCTCATTTTGTTCTTCCCAGCTTAGAGATGAGCAAACAGAGGGTTCTAGAACTTAAGCCATTTGGCTTAGCATTTCCTTAATCAGCTCCATTTTAGAGGTTGTTGGGTAGACTCCCAGAGATATTAGCTTAAAAAGTACAGAACTTGATGTTTTGCAGCAATTTTTATGTGATGGGACGTAGTGGGTTCTAGTCCAAATGTTGTTTTTTGTTTTGCAAAAGGAGGTCAGTCCTTCTCTCTGTCTCAGCACTGGTGATTAGCAATCCCGTGTGGAACTGGAATAGCTGTAGATCACTAGTTTCACTCAAAAGGGACTATCAAATGATACGTCAGTCCCCACCTCCAGGTTCTGATATCCACCCCCGAGCACTAAGAGAATCCCTATTTTTTTTTTTTTTTAAAGATTTTATTTATTTATTTGTAAGAGAGAGAGAGTGAGAGCGAGCACAGGCAGACAGAGTGGAAGGCAGAGTCAGATGGAGAAGCAGGCTCCCTGCGGAGCAAGGAGCCCGATGTGGGACTCGATCCCAGTGTCCTGGGATCATGACCTGAGCCGAAGGCAGCTGCTTAACCAACTGA
>NC_081564.1:7702124-7763005 GCF_022355385.1 Mustela nigripes
AAAGAGAGAGAGAGTGAGAGCGAGCACAGGCAGACAGAGTGGAAGGCAGAGTCAGATGGAGAAGCAGGCTCCCTGCGGAGCAAGGAGCCCGATGTGGGACTCGATCCCAGTGTCCTGGGATCATGACCTGAGCCGAAGGCAGCTGCTTAACCAACTGAGCCACCCAGGCGTCCCGTGGAGAATCCCTATTTTTGATGGCAGTTTTATTTGTATGCTTTGCAATGTCTTCAATGGACCCTTGGGTTGGTTAAGATGCTGTCACAGAAAGGCACAACTCAAATTAGCTTAAACACTTGAAACATTAAGGACAATTTTTATTTCATATAACAGTCTCCAAGGTGGCTCATGAAGCAACTCAGCAAATCAGTAGAATTATCCTGTCCCGAAATGTCAGTAGGGCTGAGGTTAAGAAACCCTGAATTAGGGACGCCTGGGTGGCTCGGTGTGTTGGGCCTCTGCCTTCAGCTCAGGTCATGATCTCAGGGTCCTGGGATCGAGCCCCGCGTCAGACTCTCTGCTCAATGGGGAGCCTGCTTCCCCCACCCCCTCCCGCTGCCTCTCTGCCTACTTGAGATCTCTGTCAAATAAGTAAGTCAAATCTTAAAGAAATAAAGAAACCCTGAATTCAAACAGGGAGGATTCAGCCTCTAGAGCAGGGGTTGGGCTCGGGGTCTGCCTCCGTGAAGCACATGGCAGTGAGGAGCTGGGAGCCCCACACACAGGTGGGGTCGGGGAGTCTGCAAGAGGAAAGGAGGATTGGCTTTTGGAAAGGAATCGACAGTCTGTTACAAATCCTGATGCTGTTAATTTAGCTCTCAAGGAGCTCGAACTGACTTACACTGAGTCCATCCCACAGCTGGGAGCTAGGGGAGGCGTAAGAGAATCAATACTTGGCCCTCGCCTTTATCTCACTTATAGTCCAGCTGTTGAAACCAGACTTGTATTACTTCCTTTTTACTATTACCATTTATTGGCTTTTTAAATCATAGAAAATACTGAAAGGAATAAAGAAAAGCGAGAACCGCCCATAACTCATCAAGATAGTTACTGCTAACATTTTTTGTTTATTTTCTTCTAATCTAGGCCCTGTTCTCTCATTGTTGCATTTCATGCAAATTATCTCCTCATTCCTACATTCAATAGCTATGGAACTGAGTGCTGGTGCGCGCGGGTCAGATTCTTACTGTACAGAGGAACAGTTTCATTGTAGCTCACAACGATTGAATAGGGGAGGCTTCACCTGTGTCTGTGATTGAGGGAAGAATGTATAAGGATGGCCTTCCAGTGACAGGAGGGGAATGTCCCACGAACAAAGGCAGGGAAGGTAGGGGTAGGGGAGAAGACTGCTGTATATTGGGACGCCAACGGAAAGATTCTAGGTGTAGTGGATATGCTGGTCCCGCATTCATCCCCATATCTGATGGTAACACTCAGTTTTCCTTTTTGGGCATCACTCCTCCACTGTCAACCCTCAGCTCCTCTTTGGGTGTAGCTAATCTCATACCCTGTTTGGGGGCGTCACATGACCGAGTCGGGCCAATCAGAACACCATATTCTCTGGCAGGTGATTGGCTCAGGGACGGGCACATAATTAGATCACGCCAGTCAGGACCAAGGAGACTCCATTCCATTTGTTGGGACCATATGGATTTGAAGCTAATAGATAAGGCTTAGTGCTTCTGGTCTTGCCATCAGTGAGTGGAAAGGCTACATGAAAATAAAACCAACAGAATAAGGAGTTAGAACCAAGAGAGAAGGATTAGTGGAGTCCCAGGATAGTATCTGAGCTCCTAGATCCAGTTGTACTTGAAGCCCTGGTTCCTTTGGATTGTCCAGTCATATGAGCTAATAAATTGCCTCTTTTGCTTAAGCCAATTTTAGTTAACTTTCTGTCTTTTGCAACTCAAAGCCCTAATATACTTTGTAGCCTAGAGTAATGGAAAAAAGTATCAGACTTGGGGTCGGTAGGACTCTGCTCTGCCACTAACGAGCTCTGTCCTTGGGCAAACCATGTCATCTCTCCAGGACTCAACTGCTCTTTAAAATGAAGGAAGTAGAGGTGCCTACTATAGCTTGGTTGGTTAAGCATCTGCCTTTGGCTCAGGTCATGATCTTGGAGTCCCCGGATCAAGCCCCACATTGGGCTCCCTGCTCAGCGGGGAGTCTATTTCTCCCTCTCCCTCTACCCCTCACCCTGCTCTTGCTCGCACACTCTCTCTCTCACAAATGAATAAATAAAATCTTCAAAATAAATAAATAAAAATAAAATGAAGGAAATACTGTGTGCCTCTTGGGTGAATGGCAGTGCATGTGAATTAAAGGGAAATAAAAACATAGAGGATTCTTATGAAATTGCAGGGATCATTTTAGGAAGGAAATTCCAGAAGGGCTTAACAGGCCGCAAGTCTGAATGTAAACTTGGGTGTGCCAAGTAAGTGTCAGGTAGTGATCTAAGTGAAGTGAAATGGGACCAGGTACAAGAAAGAACGTAGATCTCCTGGTCTACCTTTTCTCCTTTGATAAATACATGAGACAAAGGAGTAGTATTCTAAGAAAAATGGCAGCACAGACACGATGCTAATCGGCATCTAGCTAATCTAGCTAATCTAGCTTCATGATCACAGTTGATAGGAGTGTGGGGACTGGAAACCTGGTCAGTTCAAGTCTCATCTGAAGCAGACGGCCTCTTCTCGACTTTAGCCAGTCTGCCACACAGCATATCTAGCTTTCCCACATTTTCAAGGGAACCCAGAAACCCACACAGCTCGAACAAATGGAATTAAGATGCATTGGTTTTGATTGGCTGTCTCATCTTGAAATATCTGTTTTCAAACGATTCATTCTATTGGTTTGTTTGTTTAGCACTCTGTGAGCCAAACACAGCTTGTCTATCTGTGAAACTGAGCCCTGGGAATGCTAGTTTGTTATTCCTTGTGGAAGTGCCAAGACGAATCTCAGTTGGAAGGATGAGAGAGGGTGGTTAGCAGGGAGATAGCTGTACACAACCAAGGGATCAGTAGAAAGTTCATGCAGGAAGACCTCCGTCTTCTCCTGAACAGCAATCCATAAATATTCACTCAATCCTCACATCAACCCTACAGGATAAGGCAGGGTGATTCCATCATGCAGATGGGGAAACTGAGTCTCAGGGAATGCCCACATCCACAAGCTACAAAGCAGCTCCTCAAGGCAGCACTCCTTACCCCCTTGCTGGAGGTAAAGTCGGAGCTGACTTTGAAGTTTACTAAAAAGCTCAAGACATTCAAAGGAAAATGGACCCTTTTGCTTAAACGACGCCAACCTGGCTTTGTAGCCCACAAAACCATGCCAGCCTGGCTTTGTATCTCCAGTGCCTTTTAGATCTCTCTGCCTTAACGTGAAAGTAAGCACAGGGCAGCACTTTTCTGATGAGGCGATAGCCACGGGCGTGCACCCGTTCAGAACTCCTTCAGGAGAGTCCGCTTCGAAGAACATGTTTGACTGACAGTCCGGGTCCTGCCCCTCTGGCTCCACCAATTTCCCCCAGCCAGCGACTGAGCACTGTGGGAGTGCTAGTGCAGCACTGCTGCTGGCCGGCCAGCCCGGGACTCCTCTTACAGCCTCCTTTGGCTTGGGAAATCCCTATCAGCATGGCCAGAACTTTCTTCAAGCTATGCTGCTGTCTGAGGATCTTCCTGCCCAGTGCTCCTTCCCCCTCACCTTCCACAGGGCTCAGCCTCGTGCCGCAAGCTGAGGATTCTCCCGCCTACTCTAGCTCCTTTCCCTTGTGCGTTTTGCAGCCATGAATAAGGAAATCCTCAGTAAATCTTGTGCAGGTTCGGACCCGTCCTGGCATCTGCTTCTCAGGGGATCTGAACTAACACGGATAACTTCCATTTTGTGGAATGAGCTAAAGAAGTCTATGACTATCCAAACTTACAGATTATCTGCTATCAAGGAAATAGGGGGTTTCACACTGTAACGGTGATGCCCAGGGGCATTGGAGTCAGAATGATCAGGGTGCAAGCCCTGCTGGCCAGTGGTCTGACCGTTAGGAAGTTTCTTAACCCACCCTGAGTCTCTACTTCCTCATCTGTTCAATTGGTGATTCTCAACCAGGAGCAATTTTGTACCCCCCGCCCCGGGGATGTTTGGCAGTGTCTGGAAACATGTTTTGGTTCTCACAACTGGAGGAACTAGGGGAGAGGGGTTTTTGCTACTGACACCATGTGGCTGGAGGCCAGGGACATTGCTGAATACCCTGTAATGCACAGAGCAGCTCCCCACCAACCCCACGCACATGCCCCGCCCAAAGAATGATCCCGCCCAAAATGTCCATAGTGCTGGGGTTGAAAAACCCTGGGGGAAATGGAAATGGTAATGGTAGCTGATTCAAAATGCCGACAGGAGGCGCCTCTGAAATCGTGTGCTCAGTATCTGTCATTTCTACTCCCCCCTCCCCCCCCACTGCAAGTGCCATGGGGCAGGGACCAGATGATTCTAGAGCAGTATTCTGTATCACCAATGACTCTACCATGAAAGTGCTGAGTAGATTATTATGAATTGAAATGTTTATAAGATGAGTGCAAATCAACAAATGGTCATTGTCGTCGTCATCATCATCATCATCATCTTCATCAAAGCTGTCTTCCCGGCACCTGGCTCAGTGCCTGGGGTATAATTGGTCCTTGATATTTGTTGAATGAATGAATGAATAAATGAAAAATGAAGGCATATTTACTCATTAACCACTAATTTATGTACTTTGGAGAGAGATTGGAAAGTCTTGGGAAAGAGGCCTAGCCTTTCCCTTGTTATTTCCAAAGAAGCGTTTAGTTCGTGAAAGAAATGACTTTAAAGGATGAGACCTCTGCCAAGCCAGAGTCAGGGGGCCTGAGTCAAAGTCAAGTAGAGTTTAGGACGCACATCTTGCTCAGCTTAGGCAAAACAGGAAAACGGGCCAGGCTTTGTACGAACTCGCTGTGAAACAAGAGCTGTTTTCAGGGCCCAGGAACACGCTCTGTCCCATGTTTAATTTCTTCCATCTGTCTGGTATCTGACCTCTGCTGCACTCGAAGGCATTGCCACACATTGTCTGCGCACGTTCCCATATAAGGTGATCTCTCTCTTTCTCTTCTTCTCTTCCCCTCTCCCTCTCTTTCCAGGGGTTGGCCGGCAGCAGCACTGGCTTCCTCC
This sequence comes from Mustela nigripes, assembly GCF_022355385.1. Lineage (NCBI taxonomy): Eukaryota > Metazoa > Chordata > Mammalia > Carnivora > Mustelidae > Mustela > Mustela nigripes. The sequence continues at coordinate 7,707,300 of NC_081564.1, forward strand.
GCTCTGCTCTCCCTCTCTTGGCCTTCCCTGGCAGGCTCTGCTGTGAGGATGGATGGCTGGAGAGCGGGAAGGGGCAGGGGGCTGCCAAGGAATGTGGCAGGTTTATTTTTGTTCCGGCTGCATTCTTTGCCAGGCCTGCAGGCCCCAGGCACTTGGGGATGTCACATGCTGATAAGACAGTGGGGGTGACTGAGAGCTGTGGCTCAAATCTGCAACACCCCAGGTGTGAGCCATCGTCATGAAGTGGGGGGGAGTGGGGAGGCAGGGACTGCGAGGTCATGGAACTCACCTTTTCCCATTGCCTGTGCCTGATTCCCAGAAAGACGAGTTTGATCCTTCAGAGAAGCATTTGAAGGAATTGAGATTTGTAATCACTTAGACCCTGCTCTGGGCGAAACCCAGAGTGGAGTCGAGCCAGGTCAGGCTGAAATTATTAGCTGTGTGACCTTGGGCAGGTTCCCTCTCTGACTCTCAGTTTCCTTATCTGTCAAAATAGTATCAACAAATCTACTTGATACTACTCTAGTATCATAATGAAATGTAAACTCGGTAAGGGCAGGGATTATTGTCAATTATATTCACTGTTGTTTCACCAGCACCTAGAATAGTGCCTGGCACAAAGTCGTTGCTCAGATATGCATTGAATGAATTAAATGGCACAATGCTTTTGTGTGCTCAGCACCCAATATCTGATAGCTGTTTCTACCTATTTAACAGCAACAGATATTTATTAGGCACCTATTAAGTGCCTAATAGGCTCTGTCAGGTGCTGGGGACATAGCAGTGAACAAGCCCAACAAGGTCCTTGCTCTAAGAGAGTTTATATCCTAATGGGAGGAACATACAATCAAGTAAACGAAGTGCCGAGAACACTAAGTGCTATGGAAGAAATTTATAAAGGGATGTAGAAGAAGTGTGTTTTTTTAACCTTTTGGCTGTGACTCACAGCAAGAAATATGTTTTATTGTGTGACCCAAAGAACACGCATGCATTTTTATTAAATTGAAATAAAAACTCCACTAAACAATCATGGTAGAGTGTCTGTGAAGATGTCTGGCAACAGTTTAGCAAACATCGTTCCTGGTATGCCCATGCTACTCCCTGATCCGGAGGTAGAGCCTGTTTCTTCTTTCCTTGAATCAGGGAAGATCTTATGACTTGCTTTAACCAATGGAATGTAAAGGAAATGACTCCGCGTGTTCTGGGTCTCCACTTTAAGAAGCCTGGTGGCTCTTACTTTCATGCTTTTGGTGCCTGGCTGCCGGGTAAGAAAGCTCAGGTCAATCCACAACTCAATGAGAGACTGCAAGGAGAAAGAGCATCCATGCCAAGGGGGACCAGGAAGCAGCACTGAGGCCCTGAAAGGAGGGGAGCTCTCTTGGGTGTTCTAGCCCCGCACGAGCCCCCAGCTGACTTGGGCTGCCAGCCGACCCTGGCACATACCGCATGGAGCAGAAGAACTGGCCAGCTGAGCCTGGCCAACCCACGACTTTGCGGGAAAGAAAAAACAAGTTGTTTTTAAGCTAATAAGTTGGGAGTGGTTTGTGACACAGCAAAAATATTTCTGACACAGTAATGTTTACCCTATTCTGTGTGATATTTTCTATTCCACTTCATTTCTTCCTCCTGAATGAGGAGGCAGAGCCAGGCCAGGGCAAGATCCGGGTGAAGAACAGCCAGGCAGAAGGAACAGCAGTGCCAAGGTCTTGAGGCTGGCATGGGTTTGGTGTGTGGGAGCCACAGAAGGGAGGCCGGTGGCTGGGGAGTAGATAGAGAGGGAAAGCCTGGAATGAAATGAGGCCTCATGATGTGAGCTGAAAGGAACAAAGACAGCCTGGAAGACAGGGTGGATGGGTGACCTCCCAAGGTCTGCCCATCCTTTGTTTCTAATTGAGGTGAGATTCACACTGTATAAAATTAACCTTCTTAATGGGAACAATTTGATGACATTGAGTACGTTCACAGGACTGTACAACCACCACCTCTATCTCCAGAAGATGTCCCTCACCCCAGAAGGAAATCCTGTACCCATTAAGCAGGTGCTCCACATTGTCCCCTCCCCTCCCCTTCATCAATCACCAATCTGCCTTCTGTCTCTAGGAGTTTGCCTCTTCTAGATACTTCCTATAAGGCGAATCACACAGTGTGTGGACTTTTATGTCTGGCTTCTTTCATGCAACAAAATGTTTTCAAGGTTCATCAATGTTGTAGCCATGGGTCCATACTTCTTTCTTTTTATGGTTGAATAATATGCTGTATATTTATACCACAATTTGTTTAGCCATTCATCTGTTTGCCCATCATTTTGGCTCTCTGATTCCATCTATAGCACACTTATAGACTTCGATTTGACGTCATCAGCCCAGAAGGGAGAAAAGTTCTTGGCAACATGAAGGAGAAGGCCAGTTTGTGCCCCGCTGATCTTGGCCTTTCTGTCTCCTCCCATCAACCTTTTCCTGCGTGATTCGGAGCTTCCTGATGGCCCAAAATGCAGCTCCACTGCTGCTTACCCTTAAATACTCCCCCTGAATTCTATAAATACACCAACACTCAGCTGGGAAAAAAAGAACTTGAAAGGCATTTGAAATGAAAATATACTTTTTTTCCCATCATGGGCCAAGTGTTTTCTCTATCCTCCCCCTCTGTGATTCCAGGGTAAGCACTTGGATTTTAAACCATTAGCCCTACCTGGATCAGAGAAGACTTTCCTTGGCAAAGGCCTTGTAGGCAGCGAAAGCCAGACAGCATGTTAACACTGGCCCTCCCACACAGAAAATCCCTTTGCCTCCTGCTTCAGTGGCCTGATTTATGGTCCTTCTTTCAGACTCTGCTGAGCCGGTTTCGAGCCAGTTTAGTAGGTTGGTGAAAATGGCTTTGGGATCAGGCCGACGCTGTCTGAATCTTGGCTCAGCCAGCTACTAGGTATGTGAACTTGGGCCCTCTAGTAACTCCCTAGGCCTCCCCAGGCCTGAATTATAAAATAGAAAAAGCAATACTGTCCTTGCAGACCTGTTGTGAAGATTAAATGAGATGATATGGGTGCGGGCAGAGTGCTGAAATGAAATTAGGTCCAACCCCATGTGATGCCTAGAACTTCAGCTAAGGAGCCAGAGGAGCTTGGAGACGTGAGGGTAGTTCCTTTCCCCTCCTCAGGCCTTTCTGCCCATCACTTGGACTGTATAATTGCATATATAATTCAATTTATAATTCATTCAGTCTGCTACTCCAGATGCCCACTCCTCCATTTTCTTCCTGACTCTATGTCCTGGGATCCCAGTCTGAACCAGTGACCTCAATGGGTCTGCTTACCCCCTTGGGCACCCTATTGGGTTTAGCCAATGAGAGGCCACGCTGGAGATCAGAGGGTTGAAGGAGAGTGAGGTCAAGACCGGCTGCATCTAATGGGTCCTGTTAGGCAACATTCTCTGTACTGCTGCTCACTGTCGGCCTTCTGGTGCCTGTTCCCTTCTCTTGCGGTGTCAGCCTTAGGGCAGCAATGCTTGCTTTTGTTGCTGGTTCTTTTGTTAGTTCTCCTCAACCCTGCCCATACCTTTATAAATGGTCCTTTATTAAGCTCTCCTCAATTGCATAGACTGTGCCATCTTTATCCTGCTAGGAAGCTGGCAGTACAGAGATTAGCCATTTTAGAGCACCGCTTAGATTTGCAAGAGGAAGGACATTATTTTATCATTATTATTTTATCATTAACTGAAATCCAAATCTGAGATCCCTTCCTGTCATTTTTGGGCATTTCCTTCTCACGCACATCCCAGGGATTGTCAAGTCCCTGGGCTCTTTTGCAGGGGCAAAGCTTCGGAGAGTCACTTGCAGTCCTCTGTCACTGGTCCGCGCTGGTGACTCCTCAGTCACACACGCATCATCCCAGACTGCCTGGTCCTTTCAGATTCAATATTGTCGATGCTTCCATGTCAGACCTGGGACAAAGAGTGTTGGCCACCCCTAGATTCACCATGTGGCTTCCTCATATTCTTCCCTTCTTAGGAGTTGCCCCAGAATGATCGACCTATGATCCTTTCTCATTCCTCTTGGCAACTTTCTTCTCTCTCTTCTGACTTTGGAAGGAACTCCTCTCTCTGCTTCTCCCTGGAGGACAGCCAGTGTAATCCATAATCTCTCCCAAAGATTTCAGACCTTTACAAAAGGCAGGAGGTATGACTTCTGATTTCAGCTTGCAAATCTCAAGGCAATGCAGATTGTTTCCAGAGGAAGAGAAACAGAAGGAGTACACGCATAAATTAATATTTTAATAAATTCTGATACATATGTGAAGTATTTAATGGAGTTCCTGACCTACAATAAGCACTCAGTAAGTGATGACATGATTATTATTTGAGCCCAGTAGAAATTAGCTGTATCTTATATTTCAATCCATACTCGTACCCAAGGACTGCATATGAATTGCATATTGTTTTGACCCCTCTACATTACCCATTAATCTTACAAAATCCGTTAAAAAACTGTTCTACAAAAATGTAGCACTGCGTACACATTTTTTATTTATTTATCTATTTTTTGTTATTTATTTGACACACAGAGGGAGAGAGATCACAAGTAGGCACAGCATCAGGTGGGGCGGCAGGGGTGGGGGGGAAGCAGGCTCCCCGCTGAGCAGAGCGCCCAATGTGGGGCTCCATCCCAGGACCCTGAGATCATGACCTGAGCTGAAGGCAGAGGCTTAACCCACTAAGCCACCTAGGTGCCCCACCACACACACATTTAACAACACCTCTGCAGTCTCACCCATCCAGGTGAATGTTTCACATATTAGTTATCTTTTTACCTTTTAGGAGAGCACATTCTACTACTAAGCATACCCACAAAATTAAATTGCCAGAGCTAAGGCAATTTAGGATATAGGTGAAGTTCAATTCAGGTTTTCATTTAAATTCCATTTCTTTCCTCACCAACTAACCTAGATGGCAATGGCATTAAGTGACAATTAATGAATAGCAGAATAACCCACTTCCAAATTCGTTCCTGTGCCTGGGTCATTTTTCCCAGTTTTAAAAGAATGAGATAAAGTGGGCAGTGTGCAGAGTAGCCCCAGATGGGATAGCATCTTGAAAACTGGCATTCTCTGAATACTCATGCAGAATCCAGAAATATCTCATGGTCAGGATGAAAGGTCTAAATTTAATACCAAAAACAGAAAATTGGCTTGGCTTTCCATGCTCTGCACAGGAAAGTTCTTGTTTGGAAGTTATGAAATGAAAAGGGACTGGAGGCATTATGTTCATAGTATCCTCAGATTTTTGTGGAGACCTGGGGAGTCTGCGGATATCTTAAGACCTCACTTGGCCCACGATGGAAGCCTGTAGTGAAGAAAGATGATTTATTTGCTGGGAGGAAATCGGGGAGAAAGTTTGCACTGATATGGGTGCTCTCCAGAATAAGTACAGGCTCATTTCTTCCTCTTCTGGTTTTGCCTACCCAGATTTTAAGATTTAACCACCTTCCCTGACTTCTGGAAGAGACATCTGTTGTTCTTGTTTGCACTGCATCTCTACCTCTGGTAACAGAATCCAGTTCTTCCTTTTTTGGAGCAGCCCTCCTCAGATTCATCTATCAGAGTCATAGCAATGGATTCAAGAATGGCCTGACACACTTGAGACCAGTGAGGGTCATCCCTGGGAATTTGCTGGAACTGTTGGAAAAAAGACTCTAGTTTTAGTGAGGTTGCTAGGCGGGAAGAAAATAAACCTCTTGCTAATAGCAGCCCATTCAGAGGGAAGTGGAGATAAGAGACAGTGAAATGAAGGGAGAAAGAATATCAAGATGACCTAGATCACACCGTACCTGAAGGCAGAATATCCTTGGACTTCACAACTACATGAAATAAAGGCCCCCTCCTTATTTTAATTTTGTACTAAACTGAGTCTTGAAAAACACATTTTGACCGGGAATGATTTTTTTTTCCCCATCCTCTGAATAACCAGAGGAGAAGTTCACAACCATGGATAGCCTTGCAGTATCTACAAGGTTAAATAAGGGAGTTGTAAGGGGCAGCTTCTATTTTCTCTCACCTCCTCCACACCTGTCCCCACCCTCTTCTCCACTAGAGGCTGGTGAACTTTTAAAGCACACTTCCATTTAACAGCATCTTCTTATCAGAGGGCTTCAGGTGAGAAGCAGATCGGGTATTTTAGTGTTTTGGTAGCAAGGGACAAGTAGGTTGCAACAACAGTTTGTTGTTACAACCAAAAACTACTAAGGAATCCACCTCTTCGGTTCTGTGGTCTACAACCATGAGCACCCAAGAGGCTAAAATTAACAAAAATTCAAAGGAAAAGACAAACCCAAGAATGAATAACCATCTACCTCCCAATTACTCATGCCCCTGCTCATCTGACTTAGCCAATGGAAGCGCTTTATCCATAAGGCAGTGGAGGTATGTACACAGATATTCATAGCACATTGTTCAGTATAACCAAAAAGTGGAAACAGTCTAAATGTCCCTCAGCTGAGGAATGGATGGACAATGGACTGTTATTCTGCCACAAATGGAATGAGGTACTGATACATGCTACAACACAGATGAACTTTTAAACATTATACTAAGTGAAAGAAGCCAGACTGATACTTTAATGATTCCTTTTATATGAAATATCCAGGAGAGGTATAGTCCTAAAGAAGGAAAGCACATTAGTGGTTTCCAGGGGCTGTGTGGTGGCAAGTTTTTGGGTTTTTTTTTTGATGGCTAAAGGGTATGGGCTCTCTTTTTGGGGTGATGAAGATGTTCTGTGATTAGATAGTGGTGATGGCTACACAACTTTGTGATTAAGCTAAAAGCCATTGAATTATGTACTTTATTTTTTATAATAATTTTTAATAAAATTTGAGTTTTGACACACATTGTTACATTGTTTTCAGGTGTACAACATAGTGCTTCAGTTTCTCTATATGTTATGCTTATCACAAGCGCAGCTACCATCAGTCACCGTATGTCACTATTGCAATGTCATTTACTATACTCTCTGTGCGATGCCTTTTATTTCCATGACTTATTCATTACTTAACTGGAAGCCTGTTTCTCCTACTCCCTTTCAACTATTTAGTCTAACCACCCCCAACCTCCCCTTTCCTCTGGCAACCACCACTTTGTTCTCTGTATTTATAGGTATGGTTTGGCTTTTTGCTTGTTTGTTCATTTGTTTTGTTTTTTAGAGTCTACATATGAGTGAAATCATATGGGATTTGTCTTTTTGAGTCTGACTTATTTCACTTAGCACTATACCCTTTAGGTTCATCCTTTTTGTCCCAAATGGTAAGATCTCATTCTTTTGCATGGCTCTGTGACATTCCTGTATGTGTGTATGTGTGTGTGTTTGTGTGTGTATCTTCTTTATCCATTTGTTTATTGGTGAACACTTGGGGTGCTTCCATACCTTGGCTAGTGTAAATAATGCTGCAGTAAACATAGGGATGCATAGATCTTTTTGAATTAGTGTAAATTATATACTTTAAATGGGTGAACTGTATGTATGTGAATTACACATTGATGAAACTTTTTTTTTTTTTTTTAAAGATTTTATTTATTTATTTGACAGAGAGATTACAAGTAGGCAGAGAGAGAGAGGAGGAAGCAGGCTCCCCGCCGAGCAGAGAGCCCGATGCGGGACTCGATCCCAGGACCCTGAGATCATGACCTGAGCCGAAGGCAGCGGCTCAACCCACTGAGCCACCCAGGTGCCCTTTAAAGATTTTATTTATTTATTTGACAGAGAGAGAACGAACACAAGTAGGTAGAGAGGGCAGGCAGAGAGAGAGAGGGGGAAGCAGGCTCCCCACCGAGCAGAGAGCCGGATGCGGATGCGGGGCTCAATCCCAGGACTCTGAGATCATGACCTGAGCGGAAGGCAGAGGGTTAATCCACTGAGCCACCCAGGCACCCCAGAAACTTTTTTTTTTTTTTTTTAAATAGACTCAGGGTAGGGGTGGGACTTCGTCAGAAAGACTATCTCATATAATTGGACTTCCCTTCAGCTATTAAAAATGTCAAATATGGGGCGCCTGGGTGGCTCAGTAGGTTATAAAGCCTCTGCCTTCAGCTCAGGTCATGATCTCAGGGTCCTGGGATAGAGCCCCACATAGGGTTCTCTGCTCAGCAGGGAGCCTGCTTCCTACCTGCCTCTTTGCCTACTTGTGATCTCTCTCTCTGTCAAAAAAAAAAAAAATGTCAAATACAGTTCAGCCAAGAGACATGTTTTGGGGTTTATAAGGAAGACTCAACATCTACGAGGAAAAAATTCTTCATGTGGGTAGCTTGACTTGGAATGTAATCAGCCTTCAGTGTTGTGGAATTGTTGCTGAGTTCTTCTTGGACTCTTCATGAATCCATTCAAGGTTTTATCTTAAATGAATCAGGGGGTGGTAAGTCTTCCTCTGGCCTGTATCTGGGCCCTATACATAGGCAGAGACCTAATATGAGCAGGCTTCTCTGTGTCTCACTTTTTTGGTTCAAGATGGAATATAATCTTCTCAGTATGTGGATTCCAAGAAGTGTGCTGACTGGCCTCAAATTTTTCCTTGGGTTCCAGAGCAACCACATTAAACATAACATCCATTCAAATTTGAGTGCAAAGAGTAGATTCCATTGCTTACTCCAATTTACACAGGATTGCATTCTCATAACTGAAAATTATAGTGCTTCTATAATAGCCGCAACAGGCAGAGGAGGAACTAAAAACTACCCAATAAACCACTCTTATCTTTCTAGAGCCTACATCTGTAGACTCTGTAGAAGGAGCAAATCTAACCATCTCGCTTTTTAAAAAGTAGGGGAAAAAGGTAAAATGTCATTAGCTCTTCCAGTGTCAGGCACTATTCAAATGACTTTACCTATTTTGACACACTTAATTCTCACATCAGCCTTTTGAGGAAAGTAGTATTATAGCCATATATTATAGAGGAGATCAGGAAAGGTCAGAGAGGTAAGGCTGCAAGATGGCAGACCCAGGTTTCAAATCCTGGTGGCCCAGGGAATCTCCTAATACATCCACCAATACATCCACCAGGATCAATTAATTATTCAGTTCCTTATATGAATCTTTCACTATTCCTCCCAAAGTTATTTAAATTATTTAACTTTTCAAGGTTTTCAGTGTTGCCTTCTCCAACTCTCAGGACCATCTGTGAGCTGGGATGGGTCTTCGTTTTCCCCCAGGTGCCCGGCAGGATGCCTGTTTCTGTTCAGTAGTCAGAAGGCAACCAGCAATGGAGTCATCTTGCAATGTTCTGTTCCCTCTGCTCAAAAAAAAATATCCCATGTGGCTAATTTTCACTGATCCTTAAACATCACTTTATCTGGTGGAAACCTTCCTGATTGTACGGGCCCTTCAGACCCAAATAAACTCAGGATATACTTCATCTGGCCTCCCCCATTATCCTTTTGTGATAGTTTTGGAGTTGCCTTTCAGTGGTCTGTCTCTTTATCCGCAGTAGACTATGCTCCTTGAAAACAGGAGCCCTGTAGTAATTCCTGGCTTCCTTTGCATCGCCCGCAGCCATCGCAGAGCAAGGCAAATAGGAGATGCCTCATAAGGAATTTGTTTCCCTTTTTTGTTTGTTTTATTTTGCTCTGAGACTGATACTAAATCTGTAGTTGCTTTCTTCCAAGATGTTTGGACAGGCAACTAAGTTTTCAGGGCGTGAGGAATTTCATGTTTTTTCCCTCATACTTTCCTTGCCAGCTGACATCACGAAGTACAGTGGTCCCCAGTCCTCACCGTGGCACGGGACTAGTAAACGCACTTGCACGTGGGCCGGGCATCACACTTTAACCCGCTGGGGACCTCGGCCCTACCGTGCCCCCGAGGGCCCCGCGGAAACGGCCTGGCCCACCCGCCGGAAGTGACGTAATCTCACGGCCTAGCAACCGTTGCCAGGGAGCTCGTCTCTAGGAACCCTGGAGAGCCTGGATGCCTCCTGCGGGGGGGAAAAGTGGTTTCTTGAGGAGAATTTGAGGTAACCTCGCCAAGAGGCGCTCGGAAACTTCCCTGAAGCCCCCCACTCCCCAAAAGAGAACTCCCTCCTCGTCCCCTTCCCAGAGCAGCACCTTCGCCAGGGGAGGGTCGCAGCAGTTCAGCCCTCCACGCCGGGGTCGGTGCCTGATGGGCCTCGCGAGGATCCAGGCAGCTCCCCCGAAGGTTGAGCGGTCGGGGAGCCCAAATCACCCCCCGCGAGGGGTCTGGGTCGTATGTGGGGTCCCCTGTCCACTGTCCCGAGCCCCGGGCGCGGGGCGGGGTGGGACACTATTTTTGGGAATCCTAAGAGGCTGCTGGTCCCGCGCTCGTGCCGGCCTGGGACCAGGGCAGCGTCGTTTCCGCCCCGAGTTGTGCCAGATAGACGCACGTCCTGGTTTTAATTCTTCCCCCCACCCCCTTGGGCTCTTGTGTGGGTAAGTGCTCGTGAATTAGTGTGGCGACTTTTCCGCTGGCAGAGGGAGAGTAATTGCTTTTGCTAATTTTAGAGCGCAGAGCCCGCTGGGCATAGACAACCTACCTGTTCAGTACATCTTTGTCCTTAGCTGGTGACCATCAGAAAGCTGGTGGGCACCTAGGGGGAACCCGACTAGTTTCTTTTCCTCTCCTGGTAACATTTTACTCGTTTATCCAAGTGTCTTGTTTTGAAAGGGAAAAAATATATGTGTGTGTATATATATGTTATATATTATATACATATAATTTCTAAATCATTAAACTTCTATATGTATGGGAAGGTTATGACGTGGATTTTTACTTAAAATATTTTTAACAACGAAAAACTTGCATCTCCGAGGTGGATTTTTATTTCATTTATGTGAAAGTTTTCCTTTTGTAGATTAAAGGAAGCCTCGAATTTTTTAAAGCACATTGGTTATCCTTTCTACTATCTTTTGACTCATTTTTTAACAATAATAATCACTGATTCATAGTTTTAGATTTAATGTTTTACAAATATGCAGCTCCACCCCCCCAATTAAAATCTGTTTCAGAGCAAAATGCATGCAGCCCCAACTAATGTCTTTGATAAAATAGCATCTATTCATTTCTTAGTTAAAAACTCTTAGGGAGCACTGAAGTAATTTTTTAAAATTTCTTTTCTTAGCAGTTCATTTTTTAATTCCTTTTTTAAATTGCTAATTTTAAAAAATTACCTGCCTGCAAAATTTCTGCCAGTTCTTCCCATATTAAACAATTGATACCCTCAAGCAGGAAACACTGGGAACCATGGTAAAGCTGCTTCAGCAGTTAAATAATCAGATATTTAATTTTTTAAAACTTAAGATCACGACCAGTTGACTTGGGCTTATCTTTCTTTTTCTGGCCTTGGGCCCGTGAACACATTTATCCAGTCAATGGAAGAATTCAGTTTTGATGCAGTGGGTATTCACAGATAGAATTAGGCACAAAAATGTCCTCATGGAATTTACAATTTAATAGAGAAGAGAAACCATACATGAGTCACTAGTACAAAACAGAAAAATAACTCTAGGGGCGCCTGGGTGGCTCAGTGGGTTAAGCCTCTGCCTTCAGCTCAGGTCATGATCTCAGGGTCCTGGGATGGAGCCCCACATCGGACTCTCTGCTCAGCAGGGAGCCTGCTTCCCCCTCTCTCTCTGCCTGCTGCTCTGCCTGCTTGTGATCTCTATCAAATAAATAAGATAAAACCTTTAAAAAAAAAAAAAAGAAAAAGAAAAATAACTCTAGGAGAACAGTGCAGATTAAATGTGGTTAGCCTCCAGGGCAGGTGCTGCTGCCGTTATTCTGATGGAGAATGTGGGAGATAGCTTGAGAATGACTTCCTGGAAGAATGTGCATTTGGAGGGCAAACCCTGAAAGACGGTAAGGATCTGCACCTGTGGAGATTGGGAGACAGTTTTTCTAGGTAAGAAAACAGCATTAACTGAAGACAGGTGAAAAAATTAAGGAGCAGTAACTTTTCAGTCGGGTGAAATTTAAGAGTGAAAGGTAACAGTTTGGAAAAATGAAGGTGGGAAAACTCAACTGAGTTACATCTGAAAAATCAAAATTCAAGAAATTTAGAATTTATTTTGTGAGCAATGAGAAGCACACAAACGATTTGGAATAGGAGAGGCAGGGGCCAGAAAACTCGAGGCTGTTTCCTTATTGAAGGCACAGGGAAACATAGGCCTGAATTAGTCAATGGTGGCAGAGTCGATCCCTACAGTCCATAACGTCAGTGGGTGAGGAGTGCTTGGTGGAGGAAACCAGAAAACCAAAGAATGCACATCGAGACTGAAGCTTGCAGCCTTAGCTTGGCTTCATTTGGGTGTGGCTGTGTACAGTTATGTGCCCACGGTTGCCAGATCTGATTTGGAAGAGAAACTGGATGTCTGGATTTTTATCGTTAAAAAAAAAAAATTTCCCACTTTTTAAACATGGGCTGCTAATTAAAAAAAAAAAAAATTAGAAGCATGTCTGTAGCCTACAGATTTTTACCCCTGGGTAGTTGTGGAGCTGAATGGGAGAGATGTTATTGTAGGTGGGATTTATTATTCATTTGTCCATATGAACTCAGTGTTAATTCAGATGATTGCTATCCTACCAGATGTATATACAAAACATGGTATTCAGTATTAGCAGTATATACTGAAACATTCAAAATAAAGTCTTCATATCCTGATTTCTTTCAATAAAATAACCCTTTTCATAGCATTTTGTATGCCCCAGAGAATTAATACTCTTCATTCCTACTTCCTATAAACTTAATACTAAATTTTTTCTGGAATGTTTGTTACCAGTACTGAGGAATTTTATCTCTATTTTTAGTTATAAGACCCAATTATGAGTGATCAAATCAAATTCATTGTGGACAATCTCAATAAAGAGCCTTTTAGGAAGAACTATAATTTAATCACATTTGATTCCCTGGAGCCAATGCAACTATTGCAAGTTCTCAATGATGTTCTGGCTGAAATTGACCCAAAGGTAAGAATTTTCTCTTTCTTGTGATGAAAAGGATAGCAGGAAAGTCATTTTCTGCCTCTAAATATCTGTGACTCTTGGGCCTTATTTTTCATGCCTGTAAAGTAATAATAAATGATGTTTAAGATTTCTCTACTAGCTTAAAAATTAGATTATCTGGGGCGCCTGGGTGGCTCAATGGGTTAAAGCCTCTGCCTTCAGCTCAGGTCATGATCCCAGGGTCCTGGGATGGAGCCCCACATCGGGCTCTCTGCTCCACGGCGAGACTCCTTCCCCCTCTCTCTCTCTGCCTGCCTCTCTGCCTACTTGGGATATCTGTCCGTCAAATAAATAAATAAATAATCTTTTAAAAATTAGATTATCTGCTTGTACCTTATTTAGAAATTATTTCCCTGTTCCAAACATAAATTGATTTGGTCCTAGAAAGAAAATGCTCTTACAAAAGGTTTTATTGTATTGCAAGTTAGGTCATGTCCCTTATACACTGGTCTTTTCTACTGGATACTTTTTAAGCTTGATATTCTTCTTTTTTTTTTTTTAATTTTTTAAAAAGATTTTTATTTATTTATCAGAGAGAGAGGAAGAAAGCGAGCACAGGCAGACAGAGTTGCAGGCAGAGGCAGAGGGAGAAGCAGGCTCCCTGCTGAGCAAGGAGCCCGATGTGGGACTCCATCCCAGGACGCTGGGATCATGACCTGAGCGGAAGGCAGCTGCTTAACCAACTGAGCCACCCAGGTGCCCCATCTTTTTTTTTTTTTTTTTTAAAGATTTTATTTATTTATTTGACAGAGAGCACAAGTAGGCAGAGCGGCAGGCAGAGGGAGAGGGAGAAGCAGGCTCTCTACCAATGAGGGAGCCCAATGCCAGGCTCAATCCCAGGGGCCTGGGATCATGATCTGAACTGAAGGCAGCCGCTTAACCGACTGAGCCACCCAAGCACCCCAAGCTTGACATTCTTAATACAAATCCTGATCTGACTTGTATGTACCCTCACTTGGAATCTGGGGGCCTCCATACTTAATCTGTTTTATGAGGAGATCATTGTGCCTGTTATGCTCTAGTAGAACAATTTTGTCAGTGAGTTTAAATATTTTTCTTTGTTAGATATACAACAATAACATATTTTTTCAATTTCTTTATCTGTTAGCAAGTTGTTGATATCAGAGAGGAGATGCCAGAGCAAACAGCCAAAAGGATGTTGAGCCTTCTTGGTATCCTTAAATATAAACCTCCAGGAAATGCCACAGACATGTAAGAATTTGATCACATGTTGCTTTCTTAAAGCTGTGCTTGAATATCTACACTTTCATGGGCTACAGTCTTTCTAGGCAATACCTGGTCTCTGCGTCAATGGCTTTAGTACGTCACTGAGTTTCAAAATAATCTTGAACTTTTAATATTATTTTGTCATGTGAAAGTCTTACATGGGTCACTTTTCTCCCCAATCCAAAAAAAAAAAAAAAAAAAAAAAGGCAAATTCCACGATTCCATTTTATCATTTATCTGCCATCCTAGATAAAAATAATCACTTAAACTTGCCCAGTAAATGAAGTATTAAGGCAGACTACCAATTAATGGTTCCAGTACAACCTTCCCCTATAGTCCAGTGATATATTCCAGGCCTAATTTTATGTTTATTGTTGATATACAGAATGACTTTAGAATAGCCTTGGTTTTTTGTGTTGTTTTTTTTTTTTAATAGTCATGGAAAGCCATCAAGAAATTGTAAATAAGGATTTGAGCTTTTATCTCTTTTCAAGGTTTATTTGTTATAAGCCAGGGGTGAAGGATGATCACCTGCTTGTGTTTATTTTCTTTTTATAGGAGTACCTTTCGTCAGGGTCTGGTGATTGGAAGTAAACCTGTAATTTATCCAGTACTCCACTGGCTTCTTCAGAGGACTAATGAACTGAAGAAAAGAGCATATTTAGCTCGTTTTTTAATAAAACTTGAGGTACCAAGTGATTTTCTTCAGGATGAAACTGTGGCTGATACCAATAAACAGGTATACAATACACAAATGGTATTTTTAAACGATCTGTAGATGTCAGGGTGCACATGTTCAAATACCTGTTAATTTCTCTTTAACTTATTTGCTTCTCTTCATTTCCAGGTGGCACCGAAAGGTAAAATGGCTAATAATGTTAAACTATAATCACGTATGAAAATACCGACTTTTGCACACAAATACCATTTCAGTAATAGATAGAAGAAAATCCTGAAATTAGGATTTTAGAGTAATTTATTACTTAGGAAATGTGGGTAGAGAGGATTTTAGGTTTGGGAATGCAGAGCACTTTGCTGATCAGTTAGATGATTATACGATTTGTCATCCAAGTCAGAGAGAAAGGTACTATCATAATAATTACATGAAGGCAAAAGTATAAATTGACACTATCCCAGACAAATCAGGACCTGTGAGCCCCTGAGAGGATTTTGTACAGGCAGAGAAGCTAGGCTTGAGATCTCAGAGGACTTCCCAGTCAGGCAGAAGATAGAGAAAGGGCCAGGAGTTTGAAATTTCGATGTACTTTTCTTCTAGAGATACTGAGTTCTGGCCTTATAGTCTTAAAGCTCTTGACCACTTTTGGGGTGCCTTGGTGGCTCAGTAGGTTAAGCCTCTGACTCTTGTTTTGGCTCAGGTCACTATCGCAGTGTCCTGAGGTCAGGCTTGTGCTCTGCCTGGAGTCTGCTTGGGATTCTCTCCCTTTCCCACTCCCTCCTGCTCTGCTCCCTCCCCTCCCCACTCACAAGTGTCTATGCTCTTTCTTTTTCCTTCAAATAGATAGATAGATAGATAAATTTTTTTGTTTTAAAGTTCTTGACTACTGAGGATTCTGGCTGGTCTGGATCTTGGTCCTGGGATTTCAAAGCACCTTGCTGATCAAAGACTATGGAAAAAGGAGATTCAGGCTTAAGATTTCAAAGGACTTTGAGTTTTTTTTAAAGTGCCTATGTTTAGCCCTCTTTGCTTTTATTCTTGCTATATGCATAGACTGATTGTGCAGTTTGTTGTGAATAGTTTGTCGCTCTATCCCAATAGATTATGAGGTCTGTGAAGATAGGTATCATGCCTTATCCATCTGCATTTTCCTCCAGGGTTTTGTAGAGTTGTTTCTATACAGTATGTGCTTAAAATTGGGATTGAATCAGAACAATCAAAACTAAGTGGTTTTTCATCCGTTTATTTTGTTATTTTGGATAGCCATGACAGTTAGTCAAAACAGAGTCAATATTGATCTCTTAAGACATTTTGGGTGTTGAAAGACTTATGTAAATAATCATATCAAATGTTATAGTAGAGAATCACATGGGAGATGTCATGGGAGAATTACAACAGAAAGAGAGTACCCCAACTCCTACATTTGAAGGCTTTACATAATGTAGAAAATAGAGAAGTGTAAATGTGAAATATTTTCTCCTTCTTACACTCCCCCATCAATCAACTTGATAAAAACTAATTCCTCTGGAAAAAAAACACCTAATTTTTCTGGAGGAAGTTTATTAATAGCTTTTATTAAATATATACAAATAATTAGTAGAAAAATTAATGATAAAGACATGTTTATTCTTGAAACATGTGAGATGTAAATCTAAAATGACTTACACATTTAGCCAGTCATCTAGCACAGAACCTAATAAAAAAATACATGTTGTCTTCCTGAATGAGGAGTTCTAGAATAAATTCTGTCAGTGCTCACAAAAAGTACTATTTTTAAAGAATTTTGGGTAAGAGTTGTGATTTTTCTCATTCATTCAGCTACTTTTTATTGAATATATCAGTGATGCCAGGATCCAGGGATACTAAATTGCACTGGATAATAGGATTCTTGTCCTCTTGACTCTTGCTGTCTAATGGAGGAAGACAGACAAGTAACTAGGCAATTATAATTTTATATGATTTTTATTCTGATATCATGACACTCTGATCTAGAATAAGTATAGGACTAGAGAAGTCTTCTCTGAGGATTGTGGTATCATGCTGAGACCTGACAGATGAACTGAAATTATCCAGGTAATGGATGAGGAAGTCATAGAGTATTCTCAGAGGTAATAGGCTTTGTAAACTGGACGTGGATATTCCAAGGATTGAAAGCTCACCATAGCTGGAGTATAGAATGTGGGTGAGGGAAGTAACCAGAGAGGAAGATGGAGAAGTACTTAATGACCAGATTATACACACCTACTTTTTTTGTGTCTTATATAAATGTTTCAGGATGTATTTTTAATGCTGTTATATAATGATTTAAGTAATCACTATGAGTTAGTTGATAACCTGATGAAGAAAAGTCTCCTGGATCTA
Organism: Mustela nigripes; assembly: GCF_022355385.1. Taxonomy (NCBI): domain Eukaryota; kingdom Metazoa; phylum Chordata; class Mammalia; order Carnivora; family Mustelidae; genus Mustela; species Mustela nigripes. The sequence continues at coordinate 7,724,550 of NC_081564.1, forward strand.
GTCATTAGTTTATAATTTTTTAATTTGTCTTTTAGTATGAAGAGCTAATGGAAGCCTTTAAAACTTTGCATAAAGAATGTGAGCAACTTAAGACATCTGGATTTTCTACAGCAGAAATAAGAAGGGTAAAGCAAAGAAAATATAGTAACAATATCTTTTTTAGATTTGAATATTAGTTTTTCCAGCTTGTTTTGTTAATTCAGTATGAGTCTTAAAACTATATGGGAATTAGTGATAGCAAGTGACAGATTTCCTTTTGTCTAAACTTTGCTCATTCTTTACTGAAGAAATTAATGATACCAAGGTAAATTCACAATATGTTCTTATGTACTATATAGATTCCTAACATGGATTTTAAAAAGATTACATTGTGGGTCTACATTGTGGGTCTTTCTTTCTCTCTCTCTCTATATATATGTAGTAAAGAATATATATTACATAAAGTATAAAGTATATATCATATATATATATATATATATATATAATAGAAAATAGAGATGAGAACAAAGAAGATAAAAATCATCCAATTGCTATCCATTCAGGCTTTGTGTGTATATTTATATTGGTAGGTATTTGAGATCATACTATATACATAGTTATTTGTATCTTTCATTTTTAATAATTGCGTGGATATATTCACACTGTTATCTTTCTAAGCATGATTTTTAAAATTTTTCTTTAGAGAGGGAATGGGAGCAGGAGCAGAGGGAGAGAGAGAATCTTAAGTAGGTTCCATGCCAGCTCAGCCCAACATAGAGCTTGATCTCAGAACCCTGAGATAATGACCTGAACAAAAATCAAGGGTTGAGTGCTTTACCAACTGAGCCACCTAAGCACCCCCTAAATACGATTTTTTTTTTTTAATTTTGGTGGTGGTGAAGCAAAAGAAGAAGAGAGAGAATCTCAAGCAGGCTCCACGCCTAGCTCGGAGCCCAACATGGAGCTTGATCTTATGACCCTGAGATCATGACCTGAGCCAAAATCAAAAGTCAGTTGCTTAACCCACTGAGCCATCCAGATGTCCCTCAATATGATTTTTAATTACTAAATAATTTTCCATAGTATAGAAAGGTTAACCATTTTTTGTTTTTTATTTTATTTATTTTATTTATTTTATTTTTGCTATTATATAATGCTATGATCATGATTATCATCTATAAATTTATTTGGGGGTATCTGTAATTGTTTCCTTAGGATAAATTTATAAAAATTAATATTTTTGACACATGTTACTAAATGATCTCCAAAAAAAATTTAACATTTTCACCAGGTATATAGATTCTTTCCCAAATGTATGCTAACTTCACTTTCATGAATTTTGTATTTTTAGAATTCCTGAGTTATTCCATGACATCTTTATTTTCTTAATCAGGAAGCAATAAAAGTTGCTTCCTTAGAGAGGCCTTCCCTGATTCCCTAGATGGATTAATTTCTCCCAATTCTTTTTGTTTCATAATACTCATCACATTTATAATTACTTTAATGTCTGTCTTCCCAACTCTCTTTATGAGGGCAAGGGCCATGGTCTATCTTGTTCATCACCGTATCCCTAGTGCCTTTTTCAGTACTATGCACATAGTAGGTTCTCAATAAGAATTTGTTGAGTGTATCAGGAATGAAAGATAAGCTCACAGTTAGTGGGGAGAAAGACCTATAAATAGGATACTTATGGTATGAAAGAAGAGTGATGGACATTCATCCACTGTTCCTCTGTTATGTCGTGTGAATAAACTGAAATGATGAAATGACCAAGAATCTAATCATTTTATTTTCATTATTGCCAAAGTATTCTTGAACATGTTCTTTTTAGAAAATATGATAAGCAAGAAATAGAAAATAATTCACTCATAATCCCACACTGTAGAGATAAGTACTATTGACATTTTAGTGAATATATTTAAATCTTTTCCTTGTATTGTGCTATATATAAATGTTGTAATCTGCATCTTTCAGGCAATGTCATACCATGAGTTTCTCTGTTATTAAACATTCTTCTGCATAATTTATAATGACTTTCATGGTATTGTGCTATAGTTAATTTAGTAATTCTCAGACATTTGGTAATTTACACATTTTAGATATGACTAACATCTGTGAGACTCCTCGTAGAGAAGTCTTTGACCTTCCATGTGTATTTTATTAGGACAAATTCCCAGACATGGAATTACCAGACTTGATGGTATATATATATGGAATACACCACATGGTATATATGTTGTGTGTGTATGTGTATATATATGTATGTTTAAGACTTTTGATACTGTTCTTCCGTACCATGCCACCAGTGGTAAGAGTGCCTAGTTCCTCAGATCCTAACAATACTGAATACTATGTATATTTTTCTCTTTAGTTTACTGTGATAGTTAGGCTATTAGTTTGAGTTTAGGAAGGAATTTTTGTTTTCACTAGAAAATATTATGGGGCTGATTAAAAGGAAGGCTATTTATTTTTGAAGTCTTTAGTTTTAGGAAGGGAATTGGTTAATTGGCAAAAACAGACACAAATTTTTGTCTTGAAAACACCATAGCCTTAAAAATAATTTTGATGGGCAATTGGCAGAATATATAGTTTGATATTTAACAGAACAGATGGCATGTCAGCCGCTGTTGCTCATGGTTTTAGACCTGTACACTTTCCATTATAGAAGACTTTTGAAAAACTGTGTGTCCATATTTGGAATCAGAACACAAATGTGCTGGTTGGCAGCTTTACCTTGCTACGTTATAACCTGTTTTGGTTGCTTTTCTAAATGAACACTAAGCTGCCAAATAAATTATCCTGCATAAAGAACCCTAGGGGGAAATAAAATAAAACCCTTTATCCAAAAGAGGATCTTTGTTCCTTAACGATCTGGTTTTAAGTAGGAAAATGGCTGATGCACAATCATATGAAAATTTTATTTGAATCTACAAAGAATGTTTTTTTCTTATAATGTCTCCTTGACTACTTTTTAGGATATCAGTGCAATGGAGGAAGAAAAGGATCAGCTCATTAAGAGAGTTGAACGTTTGAAGAAAAGGGTAAGACAAGACTTAGCTCTGTAAGACTTTGGCCTCAAGTCCCAAGGACTTGCAAAGATTTAGGAATGGTAATAAGGATTAAGCAAGGCATGGGTGTACATCTGAGGATCGGCTCAAATAACATTGACAGAAGGGGAATCTCCCTAGGCAGTAGCCCAGAACTTTGAGAGACCTGGAGTCTGGAACTTTACTGTCATCTCTAGGGAGTACTGTTTGCCAAAAAGAAATGATAAGTGGATGTCTGAGTCACATGACACGCTAATTTCTTCCTTGAACTTGACAGTAACATGTACTACTTATTCTCTTACTGTAGGTGGAGACAGTTCAGAATCATCAACGGATGCTTAAAATAGCAAGGCAACTTCGAGTTGAAAAAGAGAGAGAAGAATTTCTTGCACAACAGAAACAGGAACAAAAGAATCAGGTATCCTCATAAAAGTTTATATTCTCATAATGAAAGAAATAGTTCCTTTTGATCGTTCAAATGTAAAGAAAAAAGAGTTCTACAATTGTAGAAGTTTGTTTACAGGATGGAATACTCTTAAGAGGATTTTGTGGCACCAACAGCAGTAATACTATTATTGGGGTTCTGTACCCAGTTTGTATCTCTATACTACCTTTTGGCCTGTGTCTAACTCCTGTTGACCCAACATTACAGAGCATTCGTTGTAAGCATTAAGATTAACTGCTCATAAAACTCATAGGGTGGGTGGCTCAGTGGGTTAAGCCTCTGCCTTCGGCTCAGGTCGTGATCCATGTCCTGGGATCGAGCCCCGAATCAGGCTCCCTGCATGGCGGAGAGCCTGCTTCTTCCTCTCCCTCTGCTTGCTCCCCCTGCGTGTGCTTGTTCTCTCTGTCAAATGAATAAATAAAATCTTAAAAAAAAAATTATAGCATCTCTAAATAGTGTCCTGAGATTCTGGGGCTATAAGAATATCTATTTTTTATTCTGCTGGTCACAGTATCCACTACAGTTTATTCCCGTGGCAAATAAGCAAATAATGAAAAGACTCAAAATCAACCATACTCCACATTTTTAGACTTTGCCTTAAGGCAAAAATAATTTGGCTAGAAAGGATTACTTCTATTTTATTAAAAATCTATCTTAAAACTGAGTAGGCATATACATTAAAAATATACTTCAAATCAGCTCCATTTCCTATTCAATAAGATGTTTGACTCTTTTGGAACTTGACTTGGCATCGTGGTGGTTCCACTGTGCCAGTAAGCTGCATTGCTTGGGCCCTGAATGGTACTTAGCATCAGGGTCTTATTCTAGGACATCATTTGTGAGAATGCTAATATTTCTTAGAATTAAGAAAACGAGGTTAGGGGCACCTGGCTGGCTTAGTTGGTGGAGTGTGCAGCTTTTGATCTCCGGATTATGGGTTCAGGCCACACATTGAATGTAGAGATTACTTAAAAAGAAAAAAAGAAGAGAAAAAAAGAAAACCGTGTTATAACAAGTAAAGCCTGGTGTGTATATTTCTTTACCAAGTATTTTTCCTTAATTACTAACTACAGCCAATAACTAAAGATTGACTTTCTGAAAGCTTTTTTTTAAAAAAAGCTTTACATGAAAAAGTATTGAGAAAACCAGTTACATTTTGGGCTCAACATAGTAATTTTCTTAGTTCTTATTATTTATTCTTTTTACATCACAAGAATTGTGTGGAACTTGTATTTTTCTTTGCTTGTCTATGTGAGTGGTAGGTTTCAATAGACTAAGCAAATAATGGATCTATTTGTATTTTAAAGCTATTTCATGCAGTGCAGAGACTGCAAAGAGTACAAAATCAGCTGAAAAGTATGCGCCATGCAGCAGCAGATGCAAAGCCTGAAAGTAAGTGGAAACTATTATATAATACAGATGATCAGAGAATATTAGTTTAAGTCAGTAGTTTTCCTTAAAGCAGTCAACTCACATTAATTAATTATAGTCTAGTGATAGCTAAGCATTTTAGAGTGTCATTTCCTAGTTGATGAATGAGAGCTCTGTTGAAGACATCCTTTAGTTTTTACCTGGAATTTTATACTTCCCATTCACTGTTTGGTCAGAGAGTGAAGGGTGTGAAAACCACCATGGACGGAGGCTTTCTGATGAAGGAGCATATGAAACACTTAGGATGGACACTAGCAAAAAGATGGGTGGGGAATAATTGTTTTAGAGCCTGGGCTTACAAAAAAAAAAAAAAAAAAAAAAGGAGTAAAATGTTGGACCCTTAAAGCTGAGTGTTTATTCATATATTGGGTAGTGCTAATGACATGGGTATCCCTGGCTCTGTTGTCATATTAGCTTTACTTAGAAGATAAATTATTGTAATATTTCCAGATTATACCACCCAACCCATCCTAGGTATTTTTAAAGTTTTTTTGTTCATCAGAAGGGAGACCGTGTAAATTGGAAAAGCAGTGGAAAGCTCTCATTGGTACTAGAGAAATATTTCAGTATAAAAATCTAACTATTCAAGGATTAATTCATCTTTCTGTAGTATTATATGAAATATTATACTCTTAAGCTGTGAGTCTTAGAGTAAAAATGATAGACAGTAACAAGTGTTGGCAACAGTGTGGAGAAAATGGGACTCTCATATGTTTCTGGTGGGAGTATAAAATGTGTGACTGCTTTGAAAAACATATCTGGCAATTCCCCAGAATGTTAAACAGAGTTACCATGACCCAGCAGTTTCATTCCTAGGTATCTACCCAAGGGAATTGAAAACCTGTGTCCACACAAACATTTTTACACAAATGTTCACAACAGCCTTATTCATAATAGCCAAAAGGTGAAAACAACTCAAATGTCCCTGAACTGATGAGTGAGTAAATAAAATGTGCTGTATCCACACAATGGAATGCAAAGGCATGAAGTACCGATACATACTATGACATGTATGAACCTCAAAAACATGTTATGTGAAAGAAATTAGTCACAAAAGACCATATATTGTAAGAGTCCCATCTGTATGAAATGTCCAGAATAAGCAAATCTAGAAAGATAAAATCAAACTAGTGATTACCTGGGGGTAGGGGGTTATAGGAGAACACAGCTGTGTGTATGTGTGGTGTGGGGAGGAAGGGAATGCTAATTAGCATAGAGCTGCTTTCCAAGCCAATAAAAATGTTCTAAAATTGATTGCGGTGAATTTACTAAAAACCATTGAATTTACTAAAAACCATTGAATTATACACTTTTCTATGGCATGTAATGTATATCTCAATAAAGTTTTTGAAAGAGATAATACAGTATATCCTTAATTCTAGACACTTATTCTTTCCCATTTTAATTGTTTTTGCCTTTGGGATACATCTCACATTTTACATACACTTTTACCATGGTATTTATTACTTTATCAGTGGTATCTCAGCACCAAGGAAATACGGTATATTTAATTAATATTTGAAAAACCAGTGTAGTGTTGCCTACAAAGTACATGGTTAGTACATGTTAATTAGCGGCTTTCCATAGACTTTCTTACACCTCTTAGTCTTACAATTCAGATTCAAGCAATACCTGGAAGTTGCCAGGCATTTAGTTGTTGGGGTCATTTCATTCTTCATTCACTAAGTTTTCACTTTTTAGGAGAATGTTAATTTTTAGGACAAAGAAAATACTTGTTTTATGATTTTTTTCTCCTTAGTATAATCTCTATCTTTTTAGCATATGTTCTTTGGATTTGATGTGGGTTCCTTCACAATTTACTGCAATAAAGTAAGATAAATCTTCAAAAGAAACCCATTATATATAGTCATTTAAAAATTAATATCAATAAGTAATTTGTATAGGCCTACTCTTACTAAAAGTATTAGAACTTACCATTAATAGTGGATTTTTTTTTAAATGAAGGTAACATGTATAAGAATGGAAAGTTTGGTATGCAGAAAAACAATTAATCAGTACAGTTTAATACAATTTAAAATGTTCACCTGAAAATGTGTTTCTGTAGTATCTGTTATCCTCAATCTTACTAGGTTAGATATTTCTTGCTATTATGTTTTAATTCTGACAACTAAACAAAATATCCAAAGATGTTTATAGGTTTAGCAACATTTCATTTTTTTATTTGAATTGTTAGTTTTTTATTTTTCTTTGGCTTTCTAGGCTAAAGAAAAATTGTTTGGGCCAGGAAATACATAATTATTCACTTAGTAATAAAATTCACAAATAAAATTGTATTTTATGCATTTCTTGAAATGTCGGTATAACATTAATATAAGTAATATTGCTGCTAAATAATAAAATCAGTCGCATTGTTAAGTACTAATAGAAATAATTGGCTCAAACCTACAGTGCATTAATTCAGTATTTGTTGAACATCTACTACATGTCAGGAACTATGCCGGGTGCTAGGAATAGAAAGAAAAGAGACTTAGGTTCTCACAGTTTAATACAGAACGGCAGGCAGTGAACAGTGATAACGCAGCTTTACAAATTTGCTGATGAAGCTCAGCACATGATCCTGTGAGAACAAAGAGGCAAAGCACCAAACCCTATCACAGACTCAAATGGCTTCCTGGATGAAGTGGCCCCCGAGTTAAATTCACGTTGGAAAGCGAAGGAGTACAAGACATTCCGTGCCAAGGCACAGTGACCTGAAAGAACATACAAATAGGAGATGAAGGAGAGAGAGAGAAAAGGGTAGGCTCCTTCTGACTGCTTATCTTTGAAAAGGAGGCAAGAGAGGGAGGGAGCGTACAAATGAATGAGGAAGATAGTGCCCTGCCTAGACAGTGAGAGGGTAGTAGCGTGGGGTGATTGTGTGCTGCGGAAGAGAGTCAGTCAGACAATCGGAGACTGAAGATCTAGGAGGAAAAGGTGAGAAGGGATAGCTGCCTTTCCCGTGGGCCGTACACTGAATGTTCTGCAGCAGTTGTTGGCATTATCTCAATCTGACTCAATTCAACCCTAGACTAGTCACCGAGTCATAATTGTTCTATTTCCAGGCCCTAGCATGCTAAATTATACACAAGAGGCCTTTAGTAAATGGTCTGTTAAGTAGTTAGGAGGTAGGAGTAGAGACCAAATCCCTGGATAGGAACAGAATGATCATTTCCACAGATAGGAGGGGAGTTAAAGTAAGAAAAAAATGGCTGAAAGCATAAAAATAAGATATTATGTATGCAATATATGTTCTTTGGGGGTGGGGAGCAGCAAGTAGAGAAGTTCTTGCTTTGTTGATATCTTTCTGAAAGACAGCCTTAAGGGTTGTATTCAACAGCCTGGGAAAAGAGTAGATGAAATATGTTTAATTGCTCCAGGTATTTCCTTTAAGAAGGTCTATCTAAACTTTTTAACGAAAAATGACTTATGGAAAGTTTCCATTTATATAAATAAAAATTATTTTTAGTGTAGGAATGTGCTTTGTATTTTTTCACAGTAACAGCCATATTATAAAACACTCATGGAAGTTAATTCATCTTTATACTCTACACTTTCATGAGATTTATTATATAAAAGAAGCTACTCATTAAACTATAGTAAGGCCAGTGGGATGTTTCCAGAGGGTTTTTAATCCAAAGTTTGCTGCGATCTTAGTAACCTTATGTTTAATTTCACCAGGATTTTGAAAGATAATTTTTTAAAAGCTACATAGAACATATGACTACTTTATAAGGTCTTAAGTTAAAACTATTAAGAGAAGATTTTAAAATGTAAGAGAACCCTGTTTTTACATTTTTTTTAAACATTTGTACTGAGGTAAAATGGACATATAATAAACAGCACATATCTGAGGTGTACACCTGATAAATTTTGACATAATGTACAGACTGTAAAGCGCAGAGCCTTAATCAAGATAATAAATGCACCCATCACCCCCAAATATTTTCTTGTGTCCTTTGTGAAAGCTCGTTTTTGCCCTTTTCTGTCCCTCTATCTATTCCCAGGCAACCTCTAATCTCCTTTTTGTCACTATAGATGAATTTGTATTTTCTAAAATTTGAATCTCTCTTATTTTTTTTAAGATTTATATTTCTTTATTGGAGAGAGAACGTGAGAAGCAGACTCCTGCTAAGGGAGAAGTCTGACCACGGGCTTGATCTCACCACCCTGAGATCATGACCTGAGCCAAAATCGAGTCAAATGCTCAACCAAAAGAGCAACCCAGATGTCCCAAATCTTTCTTTCATCTAGGGAAAATAACATTTAAGACTTTTAAATCTTTAAAAACATTTAAGTTTGATTCTTTACATCTCTGATTACATGTAGTTTAAGAACTTAAAAGATGGAAGAACTAGGCACCCAATAGCCAAAGAAGCCAGGATATAGATTTAATCGGAAACCACATAGGAATGACTGCCTAATTATTAATCTGAGTCATTAAACACTTTCTCTTCGCTCCCTTTCCCCAGTCCCTTAAAAAGGGGGGAAATTGTAGGGATGAATAGAAAACTTGTGATTTTGCCATTAATAAATTTTTACATGTTAATATATGGTTAGCACAACAGAACTAAAAATAATGTTAAGGCTTTGGGCCAAACTTATTATGCAATCTACCTACGTAGATTACATAAACCGGAAATCCAGTGTTTTAAAAAGTCAAGCCAGAATTTGTAAATGTGTAATGGAAAGATCTGAAATAAACTTTTTAAAGCTCTTTAGGCTGAGAATTTATAACAAAACCATTATTCACCAAAAATCTGTATGTGTATATATTTACGTACTCTACCAAAATAAGAAAACTTGTTAAATATTTAAAGTATAATTTAAGTTACCACTTACCATAAGCTAATATTTTACAATATCAAAACTACCAAACACAGAAAGCCAAAAATGTTTATGAATGTAGATAATTTCTTTTTTCTTTTTTTTTTGCATTTTAACTTGTATTTTACTTTATTTTTTAATTTTTTAAATTTTTTTAAAGATTTTATTTATTTGACAGAGAGAGACAGACAGACAGACAGACAGACATCACAAGTAGGCAGAGAGGCAGGCAGAGAGAAGGGGAAGCAGGCTGTCTGCTGAATAGAGAGCCGCATGCGGGGCCCGATGCTCTATCCCAGGACCCTGAGATCATGACCTGAGCTGAAGGCAGAAGCTTAACCCACTGAGCCACCCAGGCGCCCTTAACTTGTATTTTAGTAATGTTTTCATTGGTTTGAAACTGACAAAGTATGATGTATTACCATTTATGAAGTAGTAGAATAGAAATATAAATTGCACCAGAAGTATTATGACAGGAGGCGAGTAAATGGCCACTTATAGAAGAAGGAATCTGGGTGAATTGTCATTTGTGTTGCCATTTGTGTTACGGACTGCTTAAATACTGCGAAGGCAAAATATGACCCGAAAGAGATCCTGCTCTGCAGATGTTATTTTTGTTTGTTGCAAAGTATAAAAAGAATTAGGTAATAATTTGGAAAGATCATAATATTACTTTTTCTATAATTATGGTAATGTCATTCTGTGTAAATTGTCCTCTTTATCATTCTGATTAACATCAAATGATTTCAATGGTGGGGCCTCCTGGCTGGCTTGGTCAGAGAATTGTGTGACTCTTGATCTTGGGGTTGTGAGTTTAGCCCCATGTTGGGTGTAGAGGTTACTTTTTAAAAATGGGAAAAAAATTTCAATGGTCAATTTTTAATTATATAGATTGCTTTTGATACATATGCCTATTATTCAGGTCTTCGATTTTAAAGTGTACAAAGTATCACTATACCAACTCTCTTGGGCTGAATATTTATTTTATTTTTAAAGGTTTAATGAAGAGGCTAGAGGAGGAGATAAAATTTAATTCTTATATGGTTACTGAAAAATTTCCTAAAGAATTAGAAAGCAAGAAAAAAGAATTGCATTTTTTACAAAAAGTGGTTTCAGAGCCTGCAATGGGCCAGTCTGATCTTCTTGAGCTTGAATCTAAAGTAAGTGACAATCATCTTCTTTTTATAGATCCCAATTTTATCTCATCCCCAGTCCTGTGAAAATGATATGAACTGCTTTCTGTAGTGTCCTACTCTTGACTCAAATTAACCTGTGCTGAGTTGACGGTTTTATGAAGAGTTCTTTTGAGCAATTGTAGCTTGTAATGCTGTTACTTAAATCCACATGATGTTATAAAGACTTAGTCAACTGATTAGGAAACTAAGTAACTTGAAAATGTAAATTAAAGTGTTTGACTTATAGGTTTATGTATTTGTAATATAATCATTTAGATGGTAAATTTTAAAATATTTTGCATAAAACATTAATTTTTATTTCCAAAAATAATAATATAGCAATTTTATATTTAAAGCTAAAATATTTGTATTAGTCTTTTATGCTTGCTTTGGAATTACTGAACTTTTTTGTAATGCTTATTGAAACCTGGTTTTATGTTATAACATTTTTGTTCCATAGAAATAAAGCACCAATCAAGTGTGTATTCTTAAAAAATAACAAATATGACAATGAATTCTATGATTTTGATTTGCTAATCCTTTAATGTGCTTAATTACCACTATACGTAAATACATAATTCTAACTACCTTATTCTTTTCATTTTCTTATAGAAATTACATGTCCAAGTGTGATTTGGCTCAAATTTAATGTCATGGAATTAAAGGGAGAACTCTAGTCTTTTCAAAGGATAGATATACTGAAAGCCAGGGAGTTTTGTTTTTTTTTTTTAAATTACTTGAGGGACTGTATGCTTCTGTTGGCTTTATTCACTTCTATTTTATTACCTTTGATAAAGGAGTAATGAGTAGCATAAATGACAACTATCATCAAATCACAGATCACAGAAGGGTTTTTAGATGTCATCATGTCAACTCTCAGTTGGGTTCATGAATTCCTCGCACTAAATCCCTGGGGAATGTTAGTCTGGATTTGCTTTATCAATTGCAGTGACTTGAAAGTCATGTTAGGTAAGGGGTAATTTCAGATTTGTAGAAATTGTCTTTCTGACAATAATGTATAAATATTTCACGTAGAATTTTTTAGTATAATTTAAACATGAATGGCTATATAAGGAATCAAAATGTGTAAATACATATTATGAACTATGAAATGTAAATTTTCTAAAAATAATCATAACAACCCACTTAAAACATTAACGAACCTGTTCCTTCCATGAAATCACTGATGATAAGAACAGTAAATTCAAAGCTTGGTTTGGCCAAATGTCCCTTAGTTTGTGTAATCATAGGAAGAGTTTTAACTTTCTTTACTTTCATACTGTTTTAGATAAATGAAATAAACGCACAGATCAATCAGCTGATTGAAAAGAAAATGATGAGAAATGAGCCAATTGAAGGCAAACTCTCACTGTATAGGCAACAGGTGAGACCACTGTTTTGCCCCTCATATTTAGATCTTTTATCTTTTGGTGAACATCTTTGTAAAAATGCCGGGCTGTGTTGTGGATAGTCTTAGAGTAAGAAGGAAGTAAAGAATAAATATTTTTCTGTTATTGCTAATCTCCAGATTATAACAGAAATTTTGTGGAAAAGCCACAAAACATGCATGTTCAAGTTTGAAATTCAGTACACATGATCATGCTTAGTTTCCTTACCGTCTGCCAGCTGTGGTAATAGAGCACTTTGTGTTTTTATCTCTTGGGTGTTAAACTTGATTTTTTTTAAATGAAAGCTTACCTTAAGTGGTATAAAATCAAAATATTTGTAATCTTTAATGAATTAAAGGCAATATATCTTTTCAGGTTTCAAGTTAGTTTGCAAGTATAGAATAAGTTAAATTTTAGTGTCTAGGCATTTATCATTTAATCCACAGCTATAAGATTGGGAGGGTATAAATGTTGTTCTGTATTTCTAGACAAACGCTTCAAATGAAAGCCATAGATTATCTGACAACAACCCAGTCAGGAGTTTCGTGTGATGAGCATTCTGTAACATTAGTATCACAGATACTAAATTTTCTTTTTTAGATGCTAAAATTTTTAAAAACCTTTTTATACTGGAGAATTTAAACTGTATACAAAGGTAGAGAAAATAGTTCAGTAAACCCTGCGTCCCAGGCTATAACAATCATGGCCATTCTTGTTTCACTATACCTCAGACCAATAATAGTAATCTAGTTTTTTTAAAGCAAATCTTAGACTTTATATCATTTCATCTATAAATATTTCAGAATGTATGTCTAAAAAATAAAGGCTTAAAAATCTTAATAGCATACCACATCTGAAAAATGTCATAATTCCTTGATATTGGCAAATATCCGGTGTTCATATTTCCTGGATTTTCTTTCTTCCTTCCTTCCTTCCTCTGTTCCTGTCTTTCCTTCCTTCCTTCCTTCTTTTGTTGCTCTGTTTTAATTGGGATACTTACAGGATTCATACACTGCATTTCATTGATATGTTTAAGTATCTTTTAATTCGTAGCTTCTCTTTGCCACTTATTTATCTATTTAATAGTTTTCTTGCAGTTAATTTATTTGAAGAAACTTGTTTATCCTTTAATAGTGTCCTGTTGATACCATTGATTCCTTCTTTGTTTATCAGCAGGATTGCCTCTATAAAAGAAACCTCTCATCAACATTTTGATTAAACTGAACTATAGTTCATTTAGGAAAGACAAGCTACATACTTGATTCTTTAACAGTTTTCCAAGAGAATTGGTTTCCTCAAGTCATTTTCATTCTCCATCAATTAAGATAGTTTTTCATTTTTTTAGTTGCTTATTTACTTAATGTCATTATGAATCATTGATGTAATTATATTTGGTAAGTTTAAGACATTTTCCTTAATGATGCTCAAATTGTCCCATTTTTGGCCACTATGAGGTTTTTCAAGTAACTTCTGATTCCTTTTTTTTTTTTTTTAAAGATTTTATTTATTTATTTGACAGACAGAGATCACAAGGAGGCAGAGAGGCAGGCAGAGAGAGAGAGAGAGAGAGAGAGAGGGAAGCATGCTTCCTGCGGAGCAGAGAGCCCGATGCAGGGCTCGATCCCAGGACCCTGAGATCATGACCTGAGCCGAAAGGCAGCAGCCCAAACCACTGAGCCACCCAGGCGCCCCCCCCTTTTTTTTGTTTTTTTTAAAGATTTTGTTTATTTATTTGACAGAGAGAAATTACAAGTACACTGAGAGGCAGGCAGAGAGAGAGAGAGAAGGAAGCAGGCTCCCTGCTGAGCAGAGAGCCCGATGCGGGACTCGATCCCAGGACCCTGAGATCATGACCTGAGCCGAAGGCAGCGGCTTAACCCACTGTGCCACCCAGGCGCCCCAACTTCTGATTTCTTTTTAAGATTCTATTTGTCAGGCACCTGGGTGGCTCAGTGGGTTAAAGCCTCTGCCTTCAGCTCAGGTCATGATCTTAGGGTCCTGGGATCAAGCCCTGCATTGGGTTCTCTGCTTGGCGGGGAGCCTGCTTTCCCCCCTACCCCCCGCCTGCTTCTCTGTCTACTTGTGATCTCTGTCAAAAAAAAAAAAAAAAAAGATTCTATTTGTCTTTGATAATGTCTTTGCTTTCTGGTATGATTAAGATATTTCTGTGCTCATTTTTTATATTTCCTATCCTAGGCTTAGAATTAGACTTTCTTCTATGAGTCTGATTTGCTTTAGTAGGAAATAATATTTAGATACTGAAATCGGGGTATTAGGACTTCCCATTGCTCCTGGGTGGTCATTATTTTTAGATCTTTTTAGTGGACAAAGCTAAGAGGTAGTTTTTTTCTTCCTTCCTAATGTACACCATGAGTTCATACTTACCCTTCCAGGTCAGATTCAAGGCTTCTGGGCTTCTACTTAGCCTTATCAGTCTCATCTTTCTCCTTATCCCACATGGGAAATTCTGGTTCTCAGTAACATGAACATAATTTAATCCATTTCTTGCTTTTTTTCTTTAATTTTATTTATTTATTTGACAGACAGAGATCACAAGTAGGCAGAGAGACAGGCAGAGAGAGGGAGAAGCAGACTCCCTGCTGAGCAGAGAACCTGATGCGGGGCTCGATCCCAGGACCCTGGGATCATGACCTGAGCCAAAGGCAGAGGCTTTAACCCACTGAGCCACCCAGGCGCCTCTCCATTATTTGCTTTAATCCACACTTTACACACAATGTTTCAAAATAAAAGCAATAATACTGCCACTAAAAATATGATTGCTGCTGAAAATTATTTTTCAGTTTGTTTTGTCCTTAGGGTATATCCCACTAGGGATAGACAAATTACTATTTTAAAGTCACTTAGAATAGTTCTTCTATATGGTTATGCCATAAATTAAACTGGATACGTATATATGTTTATTTTTAGAGATTACTTTTTAAAAATTTATTTATTTATTTTAGAGAGCGAGAACCCACACGTGAGTAGGAAGGGGCAGAGGGAAAGGGAGAGAAAGAATCCTCAAGGAGATTCCCCACTGAGTAAAGAGCTCAACGCAGGGCTCCATTGCAGGACCCCAAGATCATGACCTGAGCTGAAATCTAGAGTTGGCCAATTAAACAACTGAGCCACCCAGGCACCCCTAGGGATTACTTTTTTGGGGAATAATTTATTTTATAATTATTTAAAATATTTACATGATTCCAAGTCAAATCTAAAAAACAAGAAATACTCAAAGAAGTTTCTAGCATCTACTCTGATGCTATCCACCATAATCTTTCCTTCCCTTACAGGTAATTTTTTAAAAATTATATACTTTATTACTCCATTAAAAATAATAGTATATTACATAGACTCATATAACTTGCTTCTTAGAGAACGAAGAGTATATTATACACATTTATTTTCCATGCTTTTTAAAAAAAATTTTTTTAAGATTTTATTTACTTATTTGGCAGAGAGAGAGAGGGAGAGAGCAAGCATAAACAGGGGAATAGCAGGCAGGAAAGAAATGGGCTCCCTTCTGAGCAAGGAGCCCGATGTGGGTGGGCTTGATCTCAGGACCCTGGGATTATGACCTGAACTGAAGGCAGATGCTTACCCAACTGAACCACCCAGGCACCCGACTTTTCAAAATTCTTAATGATATATGCTAGTTAATAGTAAAATAATCTTTATTCCCTTTTTTTTTAACAACTTTATTGAGGTACAATTCACATACCATACAATTCACCTATATAAAATGCACAATTCAGTGACTTTTAGTATATTTAGAGTTGTGGAACCATCACTACATTAATTTTAGAACATTTTTATCAGCTCAAAAAGAAACCCTTTACCCATTAGCAGTCACTTTGCATTTCCTTCCCAACCCTAGGCAACCAAGCTGTCTCTATAGAATTGCCTATCATGGACACTTCACACAAATGGAATCATACAATATGTGGTCCTTTGTGCTGGTGTCTTTCACTTAGCATAGTTTTTTTTTTTTTAAGATTTTTATTTATTTATTTGAGAGAGAGACAGTGAGAGAGCATGAGAGGCGAGAAGGTCAGAGGGAAAAGCAGACTCCCCATGGAGCTGGGAGCCCGATGTGGGACTCGATCCCGGGACTCTGGGACCGTGACCCGAGCCAAAGGCGGTTGCCTAACCAACTGAGCCACCCAGGCGCCCCCACTTAGCATAGTTCTTAAAGTTCACCCATGTTGTAGTGTGAGTCAGTACTTTATTCTTTTTGTTATTGAATAATATTCCATTGTATGGATAGGTCATATCTTGTTTATCCATTCATCAGTTGAGGGGTGTTTGGGTTATTTCTACTTTTTGACTGTTACAAATAATGCTGCTCTGAACATTTTTATACGAGTGCTGTGTGAAAATATCTTTTCTCTTGAGTATATTCCCAGGAGTGGAATTGCTGTTTCGTATGATAATCCTGTGTTTGACATTTTGAGCAAATGTCAGACTCTTCCCAAACCAGTCCAACCAATAGTGTAGAAAGGTTTTGATTTCTCCACATCCTTGCCAACACTTCTTGTTATCTGTTGGTTTTTCGTCGTCTTCTAGTTCTTCTTCTTCTTCTTTTTTTTTTTTTTAACTATAGCCATCATAGTTGGTATGCTTATTCCTGTTCATAGGCCCCACTGAGTGCTTATACCACAGTTCATGCAGACAATCACAGTTAGACATTTAGGTTGTTGCCATTCTTTTGCTATTACAAATCATGATTAAGTAAGCAGCTTTTTGTTTATGTCTTGGTTTATTTTTGCCAGTGTTACTTTCAGGATGTAGTCCCAGAGTTGAGAGTACTAGGTACATTTGATAGATATTGCCAAATTCCTCTCCATAGAGGTTATAGCATTTCATGTTCCCACCTCAGTGTAGGAGAGTGCCTGTTCCCTCACTGCCTCCCTGTAGAGTATGTTGTTGAACTTTTAGAGTTTTACCATCCTTGTAGGTGAGAAATCATATCCTGTGATAGTTTTAATTTTTGCTTATCTTACTGTAAACAAGGTTGAGCATCTTCTCACAAGAGTAACAGTCATCTTAATTTCTTTTTCTGTGAATTGCCCCGTCATGTCTATATCCTCATTTTTCTCAAGAGTTGTTGGCCTTTTTTTCTTTATATATTAGAAATAATTACCTTTGGGGGCACCTGGGTGGCTCAGTGGGTTAAGCTGCTGCCTTCGGTTCAGGTCATGATCTCAGGTCCCTGGGATCAAGCCCCACATCGGGCTTTCTGCTCAGCAGGTAGTCTGCTTCCCTTCCTCTCTCTCTGCCCGCCTCTCTGCCTATTTGTGATCTCTCACTGTCAAATAAATAAATAAAATATTTTTTAAAAAATTAAAATAAAATAAATAATTACCTTTGGAGCGCCTGGGCAGCTCAGTCAGCTAAGCATCCGACTCTTGATCTCAACTCAGGTCTTGATCTCAGGGTCGTGAGTTCAAGCCCCATGTTGGGCTCTGTGCTGGGTGTGGAACCAACTTTAAAAGAAAAAAAAGAAGAAGAAGAAAAAGAAATATTTGCTCTTTGTCTGGCTTATAATTCTAACATTTTCCCCCAGTTTGGTATTTGCCTTTTTACTTTTGTTTTTTGTTTAAAGATTTTATTTATTTGACAGAGAGCACAAGTAAGCAGAGCAGCAGGCAGAGCAGTAGGCAGAGGGAGACGGAGAAGCAGGCTTTTCACTGAGCAGGGAGCCTGATGCTGGACTCGATCCCAGGACCCTAGGATCATGGCTTGAGCCGTAAGCAGCCACTTAACCTACTGAACAACCCAGGCGCCCTGCCTTCTTACTTTGTTTACAATGTTACATCACCATGGAAAAGTTCTTTTTTTATTTTTTTAAAGATTTTATTTATTTATTTGACAGAGAGAGATGACAAGCAGGCAGAGAGGCAGGCAGAGAGAGAGGAGGATGCAGGCTCCCTGCTGAGCCGAAAGCCCGATTCGGGGCTCGATCCCAGGACCCTGAGATCATGACCTGAGCCAAACGCAGTGGCTTAACCCACTGAGCCACCCAGGCGCCCCAAAAAGTTCTTTATTTTTATGAAAAATCAAATTTACTTTATTTTTATGAAATCAGATTTAATAGTTTTTTTCTTTTATTATTTCAGGTTTTGAGACATATTTAGGAATACTTTCTCCTCTTGTAAGTTATAGAGAAATTTGCCCAAGTTCTCTTTTTTGGACTTCTCTGTTTAATTTTTTTAATTTAAATCTCTGATCTATTTAGATTTTTTTTTCTAGTTATGCTATTTATTTTATATAGCTATCCAATTATCCAATTGTCCTAATACCAGTTAATAAAAAGTCCACTTTTTCCCCTATGGATTTGAGATTCTAATTTAAAAATGCTATTGGATGTATTTCTATATTTTCTGTTTTTCCATTGACCTGTCTGTTCAGGTACTCATATAAACTTATTTACAGGAGCTTTATAATCTAGTTCAAATAACTGATAAAAGTGGTCACCTTCACCTCTAGTTGCTGTACTTTTTTTTAAGATTTTATTTATTTTTTTGACAGAGAGAGAGATCACAAGTAGGCAGAGAGGCAGGCAGAGAGAGAGGGGAAAGCTGGTTACCTACTGAGCAGAGAGCCTGATGCAGGGCTCAATCCCTGGACCCCAAGATCATGACCTGAGCCGAAGGCAGAGGCTTAACCCACTGAGCCACCCAGGCGCCCCCAGTTGCTGTATTTTTTCAGGGTTTTTTTTTTTTTTACAATTCTTATTTGTACGTTTTTTCAATAAGCTTTCTTATCCACTTATCCAGCTCTTGAAAAAATTAATTTTTTAATTGTTGGGTTTGTACCTTGGAACTTACATCTTAATGATATCTGAGTCTTCCCATCTAAGAACATGTTATGTGTTTCCATTTGTTCAAGTTTATTTTTTGGTTTGTTTGAGTGTTTGTTTTCCCTCAAAGTTTTGGACTTCTCTTGCTTACATATTTTATTTTTTGCTCTTATAATTGAGGGCTTTTCTTTCCTTATGTCTTCTTCCTCATTTGTCTGTAAGTGCTATTGATTTCATTACTGTAGTTTTCCCATAGATTCTCTTGGGTGTTTTAGGTTTATAATCATATACAATGAAAATTCCAACTTTTCCTGTCAAATTCTTATGCTTCAAATTGCTTTCTCTAGTCTAATGGTATGAACAAATACCTTCAACACAATATTAAATTATAGTGGAGTTAGTGGGCATTTTTATCTTATTTCAGATTTAGTTTCTCTGTTAAATAAGATCCTGGTTTGGACTGAGTTTTATACTTATTTTTTATTATGCTAAGGAAGTATACCATTGATTCCTCTCTGGTTCTGGTACTCTTATCATTCCTTCTCTCTCTCTCTCTCTTTTTTTGGCTGGAATAGAGAGAAACAAACTCTATAGAGAGAAATATTCCTTCATCATCTGTCTTTCATTTTTTAAAAAAATATTTTATTTATTTGACAGAGATCATAAGTAGGCAGGCAGAGAGGCAGGCAGAGGGAGGGGGAAGCATGCTCCCCGCAGAGCAGAGAGCCTGATGCAGGGCTCGATCACAGGATCCCAGAACCACGACCCGAGCTGAATGCAGAGGCCCCAACGAACTGAGCCACCCAGGCGCCCCTGTCTTTCATTTTTTAAACAGAGAAAATAGACTTGTTTAAAGGGTTTGCATTAGAGATTTCCCCTCCCCTGTCAGATTTGTGTCAAGAAAATATTTGTACTATTTCACTTAAGAGGACAGTTTGGCTAATGTTTTTCTTAAACTAGTACAGCCATGGTTCACTTAAGGAAATCCCCCAAGAGTGGCTTAGTAATATAAAGTACTGCATTCATGGCTAAGAACAGCCATCTGGATTGTGTAAACATTTGCCTAATTCTGATGAGTCCCATGTTTGATTTTAAATCTGCACTTTATTTATTAGAATGCCCCAAATATAATCGATGTTTTAACATTTCATTTTCAAAGTATGGATATTGAATTTAGGTAAGATAATCTGTGTTGTAGTTTTGAGAATAAAACATTCTTGTTTTCTTTCAGTGAAATGGAACCTACCATGCAGAAAAATAAAAGACTTAAGGAAAGCTTCTATTTATGTACCTAGAAAGTATCTTCATTAACATTTGAATGTTACTTGACAATATTTTAATATTTTTATTTCTAATGTATTTTGTTTCGCTGCTATATCAGCCTGTATTTTCAGGGCTTTTATCTTCTGAATGTTTTGGGGTTGATATTTAGTATACATTGCATATTCATATTGAACAGATAACTGGTGATGATAGGTAGTAGGGCAAAGGGTATTGGTTAGGAGAAGCCAACCTAATACTGAAAATTTAGCTTGATAAAATCTAAAAAATTGATAATTTCACAGGATAATAGAAAGTGGATAGTATGTCTAATTTTACGTTCATTTTTAATGCTCAATTAGGCATCCATTATTTCTCGTAAAAAAGAAGCCAAAGCTGAGGAACTTCAGGAAGCAAAGGAGAAGTTGGCCAACCTAGAGAGAGAGGTGTCAGTGAAGACAAATCAGACCCGTGAATTTGATGGCACCGAAGTTTTGAAGGGAGATGAAGTAAGTTGAGGTATCTAATGGGACAAGGATATGAGTATTGTTTTTGTTTGAAAACATTCATGTTTTTACTTTTTTGGCTTGAATATCAGTAATGAAAAGTTGATTTTATTTTATAAAACCCATTTATTTAAAACTAAAAAGTCTTTGCAATAATATTAAGATATTCTTGCTTAGAATGACAAAGATCTTAATGACTTTGTGAGATAATGTTCCAGATTTTTACTCTTTAATTAACCAAACTTATATTGGATTTATTAATTATAAATATTAAGTTATAAAAGTAAAGCAAAGTGAGTAGGAACTAACAGATAAGACAAAAATTCTTATTCATTGATAAACATTCCAGAAAGGGCTGAGAAAATATCACTAAGTTACTTTGCCCCTGGGACTTGTACCATTTAAATGACTTCATTGTAGATGCTTGTAAATTTTAAAAATACAACTCTGTCTTGTGTTGCTATATACTTTAATTTTTGAACAATGTTTTAACAGCTGTTATTTCCTTTATCCTTCTGTCAGAGTGGTGAGATTAGTGGGACAAGTAACATGTCATAACATGATTGTTATCATATATATGGCTAAACTTAAGCACCAAAAATATAACCCCCATCTCATTTTCATAAAATTAGCTCAAGAAAGAATGAATAAATGAAGCAAAATGTCTTTAGCACAGTGCTTTTTTCTTTTAAGTGAATCAATTGATAGGTGTTATTTTAATTCCTAATCCTTGCCTGTATTTTACCACTTCTTACAGCTCTTTTATTTTATATTAGCTACTTAGCTACTAGGCCTCAGCAAAAGCTACTTCAAAAAGCTGCTCACATTCAGACTTCATTTTTGGTTTTGAACAGTTACCAAATTCATACTGTTACAAAATTGGCAGTGGACCTTCACTGGCCACACACAAGTCTTGAGTTGTTCCCACGGTACCACTTTTCTCTGTGGTGTTTCTGATTGTTGCCTCCCAGTATGCTGTTAGCTTTCTGCAGAGTAGTAGATTTCAGCAGTAAGCACGTGACTGAAAAATTCCTTTGGCTTTTAACATCCGCTTCCAGATTGCTTTAGGAGATGGGAATATTTTAAATGTTACTTGGAAGCCAACAGGGTGTGCTTCATGACATCCTTGCAATCTGGGGTGGGGTGGGTAGAGGTTAATTATGCAGTAATTTTGTTTTATAAGAGACCGTGCTACCTCCTACCATTTTTGTCTTTTCTTAAGAAAATGCTGCCCAACTGACAAGAAATACTGATTACCGTGGCCACATTTGGCATGAATAGTGCTTATAAATTCAGCATTAGATATTCCTTCTATGCAAATGTGAGGGGAAAGAACATAGTGCCATCCTATTAGGTTTTAGTTTTGATCAATTATAGTGAATAGGAGAAGAGTCTGATAACAGGAAAAGCTTGCTTTTTTTTTTTTTAAGGGGAAAGAGAGAACTTTGGCAATGATAAGGTCAACTTGGTTTTTAAACAATATCTGGTCAGAAACTAGAACAAACCAAGTAAATCACTTGGCAGTTACCTAAAAGAACAGAAGGTATTGGGGAACATTAAGCATAATTTTGTAAAGAACAAATCTTGGTAGACCAGTTTTATTTTCTACTTTGATGAAGTGATAGACCATATGGACAAAAGGGAGGAAGTTTGTTATACTTAAAATTATATAATATAGCTGGACTTCAGGGAGGTTTCATTTGGTATCACATGGTGATCACCAAAAAATCATGTTTCTTGCCACCCATCTGTTAACAGTTGGTGAGAGGGTATCGAGTAGTAGCATGGCATTTAGAAAGAATAACTATACCAGGAGGCATGGATAGGAGAATGAGGAAGAGGGGGGGCCTACATTAATTGAGCACTTTTTATATGAGGCTCTGTGCTAGATGCTTTGCAAACACTTGTTTACTTCTTATATTCTTGTTATTGTTATTTACATTTTACAATTGAGTGAAGCTCAAGGAGATTGTAGATGCACTTATAGGTAATAAGTGGCCAGCCTGGGATCCAGGTCTTTCTCACATGTTCCTATTTGACCTTGAGCAAATCACTTCTCCATCTATAAAATGGGGTGGTTGCTCTTTATTGTCATTATGAGGAACACACGAAATAATGGATGTCAAAGCTTCCAGGAAACTGGAAGGCTCAGTCAACATGTAACATCTGGCATCTGAAAGTCACCATTCCTATGAGCCTCATGTTACTACATGTGTGCAAGGTGGTATAGTGGAATGGTTAAGGGCATGGGCTCTAGAATTTGGTTGTTTGGGTGCAAACCTTGGCCTTGTCATCTTACCAGATGGCTAACCTTGGGCAGCTTCCATAACCTCTTTGTACTCAGCTGTAAAATGTGACTGTTATCACTGTATACCTCCTAGAATTATTATTGTACAGATTAAATGAGTTAATACCTGAGAAGTGCATAGAATAGCACGAGCACATGCTGAGTGTTCAGTAGTTGTTAGCTCTTGATATTTTTATATTTTTGTCAGTCACATGAATGAAGAATTTGAAAGCTAAGAATATGGTTTACATATTTGAAATTGGTATTTCCTAAAATGGGTACAATTCAATAGAAGTAAATATGAAAAAGGTTTTTGTTTTTTTCTTTTTAAAGATTTTATTTATTTATCAGAGAGAGAGAGGGGGAGAGAGCGAGCACAGGCAGACAGAATGGCAGGCAGAGGCAGAGGGAGAAGCAGGCTCCTTGCTCAGCAAGGAGCCCGATGTGGGACTTGATCCCAGGGCGCTGGGATCATGACCTGAGCCGAAGGCAGCTGCTTAACCAACTGAGCCACCCAGGCGTCCCTGAAATAGGTTTTTTTTTAATGGATAAATAATTTGCACAGACACAGAATGCGATAACACTAATGAGAGTCATTTTAGCTGCTATTCACTGAGCAGTTACTGTGTGCTCCATCTTTAAAAACATATCCTTGATGATGGTTGCGCAATGATGTGAATACACTTAATGCCATAGAACTGTACACTTAAAAATGGTTGAAAGGGTAAATTTCATACTATGTGTGTTTAACCACAATAAAATACACATGCAATATATCCTAATTCAGCCTCTCAAAAACACCTGTGAGGTTAAAATTATCTCCATATCGTGATTGGGGAAATAGGCTTAGAGAAATTTAGGTAACTTGCCTAACGTCACACAGTTATTGAGTTGCCAAGTAAGAATTTGAGCTCAGGTCTGACAGTCACTAACTGTTAGCTTGCTAGAAGCTGTATGACAGTCATTTGTTTGGATGTAAACCTTCGTTCCTTGATTACCCATATGTGGTTATTTGATTAATCTTTTCTTGGAAAAATTTAGGAATGTTACTGTGTTAATAAGGATAAATGTGACAAATGCTATACATATAGTAATTTATATTCCTTTGTTGTTTTCTTTTTAGAGGTCAGCTAGCAGTTTTTAAAGTTGGGTATTGAAGTATGCATTTTGATGCTTCCTACTACCATTAAAGTTAATATTCCAGATGTTACATTTCGTCTGAGAATTTTAGCTCTTCTGTTTGCAGATGACAAGTGCTACAGGCATTTGTTCCTCCCTAGACTTTTTCATTATTATTCCCTGGATGTTTCTTATTAATAAAAGATGAAGTGTCTAAAAATGCTCTTCTTTTTCATTATACTTTGGTTATCGTTTGAACATTTCATTTTCATTGTATTGCCTTGCTTAATTACAGCAGTAGGACAGGAATGTGTTTATCTCTTATTGTGCCAGACTTCTGACATGGGTAGGAATTTCTAGAACTGTTGAAATTATCTTCTCAGTGGTAAAGGTTTTCTTACCAGTCTAGTCTATCTTGATTTCTTTCTCTTCACACAGTATTTGGTAGGTGATAAGAAGGTTAAATTTAGAGACTCTAGGCTCTTAACATAACTAAAAATTGATGATAATGAGTGTCTTTTATATCTTGAGGTTTTTTATATTGGATTTTGGTATGTAATAAGTATAGGGATGCCTGGGTGGCTTAGTCAGTTAAGTGACTGAGCCTTTGGCTCAGGTCATGATCCCAGGGTTTTGGAATCAAGCCCAGGATTGAGCCCCACATTGGGCTTCCTGCTCAGGGGGAAGCTTGCTTCTCCCTCTCCCTCTCCCTCTGCTGCTCGCCCGGCTTGTTCTCTCTCTCTCTCTGTCAAATTAATTAATTAATTAATTAATTAAAAATCCAAGTGCAAATCTAGCTGAATTGATATTCTCAAAAGAATTTTGAATGATATTCTCAAAGAATTTTGAATGCTCTCGTATGTGAGAGAAGTTACCCAAAATTGCCATGGAGCTTTGTCCTTGATACCAACCTATTTATTATTCTTATCAATAATTTTAAGATTAATTGTTAATGGTTATTAGGCAGTTACAATGTGCCAGACAGCATCCTAGGCCTATTATATATGTTATCTCGTTTATTTCATTGAACAACTCTAAGAGATAGTTATGATCATTATTCCTAGATTTTACAGATATGGGAACTGAGGCACACAGAGGATTTGGCTAACTTACCCAAGATCACATGGCTAGTAAATAGTAGTATCATGATTTGAATTGAGGTGGTCTCTCTCCAGAACCCTAAATTTTCGCATGACAGGAGGCTAGAAGGAATAGTCAGCCTGAGAGAGATGATAGAATTAGGGTCAAAGTCATCTTGGGAGGCAGGAGCATTGTGCTGAAACAAACAAAATGCCATTAACAGGATAATGAACACAATGTTGTAGAATTTGAGTTTTGCCTGCCACCTCAACACACCACCCGTGAGTAATGCAGCATTAGAAAACAAATTATTATATTCCACTAATAAAAATTTAATATCCTATTTATGGTGAAATTATGCCTGGAATACTATTTTACATTTTTATGTTTTAAGAAGGACATAGTCAAGGCAGAGTCCCGTTGAAGGTGACCAAAATGCATGAAAAATCTGGCAATTTTCATAGAAAGAATTGACTGAGAACAAAAAAAAGGCATAATAGAATTGCATTTAAATTTCAAAGGGTTTATGGAGAAGATTGTGTGCGTAAAAAAGAGTTTATTAAGGTTCAGACCTGAAACTGCTATTCTTAGAAAATCTTGTTTGCAAAGTTGGCCCTTGGCTAGCATCTAGGAACTTGGAATTTAGAAAGATTCCCACCATTCCCTGAAAAGAATTGCTCACTCTGTCTTAACTGTGTATACAAAGAATGTGGTTTATGTTGAACACCTGCTTTGCTTCCCAGACCTTGGACTTTTGGTAAGGGCTGGGCAGAGAGTATGCCTCCGTGATCAACCAAATGTCTGGGTGCTGAGTCTCTGATGAACTTACCTGGTTGGCAGCATTTCACACATAGCGTTATAACTCATTGCTGGAGGAATTAAGGGAGAAGACTCGTGGAAGCTTGCCCTTGGTTTCCTCTGGATTTCAACCCCTGTGCCTTTTCCCTTTGCTGGTTTTGCTTGTATGTTTTCACTGTAATAAAGCATTGCCAAGAGTATGACTACATGCTGAGTTCTGTGAGTCCTCTTAGCAAATTACTGAACCTAGAGATGGTCTTGGGGACCCCTGACCCAGATGGATTAGTATGCTTCTTGTTTGTTTGGCAGAAGGCAGAATTAGGACTAGTGGTGAGAAAAATATTTGATTGACTATAAGGAAAAAGTTCTACAACTTAAGCTTTCTTCAGTGGTGAAGCAGGCTGCTGCTGGTAAAAAAGAGTGCTCCACTGTATAAAATATTATGACGGGGCACCTGGGTGGCTCAGTGGGTTAAGGCCTCTGTCTTCGGCTCAGGTCGTGATCCCAGGGTCCTCCAACCCCCTTGCCTCTCTGCCTACTTGTGATCTCTGTCTGTCAAATAAATAGATTTTTTTAAAAACTTTAAAAAAATATGACAGGGGTGCCTGGGTGGCTCAGTGGGTTGGGCCTCTGCCTTCGACTCAGGTCATGATCCCAGGGTCCTGGGATCGAGCCCCACGTAGGGCTCTCTGCTCAGCAGGGAGCCTGCGTCCCCACCCCCACCCCTGCACCTGCCTGCCTTTCTGCCTACTTGTGATCTCTGTCAAATAAATAGATAAAGTCTTTAAAAATATATATTATGACAGAAGCTGGATGAGGGACATTTTAGAAGTGTGCATTTAGTAGAAAAAAAGATTGGACTGGATCAATGTTTTGTAACTTTTAATCTTAAAAAATCTGTTTATACAAGTAATACTTGAATACATTCTTATGGTATGAAAATCAAACAACACAGATAAAGTAAAAGTCTTCCTTGACTACCTGCCAAGTCCTTCGGTCCCTTTACCAGAGAGAAACTACTGCTTCCAGTTTTGTGTATCCTTTCAGTCTTTTCTCTAAAGATAAACCTGGATAATACTCTTTTGTGGGTTTTTAAAAATATAAATAGTTTTGTACTGTGTGTATTGTACAACTTGTTTTTAATAAAATGCCTTGGAGATTTTTCCATGTCAGTAAATGAGGAGGTTAAGAGAATTCTGTAGAGGTTAAAAGAATCAGCTCTGGAGCCAGAACACCTGTGTGGAGAGCTCTGCTTGGCCACTTATCAGCTCTTCAGCCTCAGCGTAGTACCCAACTGCTCTGTACCCAGGTTCCTTGCCTATAAAGTGGTGTAACTGCTGTGGAAAACAGTATGACAATTCTTCAAAAGTCAAACCCAGAATTACCATATAACCCCAAAATTTCCCTCCTAAGTTAGAATCCTCATGTGGTTTTCTCTTAGGACTTTCAAAATACAAATTATTGCTGTTATTCTAAGTTATAATAACTTGAATTATTTGGACAGGATTTTAAGTATTAAAATAAGTGACCTTAGTTTTCCATAATTTGGAGTGCTTTTGAAATGTTTGCATAGAATTATCTAACTTTATGGAGGTTTCAGTGTGAGAAGAGACAGAAAAACAGAATTATAGCAAACTATAATAATTAATGGTTATACATTTGAGTTGTTAAAAGGTTGCTATAGTCAGTATGATTTTTTTAAAGATTTTTATTTATTTATTTGACAGACAGAGATCACAAGTAGAGAGTGAGTGAGGGGAAGCAGGTTCCCTGCTGAGCAGAGAGCCCGATGTGGGGCTCGATCCCAGGACCCTGGGATCATGACCTGAGCCGAAGGCAGAGGCTTTTACCCACTGAGCCACTCAGGTGCCCAAAAGATATTATTTATTTATTAGGAAGAGGGAGAGAGAGAGAGAGAGAGGAGTATGTGTGGCAGGCAGAGGGAGAAGCAGGCTTCCCACTGAGCAAGGAGCACAATTCAGGAATTGATCCCAGGACTCTGGGATCATGACCTGAGCCGAAGGCAGATACTTAACCGACTGAGCCACCCAGTTATCTCAGATAAGTTGTTTTTAGATACCTGACCACAAACCTAAATTTGCCATTTAATCTGTTAGCCTCCGTTAATACTTTGGTAAGTACAAATTTTGCTATTTTGTAGGAGGCAATTTGAGTGTGATGACTCTCTCTCTTAATGGAAGAGCAAAGAAGAAAGTCTTTCTCTCTTGCAGTAGTCCCACATAGCTGCTGATCTTTCCCATCTTAGTCATCTTGATATCTCTGAATCTCTGCTTTAATTATTTGAAAAAGCAAACAAAAAATCAGCCCTAATGATGCAGTGCTGGTACCCTTCCTAGAGTTGTCGTTCAAATAAATACATGCCTTTTGGTTCTGAGCTTTTTTTAAAGATTTAATTATATATTTTAGAGTGTCTGGGGGAGGGACAGAGGGAGAAAATTTCAAGTAGACCCCCTCCCAAGCGTGGAGCCTTATGCGGGGCTCGATCCCATCACCCATGAGACCTCGACCTGATCCGAAACCAAGAAGCAGTCACTCAACTGACTTTGCCACCCAGGCGCCCCAGGGTCTGAACTTTTTTATAGCAACACATGAACCTCTGGTTAAGGTTCTCTTGGCACTTCATGCATTGAAAGGTCACTCCTGGTTGGTGGTGTATGAGTATAGAGTCCACTGTGTTTGCAGTTATGACTGCTTTGAAAATGTGCTTGGTCAAATAGTGTTTGTAAGAAGCTTTAGAAGGATCCCACCAGTTCATTCTACAGCTACCGATAGAAATCCTAGAACTAAATTGCAAAGATTATGAAATCTTCTTTAAATACTTCAAAGAGAAGCACAGTGAAGATAAGGGAATCCTGGCAAGGTTTGTTGCAGCTGTCAGATCCCGAAAAATTAGGAATCAAATTTTGACACTTGTAATTGAATCATCCACCCTTCTCAGTGAGCCCAGGCAAACCTGTGATATTTTTAGAACCTCTCAAATCATATTACACTCTTTAGAGTTCATAGCAGGACCCGAGGCCCCTAAAATTTCCCAAGAGATGGAACAAAACAGAATCAAATAAATTTGGCTCAATTCACTGTCATAGAAGCAGTGTATTATGCATGCAGTCTAGGTAATGTCACAGTTGCAACCCCAAATTTAAAAACTTTTCATAGCAAAACGTTTTTGACAGTTAAATGCTTGGACAGCAGTTGAAAAATCCATTATCTCTAATATAGTAACAGCTTTGCGGTGGTAATTTGATTTATAATAGAAGCACAGAGACCTTGGATGGTATGATTAACTGTGTTTCACAGATGGATGTTCCTATGCCACAAGTTTCATTTAAGACAGATTTCTACCAGCATATATCATATTGCTTATTATAGACTTTTGCAAAAGAATTAGGAATTAACTACCTACTACCATTTATAGGTAATTATATTGCTTACGCTTGGATTGGTAAAATTTTCTAATTTTAAATTTTTTAAAAAGATCTACATACTTGAGAGAGTGCAGGTGAGCACAGAGGGGAGGGGCAGAGGCAGAGGAAGGAGAGAATCTCAAGCAGGTTCACCCTGAGTGTAGAGCCCAGTAGGGGGCTTGATCTTTGGACCCTGAGATCAGGACCTGAGCCAAAATCAAGAGTCAGATGCTTAACCAACTGAGCCACCCAGGTGCCCTCAAATTTTCTGACTTAAAGTTAAAAGCCTAATACAGCTTGCAAAATATTAGAGTAGTATTTGTATGCGTGTCTATGTTGCACTAGTTATGATGGGTCATTTGAAAAGACTATCATTTTAACAGAAAACAAAGGTTGCTTTGAAACTTTTTTTTTTTTTTTTTTTTGCCTTAGAACAAATATCTTAGGCCAGAATCCAGGGAATCCAAATGATTTATTGGAGCATAACATGAAAAGACAGCCTCTTTGGGTTTTCAAGTCTAAATTCAGACAGAATAGAAGACACTGACAAATGGGTGAAAAAAATCATGGTCATTGGACATATTCATGCTACTCTTGGACAGTTGGTGTTATCTTATGTGACACCTGACTCTCTTGGGCCTTTTTCTGTAGTTTTCCATGCTTAAAAAATCATTTGATGAAGTAACTGACAAAAATGTGATTTAATTAAGAAATGGAAAATAGCATGCATATTGGACTAACAGGATTTGAGGATATAAATTCTCACTCTAGTGCAGTTTTTCCAACTTGCTGAAATTTGGTAGGTTGTACTGATTTCTCTATGAGTTTCCTTCCCTGTAAAATGGAAATAGTGCTTTTTCAAAAGAACCGATTTTTGTAGTTCTTGACAATATAAAGTATTTATTTTATGGTTGCTTTGTAAGGTCCTCACAGCTAGTTACTGTGGGAAGAGTTTTCATGCCAGATACTGAGGTGGAAAATTTGCAGCAGGAGCAAAGAGATGCTTATTTCCGCATAAATATCCAGAATGATGCCTGGAATCTAATAATGCTTTTGAGTTCCAGATAAGCTTGAAAAGCATTTGTAAATGGTTACATACTTAAGGAAATAAGCTGCTTGTCCATTTAAAAAGCTAGCCCAGATTTAGATCATTACTAGTAAAGGTTCTAAAAGATATTAAATGGATAAAAAGAGAAAGAACATCTGGCAAATTCCATTTTGATCACAAAGAAATCTGTAAAATTAGCCCTGAAGCTAGAAGCTAGCTCTATAAAGCTCTAATCTTATTGCTCTCAGCATTTAAAGTGATGGCTGTTCTTTCATAAATGTCAGACTTAGGTTACAAATGTATATTGGTCCAAATGATTAGTAATCGTTGCTATAATGGACCTTGCTGCACAGTGGCAAGCTTTGTAGTTCACTGTAATGACAAATTTGCTTTATTAACCTGCTATAGTGCACTATAGAAAGCTTTTCCTTGATGTTCCAAGAATTTGTTGTTTATTGCCTATGCCAGAGTTCCTTTAAAAATTATTTTTAGGGATATGAACATTGAGGAGGGTATGTGCTATGGTGAGTGCTGTGAATATGGTGAGTGCTGGGAAGTGTGTAAACCTGGCGATTCACAGACCTGTACCCCTGGGGATAAAAATACATTATATGTTTATTTAAAAGTAATAATAAATTTAAAAATTAATTTTAAAATTTATTTTTAAAATTAAGTATTTAAAAAATAAGTCCCCCAAAATTCACTCATAACTCTTTATCTGCCCTATACAACAGCTATTTTTATTTCTTAATTCTCTCCCAGTCTTGACATGCATATATTTATATATGCATATATAAATATATCTTATATTTACATATATTTATATGTGTTCGTATATAAATATATGTTATATTTACATATATTTGTATATGTGTTATATTTACATATATTTATATATATATATAAAATTTTAGTTGTACTGAGAGTATATCGATTTGTAATTGCTTGCAGTAGTAATTATTCTATTTTACTTCTCAGGAGCATCCATCACACCTAGATTTTTACTTTTCTGCTTACTCTAGTTACTTGACATTGCTTTCTTTACTATTTAGAAGAAACAGTAATCATCTCTTATTTTCTAGGTACTCCCTTCACTATATTCAAACAGAATGACAGACATTATTAATCACTATTCATTATTCGATTTTTATATAATTTTAGTATATTTTATAGATTTTATTTCAAAACTACCAGTTTTATTTTAGACAAATAATCATTCATTTTTTAATGGTAACATTATATGGTTTGATCTTCAGAGGTTCTAAAAGCTCTTTACGTTGTAATAAATTATCTTGAAGAATTGACTACTATAGGGGCACCTGGGTGGCTCAGTGGGTTAAGCCTCTGCCTTCGGCTCAGGTCATGATCTCAGGGTCCTGGGATCGAGCCCCGCATCGGGCTCTCTGCTCAGCAGGGAGCCTGCTTCTTCCTCTCTCTCTCTGCCTGCCTCTCTGCCTACTTGTGATCTCTCTCTCTCTGTCAAATGAATAAATAAAATCTTGAAAAAAAATTGGCTACTATAGGGTGGCAATTATGGTTCTTAATAAGTAGATGTTTAGGTCAAGAATTTGCTTTATTTTATTAAAACATTGTGGCATAATTAATTATAATGATAGCTCCTTTTTATTGAATGCTATACTAGGCATTGTGTTAATTGCCTTACATATATTTTCATATCACTCTAAGATAAGTATTGTTATCTCCTTTTTTTAAAATTTCAGTTGAATTGGTTATATAAAGACAAAACAGTAATTGCCTAAGGTCTCCTTAAGTGGTGGAGCCAGGATTTGAAATTACATTTCTCTGACTCCATGATCTTAACACCTCTCTGAACTGCTTCTGTGACCTTGTTGTACTACTCCTAAGATGTTAATGATTAAGTTCTAAATGAAATTATTTGTGACTTTTTGCTCATATAAATTGTTATAACATGAAATTATGAGTAAATTTAATTTTTAATACTCAAAGTCTATTCAAAATAAAATCTGTCAGTTGTTAGGTTTTTCTTGGTGATGGGCTCTCTTTGAAGTTGGTTGTATTTTTAATTTAATTACACTTTTTTTAGATTGATACAAATATGTAGTTTAAAAAGTAAAACAGTACTACAAAGCTTATAATGAAAATAATGATCCCCTTTCACATTCCCAAATCATGTTTCCTTGAGGCAATCACTCTTAATGCCTTTGTTTGTTTCTTGTAGTATTTACTTCTGCATTTCTAAATAACATGTTTGCACTGAAACAATTTTTTTTTTTTATTTTGGATATACTACCACAGGAAATGAAGATTTAGCCCTACACTTTCCATTACCTGTCTGCCTCCATACCCATCCTTCCATTCGTTAGAGCTTCCCAATGTAACTTCAATTTTTGGTTAAATCATTACTTTTTATATTCATTATGATAATTGTAGAAATATAGTTTACAGCTGAGCCACATAGTATACTATAATTACATATCCTTTCTCGTACACTTTTAAAAAAATTATTACTGGGGCACCTGGGTGGCTCAGTGGGTTAAAGCCTCTGCCTTCGGCTCAGGTCATGATCCCAGGGTCCTGGGATCGAGCCCCACGTCGGGCTATCTTCTTGGTGGGAAGCCTGCCTCCTCCTCTCTCTCTCTCTCTCTCTGCCTCCTTGTGATCTCTATCTGTCAAATAAATAAATAAAATCTTTTAAAAAAAATTAATACTGACCTCATTGTTTTGTTTTTGTTTGGTTAGTTTTTTCATGTATGCATCACCCTCTCAGCTCCAGACCTTCTGACAGAACTGTACAATTTATCTTAACATGGCATATGCTC
Organism: Mustela nigripes; assembly: GCF_022355385.1. Lineage (NCBI taxonomy): Eukaryota > Metazoa > Chordata > Mammalia > Carnivora > Mustelidae > Mustela > Mustela nigripes. The sequence goes on from NC_081564.1 coordinate 7,757,965, forward strand.
AAACACAGTAATCTATTAATTATATTTTATAAGCCTTAGGTGTAGTCTTTGAAGTCCCTCTCATACTTCTGTTCCAGTCAGAAGATTTATATCTAGACTTATTGTGAACTGTAGGCTTGCTGTAAACTGTAATCTAGGGCTTCATATTTCATCATCCTGGAAATTTCTTTTAACCATTTTCCTGTTTTAGATCCCTTGATTTCCGCATCTCCCAAGTCTTCTCTTTCTTAGTTTATTTCCTGGTTGTAATAGAGAATGGACCTGAAAAAGAGAGATTTGGAAGGTACATTTTTGAGAATCTTGCTTGGGTAAAACTGTCTTAATTCCATCTTGTCTTTTCTCCATTTCATACATGATTGGTAGTTTGACCGAGTGATAAATTCTGGTTGAAAATCTTTTTCCCTGAGAATTTTGAAGACATTGTTCTATAGTCTTCCAAGTATTCAGTGTTGCTGTCTGAGGCTGTTTTAATTTCTAGTCCTTCAATGCAACCTTTTGTTGTTATTATTGTTATTTTACCTCTTCTTAAAACTTCTGGGATTCTCTCTTTACCTCTGATTTTCTTTTTCTTTTTTTTTAAATTCTTTCTCACTGTTCTTTATTCTTTCTCATATACACAGATACAAAATAGGAAAGACATGCAATTTTTTGGGCAAGTAGTTGGTTCGTTTTGAATGAGAAATATGAAATAAAACCCAAACCTCTTGTGACCGTGGCCCAGTTGCCTGGCCCTGACTGCTGGCCCCTCCTTTCCTTCCCTTCTGCCCCTGACAAGTAAAGCCCCCTTTTGTTTTGTTTTGTTTTGTTTCTTTCAATTTCATTTAATTTTCCAGTGTTCTAATATTCATTGTTTATGCACCACACCCAGTCCTCCATGCAATACATGCCCTCCTTAATACCCACCACCAGGCTCACCCAACCCCTCCAAAACCCTGTTTGTTTCTCAGAATCCACAGTCTCTCATAGTTCTTACCTCTGATTTTCTAAATTTTTAAGGTTATGGGCTTAAATAATCTTTTCGTCTTTCATTGAGCTGGGAATTCTGTTGGTCCTTTCAGTTTATTTTTTTTTTATTTTTATTTTTTTAAAGATTTTATTTATTTATTTGACAGAGAGAGATCACAAGTAGACAGAGAGGCAGACAGAGAGAGAGAGAGGAGGAAGCAGGCTCCCCGCTGAGCAGAGAGCCCGATGCGGGCCTCGATCCCAGGACCCTGAGATCATGACCTGAGCCGAAGGCAGCGGCTTAACCCACTGAGCCACCCAGGTGCCCCGTCCTTTCAGTTTAGAATCTTATTTTATATCCTTCAGTTCTGGAAAATTTTTCTTGTATTATTTCTACTCTTTAAAAAAAATTCTGGGGGTGCCTGGGTAGCTTAGTTGGTGGGTGTCTGCCTTCGGTTCAGGTCAGGATCCCAGGGTCCTGGGATTGAGCCCTGAGTTTGGCTTTCTGCTCATCGGGGAGTCTGCTTCTGCCTCTCCCTCTGCCTGCCACTTCCCCAGCTTTTACACTCTCTCTTTTTCTCTGTCAAATAAATAAATAAAATCTTTTTTAAAAAACTCTGTTCTTCTGGAACTCGTTGGTTAGATTTGGGACCCTCTATATGGATTATTTAATGTATATTTACTTTTCAAAATGGTTAATTTTTAAGTTCATAAATCCTCCACTCCCAGTGGTATACAGATGTTCCACTTCCTCCATATCTTTACCAACACTTAGTATTGAAGGACTTCTTTTTGCCGATTGGCTGGATGTTAAAATAGTATTTTACTGTGGTTTTAATTTGTATTACTGGTTACAAATGAGGCTGAGCATCTTTTAATATGCTTATTGGCCATCTTGGATTTCTCTTCAGCAAAGTGACTATTCAAGTATTTTATCCATTTTTCTTTCTTTTTTTTTTAAGATTTTATTTATTATTTATTTGACAGGAGAGATCACAAGTAGGCAGAGAGAGAGAGAGAGAAAGTGGAAGCAGGCTCCCCGCTAAGCAGAGAGCCTGATGTGGGGTTCGATCCCAGGACCCTGGGACTATGACCTGAGCCGAAGGCAGAGGCTTAACCCACTGAGCCACCCAGGCGCCCCTCTTTCTTTTTTTTTTTTATATCCATTTTTCTATTGGATTATTTGCCTTTCATTTATTGATTTATGGGTTTAATTTATGTATTTTGGATATAAATCCTTTATTGGTCTAATGTGTTACAAATATGCTCTTTTTTCATCTTGTGATTTATATTCCTGATCTCTTAATATATATTTTGATGAACAAAAGTTCTTGATTTGAGCTAAGTTAAGTTTATTGATTATCTATTTTCAGTGGTGCTTTTTGTGTTTTCTTTAAGAAATCCTTTCCTATCTCAAAGGTATGGTGATATTTTCTTATATTCTAAAAGATATTTAGTTTTGTCTTTCACATTTAAGTCTGCAATTCAGTTGGAATTGATTTTTATATGTTATGAAGTAAGGGGTCCGTTAGTTGAAATTGTATTCTTTTCCATCAGATTAGCCAAAGCAGCAGTCTACATCAACAAAATCCCTTTGAGAGCTTTAATAATTCTAAAAATACATAAAGTGTTCCTGAGACCAAATAGTTTGAGAATCCCTGTTATAGAGCCACAGGAGAAATTAAAAGCTCCAATAAAAAAATGGGCCAGAGGGGCGCCTGGGTGGCTCAGTGGGTTAAAGCCTCTGCCTTCGGCTCAGGTCATGATCCCAGGGTCCTGGGATCGAGCCCCGCATCGGGCTGTCCGCTCCGCGGAGAGCCTGCTTCCTCCTCTCTCTCTCTCTGCCTGCCTCTCTGCCTACTTGTGATCTCTGTCTGTCAAATAAATAAATAAAATCTTTAAAAAAAAAAAAAAATGGGCCAGAGATAGACAAATCATTTTTAAAAATTTCCCCAGATAAATAATGAACATGACAAAAAAAGTGCGTTTCCTTAATAAGGAAATGCAAATAAAAAGTAAAATACTATTTTAATTATCAAGTTGACAATTATTAAAAGCACTATAAATAGCCTTTGAGGGACAATTTGACAAAATATATCAAAACCTTATTTCCTTCTGAACATTTTTTGAAGTATGTCCTATAGAAATTGCTAAAAATGTTTCTGGGAGCGCTTTGAGTGGCTCATTCATTAAGCATCTGCCTTTTGCTTAGTCCTGGGATCAAGCCCCACGTCAGGCTCCCTGTTCGGCGGGAAACCTGCTTCTCCCTCTCCCACTCCCCCTGTTTGTGTGCCCTCTCTCACTGCCTCTCTTTGTGTGTCAAATAAATAAATAAGAAATCTTTTTTAAAAAATACGTTTCTGATGTTTTAGCTTCAATATATTCATCTTTTTTTAATAACTTGAAAATTCAGAAATAATCTAAAATCCAAATGATTGTGAGAAGAAACTTCCAGTGGAGGAAAAACATTTGATAATGTGTTTTCTTTCCTCTAATTCTTCTGGAGTAGTGGATTCCTTAGAGTACTTTGATGGCCGCCTATTGTTTAAATGTATATAACCATCATTAATCTGGCCGAAACTACCCTTCCCTTAGGTAGTTTGTCCTGTGAATGTCAAATAGTAACCAATTATCATAGAGCATATTGAGTAATTGGTGGGTTTGTTCTTCCACCAAAAATATTTATAGCTTTTAGCTTTTAAAAATAATTCTGGAGCACAGCAAGATAAAAAAGGGGAAAATTGGCCTAGATAATACTGAAGATAGCAGATGAACAGGGTTGATTTCACTTTGGGCACTTTGCCCAGGACACTTTTAATAGAACATATAGTTACTCTAGGGATCCTGAGTCTGTGGTTATGTCAGGCTTACACATTTATTCTTTAAAAGGAAAAATTGCAGGTTATTGGACTCTAGGTACATTGGTATGACTTAAATTTTTAAACTATTCCTATAATCCAGCAACTGATAATTTGCTCTGTGTGGGCTGGATTTCTTACTATTAAAATTGGGTTAATCATGGGTAGAAAAATATTTTGAACCTCCTTCTATGAAAACACAGTGGCTTCTTCTTTTCTTTCAAAGTTTAAGTCAAGTTTTAAAAGATATTTAAACTAGGAATTAGATGGTTATTTTTATGTGAAGAATTTTTAATCTTACTATTGTTGAGGACTTTGTACTGAAAAATCAATCAAGTCTGTAAGGAAAAAAATCTCCGGGGCGCCTGGGTGGTTCAGTGGGTTAAAGCCTCTGCCTTCGGCTCAGGTCATGATCCCAGGGTCCTGGGATCGAGCCCCGCATCGGGCTCTCTGCTCAGCAAGGAGCCTGCTTCCTCCTCTCTCTCTGCCTGCCTCTCTGCCTCCTTGGGGGGAAAAAAAAATCTCCTACTAAATTTTAGAAATGCTGTGCTCCATATTTTACTTCCTTACAATTTAGAATTATTGGCCTTATGGTTAGCCTTAAAAATTAGAAGGAAAAATAGCAACATGGTAGTAGAACTTGCACTGGAATAGTGGCTTTGAGTGAATTTTTCCTGTTTTTCCAAAATTTCAGGTATATGGTAGTTACCTTACTATTATTATTTAGAGGGGGAGGGACAGAGGGTTAGTGAGAGAGAAAATCTTTTTTTTTTTTTTTAAGATTTTGTTTATTTATTTGACACAGAGAGAGAGGGAACACAAGCGGGGGGAGTGGAAGGGGGCAAAGCAGGCTTCCCACTGAGCAGGGAGCCCGAGGTGAGGCTCGATTCCAGGACCCTGGGATCATGACTAGAGCTGAAGGCAGATGCTGAATGACTGAGCCACCCAGGCACCCCTGAGAGAGAAAATCTTAAGCTGTCTCCACGCCCAGCACAGAGCCTGTCATGGCGCTTGAACCCATGACCCTGAGATCATGAACTAAGCTAAAATCAGGAGTTGGACACTTAACCTATTGAACCATCCAGACTCCCCTCCAAGGTATTTCTTTGAGCATCTTACCCTTTTTTTTTTTTTTTTTTTAGATTTTTTTTTTTTTATTTTTTTGACAGAGAGATCCATAAGTAGGCAGAGAGGCAGGTAGAGAGAGAGGCAGAAGCAGGCTCCCTGCTGAGCAGAGA
>NC_081564.1:7763015-7825718 GCF_022355385.1 Mustela nigripes
GCCCGATGTGGGGCTCGATCCCAGGACCCTGGGATCATGACCTGAGCCGAAGGCAGAGGCTTCAACCCACTGAGCCACCCAGGCACCACACATCTTAGCCTTTTTATTTTTATTTATTTATTTATTTTTCAAGGTTTTATTTGTTTATTTGACAGAGAGAGATCACAAGTAGGCAGAGAGGCAGGCAGAGAGACAGAGGAGGAAGCAGACTCCTCGCTGAGCAGAGAGCCCGATGTGGGGCTCGATCCCAGGACCCTGGGATCATGACCTGAGCCGAAGGCAGAGGCTTCAACCCACTGAGCCACCCAGGCACCACACATCTTAGCCTTTTTATTTTTATTTATTTATTTATTTTTCAAGGTTTTATTTGTTTATTTGACAGAGAGAGATCACAAGTAGGCAGAGAGGCAGGCAGAGAGACAGAGGAGGAAGCCGACTCCCCGCTGAGCAGAGAGCCCGATTCAGGGCTCGATCCCAGGACCCTGAGATCATGACCTGAGCCGAAGGCAGAGGCTTAACCCACTGAGCCACCCAGGCGCCCCCATCTTAGCCTTTTTAATACCCAATCCTTTTAAAGGCTAACTTGAAAAGAGTTCTAAATAATTTTATAAATAATAAAAGTAATGAGGTGTCTGGGTGGCTTAGTTCATTAAGCATCTGATGATTTTGTCTCAGGTCATGATTTTGGGGTCATGAGATCAAGCCCCACATCAGGTTCCATGCTCAGCACAGAGTCTGTTTGAGACTCTTTCTCCCTCTCCCTCCTTCTTTTATCCTTCCCCTGCTCACACTTTCTCTCTCTAAAATAAATAAATAAAATCTTTAAAAAATAAAAATTTCCAAAAAATTACCTTGTATTAGGTAAAATGGAAACTTACTTTGTTTTGAAGTAATGGGCTTAAAAATAATAGGCCAGGGGAGCCTGAGTGGCTCAGTGGGTTAAAGCCTCTGCTTTTGGCTCAGGTCATGATCCCAGGGTCCTGGGATCGAGCTCTCTGCTCAGCAGGAAGCCTGCTTCCCTCTCTCTCTCTCTCTCTCTCTCTCTCTCTGTCTGCCTCTCTGCCTGTCAAATAAATAAATAAAATCTTTTAAAAAATAATAGGCCAAATCCTTACTTGGAAATTTTCTTTATAATGTAGTTAATAAAAGGAAAAGCAGGAAGAAAAATTATTTTATGTAGTTTTAAAAATCTGAAAATTACTAGTACAATGGTACATAAGAGGAAGGGTTTTTTTTTTTTTTTTTTTTAAGTATTATGTTCTGTTTCAGAAATACCATAAAATTTCTCACATTGGCTTCTGGCATTTGCTGCTTCTATCAAGCAATACTTTTAACGAGCCAGGATCTTTACACCTTCTGTTCCCTCTACCTGGAATGCTATTCTTTGCCTCTCCCTCCCTTCCTGTAGCACACTCTTACTTCTTCAGTCTTGGCTTCTACGTAATTATTTTGAGAAGCTTGCCGTAATCCACCTCCTCTGAATCCCAAAGCCCACCTTTCCTGTCTTCCTGCCAACCCAAGTTAAACTCCTATTCTTTATTCTCAGGACCATTTTACTTCTTCATAATGTTCACCACGATTGTAAACATCAGTTCAGTGTTTGTTTTTGCCGCTATTTCCTTAAGCTTGGTGAGGGCAGGACTTCTGAGTATCTTGTTTAGAGTTGTATTTTCTGTGTCTGGCACAGTGCCTAGTAAGCACTGTTTATCGAATGAATACCTTTGATTCCTATTCATTTTATATGCTTTTCCAGACTATAGTTGGTATTGGTTAATAGTGGGGTCTTTCCATTAGAGTAGTTATAACTCGTTTTTTTTAAGATTTTATTTATTTATTTGACTGACAAAGATCACAAGTAGGCAGAGAGGCAGGGCAGAGAGAGAGGAAGGGAAGCAGGCTCCCTGCTGAGCAGAGAGCCCAATGCGGGAATCAATCCCAGGACCCCGGGATCATGACCTGAGCCGAAGGCAGAGGCCTTAACCCACTGAGCCACCCAGGCGCCCCTAGAGTAGTTATAACTTTATATCATTAGTGGGTAAATAGCTGAATTAAGCAACTGTAAGCTCACACTAATTTAGAATATTCTTAGCTTTTTAAGGTTTGGGATGAGTTTCATCCCAATGTCTCAGATGCTTGTTAGTGTATATAGTCACAGTACATTTCTTAAATGATAACTAATAGCTACAAGGGTTAACTGTTCTGGTTGGCTGTACTACTCTCAGGAGATGCAGTGCTACCAAAATAGTACAATATGTAAAAGATACCACGATAAGATCGCAGCCAGAGTTGGTTTCCTACTTTTTCTTTTTCTCTTCCTCCTTCTCCTCCTCCTCCTCCTCCTCCTTTAGCCTTTTTACTTTCATAGGGTTGAGTTTCTGCTTTTTTAAATCCTTATTTGTAAAGCCCAAAACAAATAGCTTTTAAGTTAGGATTTACAATATTTAGATGGGTCCAAAAATTTAAATCTACACAAAATATTTTAATTGAGCAGTTAGTCTTTCCAAGAATTCTAATGAAACTAAGTTGTTATTATATACTTTTGATACCCATGTTGGACAGGAAAATTTTTCTTATACATTGAGGTTCTATATATTTGGCAATGACTTTTCTATTCATGAGGTTATATGTTGTATTCTTTACAGTTCAAACGATACGTCAGTAAACTTCGAAGCAAGAGTACAGTGTTCAAAAAGAAGCATCAAATAATAGCTGAATTTAAAGCTGAATTCGGTCTCTTGCAGAGGACGGAGGAACTTCTTAAACAACGTCATGAAAATATTCAACATCAACTGGTAATACAGTATTATCTTGTGGTGCTAGAAATATAAATGCCAAAGGGTTTATGGGTTACAGGTGTATATGGAGGTCATTGTTTTTACTGAAAACACCATAAAATTATTAATGTTCTCTGATTAATTCCAGAGATATCATATAAGCTTATGTATTTATTTAATTATTTTAAAGATTTTATTTTAGAGAGAGAGAGTGCGCACCTGCATGGGCAGGGGTGGGGCAGAGGGAGAGTGCGAGAATCTCAAGCAGACTCTGTACTGAGCGCAGAACCTGATGTGGGGCTTGATCTCATGACCCTGAGATCATGACCTGAGCCGAAACCAAGAGTCAGATGCTTAATGAAGTAAGCCACACAGCTGCACCCTGATTCGTGTATTTTTTAACATAGCTGTAAACACTAACTTTTTCATGTGTGCTGACTTTGGGGTAATTGATAGAAGTTGAATTCCAAGTAGATTTTTCTTTGGTTAGCTAATTAATATGAGAAAAATTATCATACCAAGAGAGCGACTATAAAATATTTTTATCATGGCCTGCTGGGCAGAAATTTCTAAGCAACTATTTCCGTGGAGTTCTGAAAAGAATTATCTAGGAAAGGTACCATATGGAAGATTGCCTGCAGGCTTATTCCTTATGTATTTGTGCCTTAGTTGTCAGGAAAGAGTTAAGCCCAGAATAGTCCCTCTGACAGCAAAATCTCATCGTGGACATCATCAGTTCCTTAGAATTTTCTTGAATTGAATTTTTGTTCCTTTCACCCACGGGGAAATTATTTCATCGGCATGCTGGTTTACCAGCTATCATCAGTATGGTGGATATGAATGAAGTTTCAACCAGTCATGGTTAAGCTGGCAATATGAACTTTCTGTCTCATGCTGTTGAATATTGTTTGCTTCTAGGGAAGTTAAGATAGAAAATTCACTGTGCATAATGATACTACTTTCAAAATTGATAGGTTGTAATTGTGTTCTTGGTCACCTCAAAAACATTTTCCAGTTTCCATTACAATTTCTTTGATCTGTGGATTATTGTTTAAAACCAAGTGTTGCTTAAAACCAAACATTTTCTAGTTACCTTTCAGTTACTGACTTCTACCTTATTTCCACTGTGACCAGAGAACATTCTGTGTAATTTTAGTCATTTGAAATTTGTTGAGTATTGTATTATGGTCCAGCAAATGGTCTATTCTGGTGATTGTCCCAGCACAGTTGAGAAGAATGTATATTCTGCAGTTTTGGGGAATGGTGTTCTCTGTATGTCAGTTCAGTCGAGTGTGTTAACCATGATTTCAAATCTTCCATATTCCCATTGATATTTTTGTCTGCTTGTTCTGTTAGTTATTGAGAGAGATGTGTTAATTCTATGATTATGATTATTGCTTTCTTTCTTTTTTTAGTTCCATCAGTTTTTTCTTTACGTTTTTTCTTAAGCTGGGTTCCCTAGAAGCAGAGCCTAAGAGGGGAATACCTTGCACAAGTGATTTATTGAGGGAAGAAGTGCCTTCAGAAGAAGGGGAATGAGGGAAGCAGATAGGGCAGCAGAAAAGAGCAAACAAGGACATAGTCCTGACTAGACAGTATCATTTTTATTCTGTGAAGAACTTTGGAGCTCAAATTGCAGTGTGAAGTTGATTCCATCTTGAGGCAAAGGGACTGGCCATTTTACTCCTATATCAGTCAGTCAGTCAGTGCTGTGGCAGGGTGTAACCTCCTAGCCCAATGCGAGGGCATCTTCTGTAGAAGGGAGCAACTGTGAACCTTGAGCTCTTAAGGCCAGGTTGCAGATGAGGTCTGAACGGGGCACCAACGACAACCGTTACAATCCACCCCTTGCAATGCCGGGATCTACCTGTTTCTCATGTTAAATTGACTCCATTTAAGTATAGCTTCTACAGGATTCTGGTTGATCGCAATTTCTAGGAAAATTTGTAGTAGGAGAGTTAACAGGACAAAGGAAAACTCTCGTTGCTACATTTGGTCCCAAGGACATACTAATACTCAACATCTTCTTCCTTTACCATCCATTCTAGATTTCCCTCATGTTTGACTAGCACCTTCACTGGTCTAAATGACTATCTTGGTGGGATGACCCAGTCCCTCATCTTTAAGAGATGTAAGTCTCTAGGAACCATGATCTTAGCAGGCTGCAGTTGCTGTATTACTCATTTACTGCTAAAACTGGGAATGGGAGTACCAAGATATGCCCTAATGGATCCCCTGAGTGTCAAACATATTCCTATTTGCCCTTATTTATAGCAGCATTTGTATAACATAATGATGTCCTGTCAATATAATAACTTTTTTCTTTGCCTGCTGGTCTACAGGCATGAGGACCCCAGACGACAAGATGGTCGTCAGAGCATTAAGTTTAAAGGCCTTTTAATGTGCCTCCTGGTAAAAGCATGCCTGCTCTGAAAACCAGAAGATCTACACCTCCAGAGCCTAAAGGTGTCTGGAAGGGAAACATAATTCCTTAAGTGGATAAGTGGACACCCTAGTGAGTGGTTACTCTCATACCTTCATTCCATAGTTCCAAGACCCTTGTATTCGTTCTATTGGCAACACGGCACTAAATGGTAGACATTGGTTTAAAATGTATACTCCATCCATCCTGAAGAGTAGAACTCATCCTCAGAGGCCGTCAGCTCTAAGCTGTACCTTAGTTGTATCTTCACAAGGCCCTTCTACCAAACTCTCATGGTATTAGCTTCCTGGATGGTGTGATATGTGGTACAGTGACTGAATCCAGTGATCACGTGTCCACCACCATATCTCCTATGCCATAAAGTAATCCTATGGTCTGAGTGATATTTATACAGAATTCCACATCAGTAGACCAGATACTCTTGAGCCCTTGGATAGTGATGCTGGCTGAAGCACTGGGGGCAAGAAAAGGAAATACTTACCCAGAATACAGGTCAGTCCAGGTCAGGATGAAATGTTCCCCTTTTCAAGGCATAAGATTGGTTTCTGCAAGGTATGATTCTATATCTAGAGCTCAAGATTGATCTCTCTCTTGTTGCCAGGTCATACATTTGTCATTGCGAGTAGCTAGACGGGCACTGGCGAGAGAGAGCCCATGCTGTTTGGCCCTTGCTCAGCCTCCATCTTTGCCAGCATAGCCATTCTGTTCATGAGCCCATTGTCCAAGCACTGGGTGGCCAGTGACAGAGGGTGCCTGACATCTCCTGGCCAAATCATCCTTCCCACATGGTTGTATAGTACTCTCTTCTGCTTTGGAAATTCTCTAGTGGCCATTAGCATATGATATAAAGAGAAAAGATCTTTACACTTAATGTGTTACTCCTGTAGGTCTATCTGCATGCCTCTTCCACAGACCTCCGTGTCCCCAGTCTTCCAATCCTGGTACCTAGTTCTCCCAGACCCCTGACCAACAAGCTAAGCCACTTGCCACTGCCCAGAGGATATAAGATAATCTAGAGGTTCAAGGTTCTCAAGTGAGTCTATGTAGGTATTCCATCCTGGACTCAGTAGTACCCTTTCTTAGAGCCCTGACTTTGTCACAGAATATATTCAGCCTTTTCTCAAGTTTTACCCTATTAACAGTTAAGTTGTGTGCCTGGTTTTCAGCTTCCACTGCCCTTCAGCCATAGGAAATGAGGGTTTCTTTAAAGCTCCTAAGAAGGTTCTCTGACCTTATCACTTTGCTTTAAATTAAAGGTTTGTATGTTTGAGGCTGTCATTTTATCTCTTCAACTATACCTGGAGCATAGCAATAGCCACCCCAATTCCATTGTCCTGTTAGTTATTATTTCTGTGTACTTTCCAAATACCAGCAACTTGTACCAACTAGTGCTTCTGTGTGACAATTCAGGAAACGGACACCAAGATGGGATTAGATGTACCAAAGATTTGCTGAAGGAAATACTGTGAAAGATAAAGGGAAGGGAGCAAGAGGAGGCAGGGAAAACCATTAAGGACCTACTGCAGGACTGACAACTATGAAGGGAGAGAGAAAGAAGGAGGTTTGTGTAGGAAGAGCCTCAGACTGCAGCGCAGTTGTAGGAAAGTTTTGGTGAGGATGAGGGGGAGTTCCTGAGCCAGTCACCCGCTAGAGGAGTCCCCTGTCAGGCAGAAACGGGCCAGCACTAGTACTGTTGCCATGCTCAGTCATGCTAGGCGCAGCCTGGGGGAAGCATAGGCTTGGTAGGAACATGACTCGATCCGGAGGGGCAGCAGTTACGCCTGTCAGTCAAGTCCATTTCAGTGGGGTCTCCCAAAGGAGATCTGAGCTCCCAAAAGAGTCCATTCTCATGACCACTACAGTCAACCTCTGCTTATACTCTGCCTCAGTTCACCACAAGTCTTAGCAATGGCACTGCTACAGCATGCATGGGACTAGCAATATTCACCCCACCACCAGGGATGGGCCCTTTGGTTCCATTCATTCAGTGAGTAATCCCACTCTAGAAGCCCATTTTTATGGTTCGGTCAGGTTCTCTGAAAGCAGAACCTGAAACAAGAATTCTTACTGCTCTCCACATGATTAAGTCAAGAGAATGCTTTTAAGAGAAAGGAAGTAAAGGAACCAGAATGAAGTAGTGAGGAAAAGTGGATTCATCTGGAGTCGTTTCAGTCTGATACCCTGAGGAATTCTGGAATGCAAATTGCATCATACAGTTAGTCTCATCTTCAGGCAAGAAAATTACCTTTTTGTACCCCATGGTCAGTCAGTTGTATGCTGTCGACCCTTTCTGTCTTTCTATCTTCCAAGAGGTGGTGTGATACAGTTCCTATTCAGCCAAGAAATTTATTTATCTGATAAATTCATTTGGGTATCTGTTTCTATTATCCGCCTTTTTTTCTCTTGATTTTCAGACATGTTACTTTGCTTACCTAGTACCTTTTTATTGAATGCCAGGCTCTGCAAACACTTCCTTCCTTAGAAGAACATTTGGTGTTTTGTTTTGTTTTGTTTTTTTCTCATAGATCCTCTTGATCCAGTTTTGCTAAAGCTGGTGTTTTTTTCTTATTCCTAAGGTGCACCCGTCATACCTGGGGCAGAAACTCTACTCCCAGGAAATAGTCCTTCCACCTAGCACCTAGCTCTTACTCTTAGGTTATGACCCTTACTCCTTAGGAGTAGCCTTTCTGGGGTTTCAGCTGGTAGTCTGGAACAACACACTTTGACTAGTTTTGAATTCCTACCTCTGTCTCCCTAGTGCTATGAGATACTGAAGTCTTTGCCCAGTTTTTTAGTCACCTATCTACTGATTTCCACTTGGTTGCTAGGAGTCTTACCCTCTTATGCACAGCTTAGAGTTTGGTAATCCCCAAAGAGGAAATTGCATTTAGAATTTTGGGCTAATACCCTATAGTTCCCTCTACTCCTTTCTTAGGAGTCTCAATTTTATTAGCAGCCCCAAATTCCAACTCTTCTTCCATTCCTTCTCTCTTTTTCTTTCTTTCCTTTTGGCTCTCCCATCCTGTTTTGAACCCTGTCCAATCAGGTCATAGTCTTTTTCCTACTTGGCCTATTAGCAGTGTTTGACATAGTTGATCACTCCCTCATCCTTGTTCTTCTCCCTTACTAGCGCTCCGATATTCCTACTCTGGGGCTGATTTCTTCTCATCTAAGATCTAAAAATTGGAGTTCCTAGGCTTAGCCGTTAGATCTCTTTTCTTCTTTCACTCCCTTGGTTATCTTATCCTGTCTCATGGATTTAAAGACCTTCTTTATGAAGACAATTCCCAACTCTATATCTCTAGCCTAGATTTCTCCTCAAATTCCAGTCTTATATGTGTAACATCTTGACCTCTTACTGTGTAACATCTTGTCCAGTATCTACTGGACATTTCAAATTTTTTCAATGTCCAAAACTAGATTTCTGATCTTCACTACTCCCTCAAACCTGGCCTTACAGAGTCTTTCTCATTTCAACAAACGGCAGTTCTATCCCCTCAGTTCTAAAGTCCAGAAACTTTAGTCATCCTTTACCCCTCACTATTCCTCACACCCTACATCTAATATGTCTTAGTATTTTGTTGGCTCTACCTTAAAATAGATCACTGCTCACTACCTCTACCACCACCATCTGACTCATGCCACCATTATCTGTAAACTGAATTATTTGAGTAGTCTTCTAACTGGCTTCCTTCGTCCCTCTATAGTTTGATCTCAGCACAGATGTTAAAGTGGCCATTTAAAAATTCCTTTACTCTGAACCACCCAACAAACCTCCCATCTCATTTAAAATAAGCCTAAGCTCTTTCATTGGCCTAAAAATAAAGTAACCATATAATTTATCATCGAAAGTAGGACACTTTTGAAAATGCAAAGGACAGTAGACATTAACCGAGACTGTTGCAGCAAACCATCTGACTCCTACATGATCCCTACCCCCAACCTCATTCTCACTCCATTTTCAGCTCCCCCAGTCTCTTAGCTATTTCTTAGAAAGGACATGTCTTTTGTACTTGCTGAGCCCCTGGGTATCTGTAGGACTTGCTCCCTCACTTCATTTGGGCTTTGCTCAGATGTCATCTTCTCTGAAAGATCTGCCCTGACCACCCTGTTATTTAAGATTTCCAACCCCACTCTCACCTCACACTCTATGTATTCTATTTGTCTACAGATTTCTTGTTTACCCTCACTAGAAGTAAGCTCTGTGAGGGAAGACTTTTTTTTTTACCCTGTTTTGTTCACTGCTGTGTATCTGGTGCTTAAAACTAGGCTCAGCATGCTTAGGTATGTAGTAAACACAGAATGGGTGAGTGAATGCAAACATATTGATCACTTGAGAATTCATTCAGTCACCAAACATTTATTGAGTCCTAAAATTAGAAATACTATGCACCCAAGGATACCAAAGTTTAACGCAAGTTTATAACATATAAAGATATGTAATTATTGTCAATAAAAATTATTATTTACAATTCTAAGCTAATTTTACTTATAACTTTATTGTTATACATTAAATCTGTACACTTCTTACAGAATCATCAAGGTTTTGTCACCCATTTTGTGGACCCCATTTTTGACACCTATTTTTATTCTTTACTTTTAGCAAACTATTGAAGAGAAAAAGGGTATATCTGGGTATAGTTACACCCAGGAAGAGCTAGAACGTGTATCTGCACTGAAGACTGAGGTTGATGAGATGAAAGGCCGAACGCTCGACGACATGTCTGAAATGGTGATTACACTTGATTTTTTTCTTTCTTTTCTTTTTTTTTTTTTTTTAAAGATTTTATTTATTTATTTGACAGAGAGAAATCACAAGTAGGTAGAGAGGCAGGCAGAGAGAGGAGGAAGCAGGCTCCCTGCCGAGCAGAGAGCCCGATGCGGGACTCGATCCCAGGACCCTGAGATCATGACCTGAGCCGAAGGCAGCGGCTTAACCACTGAGCCACCCAGGTGCCCCTCTTTTCTTTTTTTTAAAGACTTACTTTTTATCTATTTGCTAGAGAGAGAGAGCACAAGCAGGGGGAGCAGCAGGCAGAGCAGGGAGAGGAAGAAGCAGGCTCCCCACTGAGCAAGAAGCCCGACGCAGGACTTGATCCCAGGACCCTGGGATCATGACCTGAGCCGAAGGCAGATGCTTAACCCACTGAGCCACCCAGGCACCCTGATTTCACTTGTTGGTTTGTTTTTTTTTTTTTAGTTTTTAGTTTTTAAAAATTATATAGCTAGAAGCAGATGTTTTTGTGTTTTGTTTTCAGTGAAACACTCAAATTTTCATTTCTGCACATTGTTTATTTTATATTCTTTCATCTGTCTTTAGCAACTCTTCTGAATGCTTCCATTCCAGTAAGTTGCTAAACTTGTCATAATTTATGCATTTTACAGGGGTTTTTTCCCAAGGAAACATGATGGGTTTTTAAATACCCTAAAGAATTATGTATTGAAATGGCTGCCTTATCTTTGCGGGTTTTTTTTCCCAAAGATTTTATTTATTTATTTGACAGACAGAGATCACAAGTATGCAGAGAGGCAGGCAGAGAGAGAGGGGGAAGCAGACTCCCTGCTGAGCAGAGAGCCGGATACAGGGCTTGATCCCAGGACCCTGAGATCATGACCTGAGCCGAAGGCAGAAGCTTTAACCCACAGAGCCACCCAGGCACCCCCATCTTTGCGGTTTTTTGAAGTGTAAAAGTTACAGAACATTAAAGAAATATTTAAGATAAAAAATAAGTTTTCCCAAATAATACTGCCCTAAGTAATAAAATTGCTTCATTTTTGTGTGTGTCCTTAGTATCTTTCCATATTTGGAGCTGCTGTTCAGCCTGAATGCACTGATACAGCTTCATCAGACATTAAAATGTTGAAATCTTTCCTTCCTTATTGGTAAATAGCTGCTGCCCCAGCCTCTCAGAGGACCCACTTCCACCTATTTTTTCCACATTGGCCACTTGCCCAGAACCCTCTGGATCTTACTACAACCTGACTCCTAAAAAGCAGAGGACTTCAAGAACCCATTAGTCTCTATGGCTGCTGTCCATTTTGATAGGTCATTACTTAAATCCTTTGGGTTATTATGTATTTTTGAATATCACTTCATCATATTACTTATATACTGTATAATCTATATAATTACATATTTTTTTTAAGATTTTATTTATTTATTTGATAGAGAGAGATCACAAGTAGGCAGAGAGGCAGGCAGAGAGAGAGAGAGGAGGAAGCAGGCTCCCTTCCGATCAGAGAGCCCGATGTGGGACTCGATCCCAGGACCCTGAGATCATGACCTGAGCCGAAGGCAGCGGCTCAACCCACTGAGCCACCCAGGCGCCCCATAATTACATATTTTTAATAGTACAACATGATTGTATTATTATAAGGGCAACTTTCTAATTTTTTTTTCATCATTCAATGTTAGATTGCAAATATGGTTTGCTGTCTTAATAACTGACTTTTGAAAGTTAAATGCTATCCCATCATCTTACTGAAATGACATTTACTTAATCATTTCCCCATTGTTTGGTTTTGAAGTAATTTTCAGTTTTACTCTTTTATGTAACACTTTAATATATTTATGCATGTAGTATTTTTGTTCTTTTGAATTCTTTTTTTAGATCATGTATTTTGTTTAAATGACAGGTAAAAAAACTGAATTCACTGGTATCTGAAAAGAAGTCAGCCCTAGCCCCAGTTATAAAAGAACTACGACAGTTGCGTCAGAAATGTCAAGTAAGTGTATTTGACTTGCGATACTGTTAGCATCTTGTCTTGTTCAGATGTACTAGTTAGATTCCTGAATATTTTACTTGTGTAATTTATAGAAAGCAAATTATTATTATTATATGATTCCACAAAAAAGAGTAATAATGTAACCTATGAAGTTTTTTGTTTTATTTATGCTGTTTGTTTTGTCAAATTATTGGGGAAAGAGAAGGAGAAGGAGGAGTTTAAGTTGAAATCTCAAGTTCAACTACATTAGATTTTTGCTTTAATTCTGATATATGTCAGAGCTATAAATATGAAGTCATATTCTTCTGTGGCCAGGTAAAAGCTCAGAGTCTGCCGATGAGTGGTGACAAGTTAACTTTAGATTGATGGACTTGCTTTGCTGGGGAGCAGGGCCAGGGGCAAACTACAAAAGCTTCTGATAAGTGATGAAATACCATTGCTTGGAAGCTGATTCTAACCACCGCTTTGAAGCTAAACTGTTAGTTAGAAGGTAAATGCCCTCCACAAATCCAGATCAGATGGCCTCCGCCATCTAAGTGACATTAGCAGTTGTCACTTTATCGCTCTCCATGTAGTAATTTTAGGTTTGAATGTGGGTTGTACTGCATGCGCCTGAGTATGGAACTATAAAACTCTTCACGAATGCCATCCATCAGTCAAGGGACCACAGTGAAAAGCCACATCATTTCCTTTTAATAGAAAATGCCATGGGGTCTGAGACGGGTTTAGTGACTTATCCAAAGAGACAAGTAGGTAGTGAGAGAGAGTTGCCGCTTGACTCCAGCATCTGTCTTATCTTATTTCTCATCTCCTGCTCTTTCCATTACACACCACTGTCATCACAAAAGAAATGGAAGAGACAAGTCCCTGTTGTCTGGAGTCCATATACTCACAGGTCAAATGAGTCAAAACTCAAGAAAGACAAAAGATAACCCGACTTAAGAATGATATAGAACCCAGGGGCGCCTGGGTGGCTCAGTGGGTTAAAGCCTCTGCCTTCGTTCGGCTCAGGTCATGATTTCAGCGTCTTGGGATCAAGCCCCGCATCAGGCTCTCTGCTCTGCAGGGCTCCCACTTCCTTCTCTCTCTCTACCTGCCTCTCTGCCTACTTGTGATCTCTGTCTGTCAAGTAAATAAATAAAATCTTTAAAAAAAAAAAAAAAAAAAAAACGATATAGCAGAGCGCCCAGATGGCTAGTCAGTTTAGTGTCTACCTTCAGTTCTGCCTTCAGTTTGGGTTGTGATCTGCTCAGTGGGGAGCCTGCTTCTCTCTCTCCCTCTGCCCCTCTCCCCCACCACTTGTGCTCTCTCTCTCAAAAATAAACAACATCTTTAAAAAAATTTAAAAACAATATAGAAAAGGGGCACGTGGCTGGCTCACTGTGGAGCATGTGGCTCCTGATCTTTGTGTCGTGAGTTTGAGCCCCATGTTGGGCATAGAGCTTACGAGGAAAGAAGGAAGGGAGGGAGGGAGGGAAGGAAACAAAAAAAAAGTATAATCAGAATCGTATACTTAACTGATAAGGAAAGAGGAAGCAAGTGATATGCTTGTTAGGAAGAAAATTTCAAAAAGGGAATTTTTGAACAAGGCTTTGCGATTAAGGACATCAAGAATTGTTTTCATGGTTACATTCTTTTTTTTTTTAATAAACATATCATGTATTTTTATCCCCAGGGGTACAGGTCTGTGAATCACCAGGTTTACACACTTCACAGCACTCACCATAGCACATTCATGGTTACATTCTAATCCATTGGTTTACTTAATGCTTTTCTTGAGTAAGCAACTTGGAAACAAAAGGGACTGATTACGTGTCTTTCTAGTGATGATAAAATTTCTTCCTAATAGTAAGCTAAGAAATCTAGCTGTAAATATTTCATTTATTAAATTCATTTGTTTTAAGTGAGTTTTATTGAAAGGGTATTTCAGACAGTAAAGGAAATGTGCTGTCATGGAATTCCAAGGATCAGAATCATAATCAGTCTGGAACAGGTAGTGGTACTGCAGCTATAGAGCATTTTGGGTCGGGGAAGTTTCAGGAACGCTAGCAGTGGATAAAGATGATAAGTATAACAGTAAAAACATTTGTTAAATGCTGTCTGCGTTCCAAGCATTGTTCATTTCGTACCTGTGACCTTTCTCTCTCTATATTTTATGTTGAAGTTTTCAAAAACTACTAGCTGCCCTGTTTCTCTGCATTTTCTGATTCAAATTCCTGGTGCAGCTCTTCTGTTTTGGGGTTCGTTTTTCACGCCCAGCTATCTCATAGACAATGGGCTATCCTCAGGTCAGGTCAGGGGTCCATCCTTAGCCTAACTAGCTATGCTGATGGGTAAGGACAGAATAAGAAGAGAGGAGGTTGATATGGTACCAAGTATGGCTTCCTAGAGAATTTTCCCTCTGGGGAGGCTATAGGTATGTCAGGGACTTTAATTGACATCTTGAGTATACCACCCGTTATCCTATTAGTAGCAGTGGAACAGTGTTCATCTTTGTATTTTAGCCTTGTCCTCTCATACGTACGTTTTTACATGGTTGGAATTTTAGTACCTAGTGCTAGTTACTTTAAGGTTCTAGCCAGACAATATAGATAGAATGATTAAGAACATGGCCTGTAGAATCAGGCAGACCCTAGATAACCATGGGTAAGTGACTTTATCCCTATAAATTTGTTTCCTCCTCTGTAAGCTAGCCTCCTTAATGGTGGTTGTAAAGGTTAAATGAAAAACAACACATACAAGGCACTTTGCAACAACGACTAATACATAAGAACTTTTAAAAAAGTATTTATCATTAAAATTATTAAAGATTTATTTTTAAGAGTTTATTTATTTATTTATTTGGCTGACAGAGATCACAAGTAGGCAGAGAAGCAGGCAGAGAAAGAGAAGGAAGCAGGCTCCCTGCCGAGCAGAGAGCCGGATACGGGGCTCGATCCCAGGGCGTTGGGATCATGACCTGAGCCGAAGGCAGAGGCTTTAACCCACTGAGCCTCCTAGGCGCCCCTATTAAAGCTATTTTTAAAAGAAGGGATGTTACTGCTTTTCAACCAAATTGTTTTCTAAGTAAACTGTATACCAATTCTTAAATTCTATAAAGTCATTTATTATAACATAATAATTTAACTAAGCCTGAAGCTCATTTTCATGTGATTTAACCAGATTTCTCTGTATATGAAGCACTGCCTATATCTCTCATCACAAAGAGATATAGCTATCTTACCACGATTCCCAAATAATACAACACTCCAGTTCTTTCCATATCCACTATCATTAAGTCAGAGGGATACCTGAGCCACATCAACATTTTCATCTGTGTCTTCTCCCATGTTGAAAACCCACAGTGCTAAGGACAAATACTGTATGATTCCATTTACATAAATGTGACTAAAATAGTCACATTCACAGGGATGCCTGGGTGGCTCAGTTGGTTAAGCAGCTGCCTTCAGCTCAGGTCATGATCCCAGCGTCCTGGGATCGAGTCCCACATCGGGCTCCTTGCTCGGCAGGGAGCCTCCTTCTCCCTCTGCCTCTGCCTGCCATTCTGTCTGCCTGTACTCGCTCTCTTTCCCTCTCTTTCTCTCTGATAAATAAATAAAATATTAAAAAAAAATAGTCCCATTCACAGACAAAAATGGAATGGTGGTTGTAGGGAACAGGGAAAATGGGAACTTAAATGTTCAGTGGGGCAGAGTTTTGGTTTGGGAAGATGAAAAGAGATCTGAAGATGGACAGATGGTGGGCACAGCTGCAAAACAATGTTAGTGTGCTCAATGCCACTGAACTGGACACTTAAAAATGGTTTAAGTGGGGACGCCTGGGTGGCTCAGTTAGTTAAGCATCTGCCTTCAGCTCAGGTCATGATCCCAGGGTTCTGGGATCAAGTCCCACACTGGGCTCCTTGCTCGATAGGGACCCTGCTTCTCTCTCTGCCTCTGCCTGCCACTCTGCCTGCTTGTGTGTTCTCTCTCTCTTTCTCTCTCTCTCTGACAAATAAATAAATAAAACCTTTTAAAAAATGGTTTAAGTGGTAATTTTTATTTTATGTATATTTTACCACAATATCTTTTTTGGGACACCTGGGTGGCTCAGTTGGTTAAGCGGCTGCCTTTGGCTCAGGTCATGATCCCAGTGTCCTGGGATCGAGTCCCACATCGGGCTCCTTGCTCGGCGGGGAGCCTGCTTCTCCCTCTTCCTCTGCTGCCTCTCGGCCTACCTGTGCTCACTCTCTCTCTCGCTCTCTCTCTTTGGCAAATAAATAAAATCTTTTTAAAAAAATATATTTTTTTAAAGATTTTATTTATTTATTTGAAAGAGAGACAGTGAGAGAGAACATGAGTGAGGAGAAGGTCAGAGGGAGAAGCAGACTTCCCATGGAGCTGGGAGCCTGATGTGGAACTCGATCCTGGGACTCCAGGATCATGACCTGAGCCGAAGGCAGTCGTCCAACCAACTGAGCCACCCAGGCGCCCCTAAAAAAATATTTTTTAAAGATTATTTATTTATTTATTTAGAGAGAGTGAGTGAGAGCAGGAGTGGGGTGAGGGGCGGAGGGAGAGGAAGAGAGAGAATCTCCGACTCTATGATAAGCACTTAGCCCAATGTGGGGCTCATTGTGGGGTGCGATCTTATGACCCCAAGATCACAACCTGAGTTGAAACCAAGAGTCGAATGCCCAACCAACTGAGCCACCTGGGCTCGCCTTAAAAAAAATCTTTTGAAAAGAATACAGGGGGCAGCGCCTAGGTGGCTCTATCAGCTGGGCATCTGCCTTCAGCTCAGGTCATGATCCCAAGGTCCTGAGATTAAGGCCCTCATTGAGCTCCCTGCTCAGAGGGGAGCCTGCTTCTGCTGCTGCTGCTCCCCCTGCTCATGCTTCCTCTCGCTCTCTCAAATAAATAAATCTTAAAAAAAAAAAAAAATGCAGGACTTGTCTATATTTGCATTAACTCTTGGGTTTTTTTAAAAAATGTTTGAGTTTGGCGTGTTTGGTGTGTGCCTGATGCTCATTTTGCTTATCTCCATATGTCCTCCTCCTGTATCCATGTATCATTCTACTTTTATCCAGAAACCTTTTGTAATAAAAAGTATACTGAAAAAAAAAAAAAAAAAGGCTAGCCATGTCACGAATTATAAACTCTTTCCAAATATTAACTGAGATTCTTAATTGTTTTCTACTTGGAACATTTTTTAACCATTTGAGTGTACTTACCACTCAAAACTACATAGATATATTGGTAAAGTGCAGGACTACTTAAAAATACATTGTATTAAAAAATATACTTCTGGGGACACCTGGGTGGCTCAGTTGGTTGGACGACTGCCTTCGGCTCAGGTCATGATCCTGGAGTTCTGGGATCGAGTCCCACATCAGGCTCCCAGCTCCATGGGGAGTCTGCTTCGCTCTCTGACCTTCTCCTCGCTCATGCTCTCTCACTGTCTCTCTCTTAAATAAATAAATAAAATCTTAAAAATATATATATATATATATATATATTCTTCTGGGCGCCTGGGTGGCTCAGTGGGTTAAGCCGCTGCCTTCGGCTCAGGTCATGATCTCAGGGTCCTGGGATCGAGTCCCGCATCGGGCTCTCTGCTCAGCAGGGAGCCTTCTTCCCTCTCTCTCTCTCTGCCTGCCTCTCCCACTACTTGTGATTTCTCTCTGCCAAATAAATAAATAAAATCTTTAAAAATATATATATACATATATACTTCTTACTTTAATGAGAAGCTCAAATATGTAAGAAATTTTATAGTGAAGTGGCTTTTTTATTTTTTTTAAAGATTTTATTTATTTATTTATTTGACAGAGAGAGATCACAAGCAGGTGGGGGGGACAGGGGGGAAGCAGGCTCCCCAGTGAGCAGGAAGCCCGATGTAGGGCTCGATCCCAGGACCCTGAGACCATGACCTGAGCTGAAGGCAGGGGCTTAACCCACTGAGCCACCCAGGTACCCCTGAAGTGGCTTTTTTAAATAAAGATTTTATTTACTTATCTGACAGAGATCACAAGCAGGCAGAGAGGCAGGCAGAGAGGGGGTGGGGGGAAGCAGGCTCCCTACTGAGCAGGGAGCCCAATGTGGGGCTCGATCCCAGGACCCTGAGACCATGATCAGAGCCTGAAGGCAGAGGCTTAATCCACTGAGCCACCCAGGCGCCTCTATAGTGAAGTGCTAATACATTTCCTTTCTGTTGTACTTGCATGTTCTAAATTTGAATATTAAGAACTATTTGATAATTAGAATATTGTTAACTCCAGATGTATAATTTACATTTATCTAAATCTTTTATAGTCACCTAAGATCTTAAAAAGTTTCATATTTGTTTTCTTAGGAGTAGTTCCATAAATTATATGTAATTAAGTGCCATAGTACAGATAATTGCAAATATATGGGAAAAGCTAAAGTACTGATTTTAGAGTATATAATAGAATTATTGATTTCACTGAAATATTTCTTATAGATCATTTTTTCTTATAAAAGTAAATACATGTTCTGTGTAAGAATTCAAACTGTGAAGAATTGTTTAAGGGAAAGAATAGAAATTACTTCTTTGTCTCCCCAGAAGTAAAACAGGTCCTTATGTGTTTTCCAGAAATTTTCTGAGAATTAATGAATGGATAATTATTTATTGGCTGCCTAAAGTTTGTTCTCTATACTTTTATTCTACTCTCTGAAAAGACAAAGACTTTTTTTTGGTGGTGGGAGACAAAATTCATTTCGGGATATTAAGAACAAAATTTCTGGGATGCCTGGGTGGCTCAGTTGGTTAAGCGGCTGTCTTCAGCTCAGGTCATGATTCCAGGGTCCTGAGATCGAGCCCCACATCCGGCTCCCTGCTCAGCAGAGAGTCTGCGTCTCTTTCTCCCTCTGCTTGCCGCTCTGCTTACTTGTGCTCTCTAGCTCTCTGTCAAATAAATCAATAAAATCTTTTTTAAAAAAGAACAATTTATACAAAATAAAAAATTAAAACAAAACAAAACAAAAAAGAAAACTGAAAAAAAAAAAAAAGAACAAAATTTCTGCTTCCCCCGCCTTTTTTTTTTTTTTTTTTTAAGATTTTATTGATTTATTTGACAGGGAGATCACAAGTATACAGAAAGGCAGGCAGAGAGAGAGGGAGAAGCAGGCTTCCCGCTGAGCCGAGAGCCCGATGCGGGGTTCGATGCCGGGCTCAATGGGGGCTCAGTCCCAGGACCCCGAGACCACGATCTAAGCTGAAGGCAGAGGCTTAACCCGTTGAGCCACCCAGGCGCCCCTGCTTCTTTTTATTTGCATTTGCCTACTGTACTTTTGCCCATCTTTTGCTTTTAGCTTTTTGAAAGTTATCTTGTTTGGGGTGTGTGTCTGAATAGGTCTTGATTTGGGTTTGGGTATGTGATATAATCTGAAGGGTTTGTTTTAATTAGTAAATTTAGCCCATTTGTGTCTATTTGATATGCAGACATATTTGATCGTAGTACATCTTATGGGTAGCTTTTAAGGCCTAGTGAAAAATCCTGTTTGTCCTCTCATTCTCTCTCCCTCTCCCTCCCCGTGTGTGTTTCTGGCTGTGAGCAGTGATGAAATTAGGATAATTCCTCTTCCTTCTCCTCCCTTCTCTCTCCTTTAGCACCTGATTTTAGTCAATTTTATTGTCTCTCTTACAGTTTGCCTTTATACTTCTAATACACTTATTATAACTTGATTCACCAGCTTTAAATTATATCCTTTGATATTTCACCACCCATCCCGAGCAATTAAGAACTGAGGAAAGCAGTTTATTTATTCTTCCTTCCCCCTTCATTTTCCTTTCCCTTCCCTGTAGGTTCTCTTGTATCGTTTCTACATTGCTAAGACTTGTAACATTTACGTTCAATTCTATTTCCCTGGTTCCCACTTTTGCTTTCAGTGTTCGACCTGTAGTGATTGGATTTCAAACTCATAACCAATCCTTTCACTGCCCTCACTGCCCTTTTTCCTCATTTTTATTGTCTGTGATACAGCCTCTAGGAGAATCCTCAAAAAAACTCTCAAGAACGATATTCCTTGATGAGTTCTTACATGTTCTAGAGTTTCTTGCCTTAAATTTAAAAAACAACTTGACTTGAACATAAAATCTTTACATTGTGCTTTCTTTCTTTAAGAATTAAAAAAAAAAAAAAAAAAGAATTTTCAAAGTATAGCTCCACCGTCTTCTAGGTTAAATGTGGCCATGAAGAGAGAGGAGGCCAACCTAATTTTTTTTAGTGCCTTGATCTTTTTTTTTTTTTTTTAAGATTTTATTTATTTATTTGACAGAGAGAGACAGCAAGAGAGGGAACACGAGCTGGGAGAGTAGGAGAGGGAGAAGTAGGCCTCCCACAGAGCAGGGAGCCCAATGTGGGGCCCAATGTAGGGCTCAAATGTGGGGCTCGATCCCAGGACCCTGGGATCATGAGCTGAGCCAAAGGCAGACACTTAATGACTGAACCACCTAGGAACCCCAAAAAGAGTATGTCTTTTCCAGTTGTTGAGTACTGGGTTCTCTATGTTTTCATCAGATCAAGCTTCTCAAATACATCATTTAAAACTTACTGATGAATGGGTAGTTGTTCAATGTGTATAGAGTTTCAGTTTTGCAAGACGAAAAGTTCTGAAGCTCGGTTGCACAACAATGTGAGTGTACTCAGTACTTAACTTTACAGTTAAAAATGGTTAAGATGGTACATTTTATGTTACTTCGCAACAATTAAGAAAAAGATTCCTGGTTTTAAAAGAAAAACCTTCCTTGTAAATTATTCATTTTATCATTATATTTTACTCTGTTTATTCCTGCTAATGCTTTTGGTCTAAGATTTTTATTTTGTCCGCTATTAACATAAGTACACCAGCTTTTTATAATTAAGATTGCTTCGTATTTCTTTTTATTTCTGTTTTCTTTCAGGTGTCTATGCCCTTACTTTTGTCACTTGTCTCATAAATGGCATATAGCTGGATCTTGTGTGGGTGGTTTCTTCATTCAGTGTGAAACTCTTTTGTCTTTTGAACTGGTGAATTTAATCCCATTTACATTTATTTCTATTATTGATACATTGGGATTTATTTCTATTTTGTGCATCCTGTTTACTGTGCCTCTTCTTTCCTGCTCTTCATCACACCACCATTTCTTTTTAGCTTCTTTATTCCCTTTATTTCCTTTTCTGTCTTCTATTCTGATATTGTTTACTCTTAAATTTTTAACATTTATTTTCTTGACTTAACAGTCTAAATTTAATCAGCTTCTCCCGAACAATACAGGGACCTTAGAATGGTTTAACACCCTCTCCTGCCTTATCTGTGTGTTGTTATCCTCTGGTAATTTATTCCCACTTTGTTTGTCTCTAAAAACAGTCAGCATGGTGGTCGTTACTAACAGTTACTATTTTATACAGTCACTTCCTGTTGAGATTTACCCACATATTTAACAGTTCTTGCTGTTACTGCTTATATGTTGATCTTTCCTTTTGGATTCTGTTTTCTTCTTCCTGATCAAATTTCCTTGTTTCGTTTTCTTGTAGTAGTTCTCTCCGTAAAGAATCATTACTATAAGTAAACCATCATTTTTTCCCTTAAATAATGGCTTGCTCATTGCTTTCTGGTTTCTCTTGTGTTGAAAGTTCTGCTATAAGTTTAATTATCATTTAATATATTGGTAATATCTACCCTATAATTAGTTGTACTGTTTTTTTCCTTGTCTTTGGTGTTGTCCAAAGTCACTACCACAATCTAAATACAGATTTAGTTTTATTTGCTGTGCTGAAATCTGTGCTTTTTGCCTTCCATTAATTCCAGGGAAATTCCACATGATATCTTCAAGTATTCTCTCCCCTGTTCTTTTTAGTCTGTTCTCCAGCGACTGCTATTAAATGCATGTTTGGCATACTTATCACGTCCCTATGGGGATAACAGGGGCTATCTGTCCCCTGTTGCATGACTTTGCCTTCTTATTTTTATCTTTTTGTGTCTCTGCAATGAATTTTAAATAATTTCTTCATCTCTTTTTATCTTCTGAGCTGTGCCTATTCTTATGTTTATGCCATTTAATTTTTTATTTCAATGACTTTTTTCATGTTTTTCTCTTTTTACTCACTATACTTTTAAAAATATTTTGTTTTCAGTTCCTGCTTTATAACTTTATTTCAAGCATATTTATTTGTCTTCTAAAAGGTTTTATTTATTTATTTGACAGAGAGAGATCACAAGTAGGCAGAGAGGCATGCAGGGTTGGGGAGGAAGCAGGCTCCCCACCAAGCAGGGAGCCCAATGTAGGGCTTTATCATGACCTGAGGCGAAGGCAGAGGCTTTAACCCACTGAGCCACCCAGGTGTTCCTCAAGCATATTTATTTAATGGGTTTATTTCTACTATCCAAAGTTCCTGGAGGTGGTGACCTGCTGGTGGTTTTTTTTCTTTTTTTTCTTTAGATCTTCTCATCTTCATTCATAAAGATTGATTGTTCCCATGTATGTTTATATTTTTGGATCCTAAGCTTATCTTTAGTACGGTTTTGTCTTTTGAATCCCAGCATGGGATTGTTGGAGGGCGTGTCCCTCCAGAGTGGCTTTGCAGTTGGCTGTGCCAGGTGTTTTAGGAATATCACAAGCTTAGAGCTAATTTTGAATTAATATCTCAGCTTAGCAGTTCATGTAGGTAAGGGTAAAGTCAAACCCAAACCTGCCTGAGGACAGGCCCCTTTCCTCCAGCTGCCTCTGCAGCAGCACAGGTGCATTTACTGAGTAGTTTAGCCTCAGACTCAGAGACCCTAAAAAAGGCTGTCATCTACTATGGTGTCTTCATGTCATTGAGAGGCCCAGCAGCCACAGCCTCTGTTGCCCTTTCTCCCATTTAGGGTGTGTATGACTGTCACCCATGAGAGCCTCAGGTATCTGTAAGTCCCTTTGATACAGAAAAGTCATAACTCCTTTTTACCATCAGTTTCCTTTTCCAATAAAAATTAGAAGGATTTTCATTTCCAAGCCTCTTTTGAGAAAGCAAGATTAATGCAATGAAAATCAGAACATCTAATTAACAAATTTAACTGCAAACCAAAGAAATTTTGATGCGTCAGTTAAGCCATTTACCATGGGCCAGCAGTGTTTCAAATGGTGGAAGCTTCTACGGGTCTTTCAATTCCTTCAGCTGCTCCTGTGAGGCCAGAAGCCGTGCTGTCGGTCCCGGCCCCACCCACTACAGTTCTCTTGCAGAGAACCATGGTGCCAGATCCCCAACGCTTTTCTTTTTGTCTTGGTTTTGCCACAGAAGGAACAAGTATTTGGCATGCTGGCTTATTTCCGTCCTCACCAGTTTCCTGAGGGAGGCACCGTAGCAGGGCCCATGTTTACCGATGATTCTGACCTTCTTAGTACATTTAACCATGTCACCACAAACTAGGTCTGGGCCCAGGAGAGAGCTCCCACCAGTTTCGTTTTGTTTTTTAAATATGGAATGCTTCACGAATTTGCGTGTCAGCCTTGTGCAGGAGCCGTGCTAATCTTGTATCATTCCAGTTTCAGTATATGTTCTCTGCAGCGAGCCCCCCGCCAGTTTTATTCTACTGTGCTTGTCACCCCAAACCAGATGAGTCCCACACAACCAAGGAAGCACACACAGCACTACCCATTTATGTTAACTCGCAGGTTCCCAGTTCCCACGGAAACTACTGTGTGAAACCAAGGTCATTCTAAGGCTGGCTTGCTTCAGTCCAGGCCTAGTGTTAACCCTTTACGTTCAGGCTGAAAAACAGCTTGGATTCTATGGGGTTCTCAGTTCTGACTTTCCACTCTGTCTTCTGCCCTGCCTGAATATTAGAATCCCTCCATTACCAAGACAGCCTGCTCCTTCACCAAGGGCAAGCTCAGGGTATTACCCTTTGTTTTTGGCCCTGGTAATTCCTCTTACTTCCTTGAGAAGTTCATTTCAGGTCTGGGTTTGAAAAGATATTTGCTCCACCTTATCAAGCATTTGCAGATATTTTTAACATTTCTAAATATTAATCGATTTTTCAAGTTATCTAATCTAAAATATTATATTAGAAGAAAGTTTGAAACAACTCAAACAGTCTGAATTCAAATTCTGACACCCCTTTTCAGCAGTATAATCTTTGGAAAGATACTTGGCCTCCATGAACTTACTCCCAGCATGGTGTCAGGATATCAATACCCACCTCAGGGGGTTGTGGTGAGATTGAATTATTACCAAAGGTAAAGCTCAGAAGCCCTACCGTGGTTTCCAAATTTCTGACCCAGCCCCTGCGGAAGACTTGAATGTCTTCTCCCACTTCCCAGACATACTCCAGTATAATAAACTACTTGTTCATCCTAAATTCTTCTTCTCTCTGCCTCCCAAGACTTCATACATTGTGTTCTTTTTTCCTGAACATTCTCCTCCCTTGTTCACCTTCTCCCTAACTCTGGTACTAACCCTTCATCGCTAACCTTAGATATCAGTTCCTCTGTCCCTGCCGATCTCCAAGCCTGAGGTAGGGCCTGTGAGAGCCCCACGTTCTCCTATAACACTTAACATTTGCCCATCACAGTTGTTTACTTGTCTGAACATACTTTAGGGGAAGGGTTTTGGCTGTTTTGCTCACCATTATATCCCCAGCTCCTAATAAAGAGCCTGGCACACAGCTCAATACATGGTAGCTATTATTTTTATCAGCACCTTCATCTGTCATAATTCTCAAATGTCTGATCGTTGTATAAATAACTCTTAAGTATGCTAAGAAGCTTAGAGTTAAGTTACAAGACCGACCAGGGCATGGATTATTTCAGAGCCACATTTTTGGCCATTGTTTTTCACTTATTCAGTCATTTATCCTTTCATACTAGGAACTAACCCAGGAGTGTGATGAAAAGAAATCCCAGTATGATAGCTGTGCAGCAGGCCTCGAAAGCAATCGATCCAAATTAGAACAGGTAAGAAGATGGTTTTTATTTTAACATTTTAGTATAAACTGCCTGTACATGAATGTTTTCATTACATCAACATCAAAAGTTTCCCAAATCTGGACCCTCATCCCTTGAACCAGTCTCCTAAGCTCCAGAGATCTTTTATTTCTTCAGACTCGATATGTACATACTGAATTCTCTGTACCACACCCACCAAAGTCCAGGCCCTCATCATGCAGCTCCTGGATTCCCACAATAACCCAGACCCGCTCTCCCACCTCCACTCTCCCCTTCCTGAGGTTTTTTCCTCCATAGAGAGCCAAAGAAACCTCTAGAAAACTTAGGCCACGCTTCACTGTCTTCCCATTGCACTTAAAATCTAACTTCCAAACTATGGTCTGCAAAGCCCACCTGCCTCTTCAACTTCATGTCCATGTGCTCTGCTCCTCATCCACGGGGCCGCAGTCACACTGGCCACCTTCTTGCACATCAAACAGGCCAAGCTTGTTTTCACCTCCTGGCTTTTGTTTGTGCTCGTCTCCCTCTGGGACACTGCTTCCAACTCTTTGCCTTGAATCTCTCCTTTTTATCATCTGGTAGCCTAAACATTACTTCCTCCTAGAGGTCTTCTCTGATCACCCTCTCTGATGTTGCCCATTTGGCCACCCTGTCACTTTCTACTGCTGACTTTTCTTCATAGTATTTATACCCATCTGAAACTGCCTTCATTACCTCTCTCCTTGTTTGTGTCTGTTTTCTCTATTTGAATGAGAGCAGGAATCTGTAGTCTTGTTCACTGCTGTGTCCCCAGCACCTAGCACAGAGTTGGGCACGCAGAAGGTACTTAATAAGTGAATAACTGAATCTGTAGGTTTTAGAGTGATATGAATAGTTTCTAGAAAAGATTGCAATCTAGTCTGTTATGGTAAACAAAGTTGTAATCACAAAGAAATTACACTGATGGTGTTTTGTTGTACATTTAAAGTTATCCCTCTGTGTTTGATTATTATTCTTTCAATAATGTTGTCCATTTAAAATTATATATTGCAGGAGGTCAGGGGACTCCGTGAAGAATGTCTTCAAGAAGAAAGTAGATACCATTACACAAATTGTATGATTAAGGTAAAACAAAGAAGATGGACCAGAAACTTTCTGAGATCTTTCTGTATCAAGGACTTAACCAAAAACTTGGTCTTTCCACTTAGAACCTAGAAGTACAGCTTCGTCGAGCTACCGATGAGATGAAGGCCTATGTCTCTTCTGATCAGCAAGAAAAAAGAAAGGCAATTAGGCAAGTAATTTTGTTGTTTCTCTATTGAGTTACTTCATGTTTTCCCCTATAGAAGATTTTTTTTACTAAATTTTTTATTTAAATTCCGGAATAGTTAATATACAGTGTTCGTTTAGTTTCAGGTATACAATCCAGTGATTCAGCAATTTTATACATTACTCAGTGCTCGTCATGATAGGTATACTCTTAATCCCTTTTACCTATTTCACCCATCCCCCCACATCCTTCCCCTATGGTAACCGTCCGTGTGTTCTTTATAGTTAAGAGTCTGTTTCTTGGTCTGTCTCTCTCTCTCTCTTTTTTTTCCCTTTGTTCATTTGTTTCTTAAATTCCACATATGAGTGAAATCAAATGATATTTGTCTTTCTCTGACTGGCTTATTTCACTTAGTGTTATACTCTCCACCTCCATCTATGTTGTTACCAATGGCAAGATTTCGTTGTTTTATGGCTGTCACCTTTAGAAGTTTTATAAACAAGATGGAGTTGCTAAACTACTAAGATTGCAAGTACTTAAATAAGCAGATACTAAGATATTGCTTAGGATTAAATCTTGTTAAACATCTTCCAGATAGTCCAGCCCTACTAACTAAGTAGAAATACACATAATTTTCTTGCTGGCTGGCTGATTTTTTTTTCAATCATGGCATAAAAACCCCATATAACATAAAATTTGCCATTTTTACCAGTTTTAAGTGTATAATTCAGTTGCATTGATTACATTCACAATGTTGTGCAGCAATCACTAGTATATATAATACCAACCCTTTTTTTCTCACTCAGATCAGAAACTCCTATAATCATTAAACAGTAACTCCCCCTTCTCCCCTCCCCAGGAATACATATAATTTCATGATTCCTTTTTTATAAGCACTAAGATTGGTCTATTTTTAAAGTCCCACATGGCCTGGACTCTAGTCATCTGCCTGCTCATTGTGTCATGTGTGAGTGTGTTTCAGCTAGAAGCTGTGTGTTTGCAGTGTGCCAGCCTTCAAAACAAGGAAGGGTGTGTAAATACCACCAGTCCTTATATGGTGATTTTTTTGGTAATCCAAGCTTACAGCATACGGTAATAAATCAAATGCTGCCTGAAAAAAAATGCATTTATGTTTGAATTGCTAGCTGTGACAAAATGCAGTAATTGAATAAGATAAGCTTTCTTTGCCCCTTACCACAATTCAGATGTTTCACTTTTACCATCCAGTAAGAGCTCAAAATAAAGATTCACATTTATTCTAGATTGTACTTGAGATTTTTTTAGTGGCATTTACATTAATATTACAAAAAGGAAATCTAATAAATGGAATGTTGCAGATTCTAATTTTTTAAATATATAATACACTGGAATGCAAACCAGACTGAACATGTCCTATAAATAGAACAATTTTTCTTCTAATACTCTGACATATTAAACATATTAAATGTACTTATTCACATTCTTTCATTGAATATAACCTTTGCTCAAATAAATCTGTATGGTCAGTGGTAATATTTTACAAATGTGAGAAATTACATTTATCCTTAAAAAAAAAGTTGTAGAAATTAATTTCCATTTTTTCTGAAGTTACAGTATAAGTAGTAAATAAGGTAATATTGCCCCTGAACTATTGGTTTTCTGGCCAGATACATCATTTTAAAAATCATCATAAACCTTTACCATTCCTTTGTTTTCCTATAGAAAAAATGTTTTTCCCTGGCTAGAGTAGTACCTAGGAATATTATGAATAAAATAGAGTTAATTATACTCTAAATTCATTGATATGTATTTAAAATATTATTATTATTATTATTATTATCATAGACACAATATTTTTATTATTATTCCATTTTCTACTTTTATGATACTTTCGAGTAAGACCAATGGTCTAAGGAATTAGCATGACTTTGAAAGATTGCAAATTTTTATTTAAAGAGGCAGGATGTTTTATTTTGAAGTACTAAAGAGGGACTCAAAATTTCTTTTTAGCCTGTTTTTTCCAGTTCTGAGTTTTGTGACCTTGGGCAAATCATTTCTTCACCTATAAAATAAGGAAAACAATTTATACCACCGAAGATCAAGTTAAATATAATGCATGTAACAGTGTTTTGGAAATTATATAGTATGAAATCCTGGAGGACAAAGACTCTGTCTTGTTTTCTTCCTGAAACCCCAGGGCATGCTTGGTACATAACAGGTGCTCCGTAATTATTTCTTGAATGAATTCATCAAATTTAAAATTACACATTAGCGTTATATGATAAAAGAACATGAGCCTTAAGATGTCTTGATTAAATACAGATGGAAATTCTAGGGCTCCTGGGTAGCTCAGTGGGTTAAGCCTCTGCCTTCTGCTCAGGTCATGATCTCGGGGTCCAGAGATCAAGCCCCACATCAGGCTCTCTGCTCAGCAGGGAGCCTGCTTTCCACCACCCTTTCTGCCTTCCTTTCTGCCTACTTGTGATCTGTCTGTCAAATAAAAATCTTTTTTAAAAACCCAATAGAGGGGCGCCTGGGTGGCTCAGTTGGTTGAACAACTGCCTTCGGCTCGGGTCATGATCCTGGAGTCCCGGGATCGAGTCCCACATCGGGCTCTCAGCTCCACGGGGAGTTTGCTTCTCCCTCTGACCTTCTCCTCGCTCATGTTCTCTCTCACTGTCTCTCTCTCAAATAAATAAATAAAATATTTTTTTAAAAAATTTTTAAAAAATTAAAAACCCAATAGATATAGATGGAAATTTTAAAACAGTTTGGACATTTCTCAGTTCTAGGGTAATAAATGAATTATTTAGAGCTATCCAAACTTGGGTTGTCTGGGTTGCTCAGTGAGTTAAGCCGCCGACTCTTGATTTTGGCTCAGGTCATGATCTCAGGATTGTGAGATCAAGCCCCAGTAGCCTGCTTAAGAGTCTCTCTTCCCCATCCCCCTCCAATACATACATACATACATCTATCTGAACTTAACAATTCAGTGGTTTTTTTTTTTTTTAAAGAATATATCATTTATATTCTCCTAGCTATTTTTCACTAGAGAGCTAGAAAGTTAAACAGGTTGACTTAGTGTCTCATAAATTTTAAAGTCAAAATAAAGTTTCATCAAGATTGTGTTTATTCTCTTCACCCTCATTTCCATGTCCAAATTCTGCCTTCAGTTCAGCTCTATAAGGACTTTGAGTATTTTTTTAAATATTTATTGATTTATATGAGAGAGAGTCGGGGCAGGGAGAGGGGGAGAGGAAAGAAAGTCTCAAGCAGACTCCACACTGAGCACCGGGCGCCTTGCAGTGCTGGATCCCAGGACCCCGAGGTAATGACTTCAGCCAAAACCAAGAGTCAGGCGCTTAATCAACTGACCCACTCAGGCGTCCCAAGCACTAGGAGGACTTTTGATTCCCACATTGCTCCAGTCTAGTCACACTTACCTTTCTTTTTGCATGAATGCAGATCTTCCTTCATTTAGGCTGCTGCAATTTCTCTTTGTGGTTTATGAGTTCTTAGATTTCCAGTTATGTGTTATTTAACTTCTTACTTACTACAATGTAGCTTTATACAGAAACACTGTCTTTTTCTGTCTAGATTTGAGGTCTGAAGTCTCTTTTATCTTCTTTGTCATTGGTTCCTTTGTCCTCATGTTTCGATCTTTGTCCTTAACACTTTATATATCACTTTTTGTTTTGTGGAGTATTACAGTATAATTATACTTTTGGGGCGCCTGGCCTGCGCAGTTGGTAGAGTGCATGAGTCTCGATCTTGGAGTTATGGGTTTCAGCCCTACATTGTGTGTGGAGACTACTTAAAAAAAATTTTAAATCATAAAATATAATATATGTGTATAATTATAATTTTGTTTAAAAACAGTGCAATGTTATTTGTTTTTTTAATTTTTATTTGAAAATTACAGGTTTTTTTAGTTTATGAAAGAAATGCTTATAAATCCCATAGGAACCATTATGAAGCATAGTACACCAAACCGAATGTTGCCCGCATTCCATGCCTCAGGAATGCCTGTTGGTAATATTTTCATGTAGGGGTATCTGGGTATTTCAGTCAGTTGAGCATCCAACTCTTGATTTTGGCTCAGGTCATGATCTCAGGGTTTTGAGATCGAGCCCCATACAGGGCTTCATGCTCAACAGAGAGTCTGCTCGTCCCTCTCTGTCTGCTCCTACCCCCACATGCACGCTGTATCTCTCTCAAGTAAATAAAATATTTTTTAAAATAAAAATAAATAAAAATATTTTGGTGTATAATTACTCCATATTCTTTTCCCATGCATTTGCATGTGCGTGTGTTAACAAGTGCATGGGAAAATTATGTGTGTATGCCTACAAAAATCAGGTTAAAATACATATATAGTTTTTCTCTTAATTATATGTCTAAAATTCTATTTCAGGGCACCTGGGTGGGCTCAGTGGGTTAAAGACTCTGTCTTCAACTCAGGCCCTGATCCCAGGGTCCTGGGATCGAGCCCCGAGTCAGGCTTTCTGCTCGGCAGGGAACCTGCTTCCTCCTCTCTTCCTGCCTCTCTGCCTACTTGTGATCTCTGTCAAATAAATAAAAAAAAAATCTTGAAAAAAATTTTTTAATTCTATTTCAGTATTTATAGATCTACTCCCTCCTTTTTATAACTCTGTATTATTCCTTTGAATGGATGTGCCATAATTTATTTAAATATTTCCCCATCTATTGACATCTAACTTTGTTTGCAGATCTTCACTATTAAAAGCAATGGTGAAGTAAATAGTCTTTACATTTATCTAAAGTTCTGAGAGGTTTTCTTTAGGATGACTGCCTAGAAGTAACATTGCAGGATTATATGTTATTTAATGTTTTGTTTTGTTTTTGTTATTTAATGTTTATTTAAAATGTTTATCCTTTCTCCTTTCTACAAACCTCTTCAAAAATAAAGTGTGACTAGGGTGCCTGGCTGGCATACTCAGAAAAGCATGCAACTCTTGATCTCTGAGTTGTGAGTTTGAGCCCCACATTGGGTGATAAGATTACCTAAATAAATTAAAACTTTAAAAAATAATTTTTAAAAATGTGGCTTAAGCAAGAATGTGTTACCATTGTTTTAAGTGTAAATTAACCAGAAATAGTACTTAACATTTTAGTTCTCTTAATTTCTTATGCAGTGGTTTGTGGGTTTTTCCCCATAAATTACTATTTGCTAGAAGAACTGACTAAAGATGGGGAAAGAGAGTGTAATGATTTTCATTCTGATTCCAGTACTCTAAACTATCTATATTGTCTAATATATTTAGATTGATAAGTTAATTTATAATTTAGTTGTATGATCAAATCAACTGAGGTAAATTGAAACTAAATCATTATGTTTACCCCCTAGGGAGCAGTATACAAAAAATATTGCTGAACAGGAGAATCTTGGAAAGGTAAGAATGTATTATTTATTTTTTTTAATTGTGTCTAATTCAGGCTTTCAGTATGTGGTTTTGACCTTGTCATTCTTTTTAAAGGGTTACAGTACAGTTTTCAAAGGGAAATTGGATCTTAATCTCTTGCAAAGATGAAGACTCTTCTTTAGAAATTTATGTGTGTGTGCATATAAAAGTGAAGGGATGTGGATTTTTGGAGAAAAATCTAGTTCTGTTTAGGGAGGAGTTTATGAGAAGTTTCTGAATAAGAAACAAAACTGCTGGGACGCCTGGGTGGCTCAGTTGGTTGGGCAGCTGCCTTCGGTTCAGGTCATGATCCCGGCATCCTGGGATCGAGTCCCGCATTGGGCTCCTTGTTCGGCGGGAGCCTGCTTCTCCCTCTGCCTCTGCCTGCCGTTCTGTCTGCCTGTGCTCGCTCTCTTCCCCCCCCCCCCCCGATAAATAAATGGAATCTTTAAAAAAGAAAGAAAACGAAACAAAACTGCCGGGGCGCCTGGGTGGCTCAGTGGGTTAAAGCCTCTGCCTTCGGCTCGGGTCATGATCCCAGAGTCCTGGGATCGAGCCCCACATCCGGCTCTCTGCTTGGCAGAGAGCCTGCTTCCTCCTCTCTCTCTGCCTGCCTCTCTGCCTACTTGTGATCTCTGTCTGTCAAATAAATAAATAAACAAAATCTTAAAAAAAAAAAAAGAAAGAAACAAAACTGCCACATTTAATGAACTACAAGTTTTCAGATAATTCTCAGGTATCTCTTTATTAGATAAGTATAAGTTCATTTATTTAATAAACACAAAGCTCATTGCTATGAACTGGACACTGTTCCATGACCTTTACAAGCATTGATTCATTTAACACAAATAATCAAAAAACCTTCCTTTTCATTTTTAGCTCCTTCCCTGCCAGTCTTATGAAAGCAGGCATATGCTTATGTGATTACTCTTATTTTCTCAGTTCTCTGAGCCATTCCTAGTAGAAGAGGTGGTAGATAGTAAAGGCCTTGACCATCAGGGCTTCAGTGACCCAATTCACTGATTATTTTAATTGGCTTCATAAAGCAACACATTTGGACAGTCATTTTAAAGACACCAGTTCTGTCATTATTTTGTTTGTTTGTTTGTTTTTAAAGATCTGTATTTATCAACAACTCAGGGCTAGTGCCCTTATTTACATTTTCTTTTGTATGTTTTTAAATTTTTTTTAAAGATTTTTATTTTTATTTATTTATTTGATAGACAGAGAACACAAGTAGGCAGAGAGACAGGCAGAGAGAGAGGAGGAAGCAGGCTCCCTGCTGAGGAGAGAGCCCAAAGCGGGACTCGATCCCAGGACCCTGGGATCATGACCTGAGCTGAAGGCAGAGGCTTTAACCCACTGAGCCACCCAGGTGCCCTACATTTTCTTTTTTAAAAAATGTTTTTTGAGGGGCTCCTGGGTGGCTCAATGGGTTAAAGCCTCTGCCTTCAGCTCAGGTCATGATCCCAGTGTCCTGGGATCAAGCCCCACATCGGGCTCTCTGCTCAGCGGGGAGCCTGTTTCCTCTTCTCTCTCTCTGCCTGCAACTCTGCCTACTTGTGATCTCTGTCGGTCAAATAAATAAATAAAATCTTTTTTAAAAAAATATGTTTTTTGAGAGAGAGTGCAAATGGGGGGGAAGGGGCAGAGGGAGAGAGAGAAAGAATTTTAAGCCTGTTTCACATTCAGCATGGAGCCCAATGTGGGGCTGAAGCTCATAACCCTGAGGCCACGCCTTGAGCTGAAATCAACAGCTGGGTGCCCAACCAACCATGCAGACACTCCTCCTTTTTTTTTTTTTTTTTTTAAGTTTTATTTTTTTTGTAGGGGAGGCACAGCGAGAGAGGGAGAAAGAATCTTAAAACAGACTCTATGCTGAGTACAGAGCCTGATGTGGGGCTCAATCACATGACCCTGAGATCACAGCCTGAGCAAAACTAGGAATCAGTTGCTCAACCAACTGCACCACCCAAGAACTCCTTTATTTACATTTTCTAATTTGAATTATTATTAAGAACATACATGTATGTATGTATGCTTTTACATATGTGCTGTAATAGCTCCCATAAACCTGTAAGTAATATTCTAAAGTTAAACCTCAGAGAAAAAATGGTATGGAAAACAATGGCATGACTTTTCTGTTCAAAGATTTTATTTACTTTTTTGATAGAAAATTGTTTGTTCTGTGCACCCTCTTCCCTTAATGGGATGACATGCCATACTCAAAAGGAAAAAAAGAAATAAGTTCATGCTTGGGACGCCTGGGTGGCTCAGTTGGTTAAGCAGCTGCCTTCGGCTCAGGTCATGATCCCGGCGTCCTGGGATCGAGTCCCACATCGGGCTCCTTGCTCCACGGGGAGCCTGCTTCTCCCTCTGACTCTGCCTGCCACTCTGTCTGCCCGTGCTCGCTCTCGCTCTCTCTCTCTGACTAAATAAATTAAAAAAAAAAAAATTTTTTAAATTTAAAAAAAAAAAAAAAAGAAATAAGTTCATGCTTGAAAACACATATTTGAATCAAGTACTCAAATGTAGTTGCTAAGTCTAAATAAAGATTATTCTT
Source organism: Mustela nigripes (assembly GCF_022355385.1). Taxonomy (NCBI): domain Eukaryota; kingdom Metazoa; phylum Chordata; class Mammalia; order Carnivora; family Mustelidae; genus Mustela; species Mustela nigripes. Next base: position 7,797,079 of record NC_081564.1, read on the forward strand.
TCACCTTCCAGGGTGGTGTTTTATTGCAGGGTCTTTGCAAAAAGGTAGCAGCACTCTGACAAATACATTTCAGCAAAAGGAGACATTGATCAGCTCATCTCCCAATCGTCAGTCTGTATCATTTAAGAGACAAAGTTCCTCAATCCTCTCATTTGTAGAGTAGATCTATTTTTTTTTCTTTCCAAATGCTCTTTCATTTTTTTTTTTTGATTTTTTAAAATTAAAAGCAATTGGGGTGCCTGGTTGGCTCAGTGGGTTAAGCCTCTGCCTTCAGGCTCAGGTCATGGATCTCGGGGTCCTGGGATGGAGCCCCGCATTGGGCTCTCTGCTCAGTAGGGAGCCTGCTTCCTCCTCTCTCTCTGCCTGCCTCTCTGCCTACATGTAATCTCTGTCTGTCAAATAAACAAAATCTTTTTTAAAAATAAATAATTAATTAAAAGCAATTAACATATAGTGTATTATTGGTTTCAGAGGTGGAGGTCAGTGATTCATCAGTCTTATATAACACTCAGTGCTCGTTACATCACGTGCCCGCCTTAATGTTTAACACCCAGTTACCCCATCCCCCTCCCTCTCCCCTCCAGCAACCCTCAGTTTGTTTCCCATGATTATGAGTCTCTTGGCCAGGGCGGGGCGGGGGAGGGGAGTTTCTTATGGTTTGTCTCCCTCTCTGGTTTCATATTTTATTTTTTCCTCTCTTTCCCTATGATTTACTGTTTTGTTTAATTCCACATACCAGTGAGATAGAGTAGATCTAAATTTTTAAGGAAAACACCAAACCTAGCCTTTAAAAGTGATGATAGCCTAAGTCTTCCAAACCAGCTAGACTGGACATCCATAGACTTCCTCAGGCCAACCTGCTTTCTGGAATTAAACCAACCTATAGTGCTGCAGTTCACACTACCATACACTAGAATTTGCTTTACTAAGTACTGTGGAATACTGTGCTGAAAGTTATAACTCCCCTCACCCCCACTGTATCACCTCCCCTTTAAAGAACCCTGAAATCTCTGACAAGTATTCTTCTACATTGTAACTATCAACAAAATAAATCTGTATCAAGTCACAGTAACATTAAAAATAAATTATATACTAAGGCGGTTGTATTCAAAAAGTTAAAGCTTTCAAACACACATGGTTATGAAGCACATTAAATTCAATATTGCTGACACAGACAGTGCCCACATGCAGTCTTCAGTTTCTTTAAATAACTTATAGGTTGTTAGGATTTTTGACAAGGAAATTATTCCAGTAATATAAGAAAATTTATAGTTAAATAGTACCTTAATCTTAAAACCATTCTAAGAACTCTTAAAATTCTGGATCTGTCTTACTACTTTTGTTTTAGTTCATGAAGATAAAAATGTTTGTTTTAAGATAATTTATTTTTAGGGTGTTTTTTTTTTTTTTAAAGATTTTACTTATCTGACAGAGAGAGGGAGCACAAGCAGTGAAAAAAGGGAGAGGAAGACGGAGAAGCAGGCTTCCCGCTGAGCAGGGAGCCCAATGCAGGACTCGATCCCAGGACCCTGAGATCATGACCTGAGCCAAAGGCAGAGGCTTAACCAACTGAGCCACCCAGGCACCCATATTTTCTTAATTCTGCTTTGTTTCCTGTTGCTGTTTACTGTTAACTTTGCTTTCATTAGCCATGGCTGAGGAGGGCAGTTTTGAATCTGGTCCTAAGCTTGGTTTAGCCTATTATTTGGGCAAGTACCAAGGATGAGACTTCTCATCTGTGTCCTTAGATCAACTATTAGATGAACCGTGTACAATAGAGGAAAGGATGGGGACATTTCTGTGTGACCTGCTTCCGTGTCTTTGCTTATTTTTCTGTCCTTGGTGATTTCTCACACTCAGTGTTACAGTGTGCATTTCTGTCACACTGTGTTTCCTGATGCGTGTACTCTCATCGCCGTTGTTCTCCCCGGCCGGGTCTACCCGCCTGCCTTCCTTTCCCTCTTTCTTCCTTCCTCTCATTGTCTCTGACTCTCTGCTATGCCTCTTTTCAGTCACCCTTTCTGAATTTGCCCTAATACAGGACCAAAGTATATTTTTATAATTCAATGAAACATTTTCTTATTCCTGTTTATAATTTTAGAGTCTTTGAGTAGAACAGTTTTGACAGATGGAATCACGTAGGTTATTAGTAACAAAAGTAATTCTGGGGGCACCTGGCTGACTTGGTTGGTAGAGCATGAGACTCTGGATCTCAGGGTTGTGAGTTCAAGCCTTACGCTGGGCATGGAGCCTACTTAAAAATAAATAAAAATAAAAACAACTCTGATAAGGATATGGCTTATTTAATAGTGTACTTTTTTAAAAATCACAAAACTGTCTTCCTGAAGAATATATGCGTACAATTTTATTTATTTGGGTGCACATAGTGCACACACAGATTCAGAAAAGAATATGCTATTTAATAATAATAACAATATGTAACATATGGTAGTTTATCAAGTATTTCCAGATCTATTATGTCGTGTGAAAAAATAACCTATGGGGCTCCTGGGTGGCTCAGTCGGTTAAGCAACTGCCTTCAGCTCAGGTTATGATCCCCGGGTCCTGGGATGGAGCCCTGAGTCAGGCGCCCCACTCAGCAGGGAGTCTGCTTCTCCCTCTGTCTTACCCCCCTGCTCATGCTTTCTCTCACTCTCTTGCTCATGTTCTCTCTCTCAAATAAATAAATAAAATCTTTAAAAATAATTACAATAATCTTATAAGGCAGATAATTTTATATAATTATCCCCTTTTATTACCCTTCATTGACAATTGAGAGAAGTGAGGTCCAGAGAAATTCTTACAGCTCGTGACAAAGCCGCTTTTTTTTTTTTTTTTTTTTTTTTTTTTTAAAGATTTTATTTATTTATTTGAGAGAGAGACAGTGAGAGAGAACATGAGCGAGGAGAAGGTCAGAGAGAGAAGCAGACTCCCCGCAGAGCTGGGAGCCCGATGCGGGACTCGATCCCAGGACTCCGGGATCATGACCTGAGCCGAAGGCAGTCGTCCAACCAACTGAGCCACCCAGGCACAAAAGTCTTCTGACTGCAAAATCTGCATTCTTTTTCCCATACCATGATACTGTTCCATTTTCCTGATTCCCTTTATTTTCCCTTCCCTTTCTTTTATATTTTTCTATTCTTTTTAACTTCAAGCTTCCTGCATCTTTCATCAATTCAACTTTTATCATCTTAGCTTTCATACATCTCAGAAGAACTGGTTTAGTTCACTGTTACTCATCAGAGGTACAAAAAGCAGACCATGTTCTTCTGATGAGAGCAATAGAAGTAAATTCCTGCAACTGAGATCTAATCATTCTTGATTTTTTTTTTTTTTATGGTAGAAACTCCGAGAAAAACAAAAAGCTGTACGAGAAAGTCATGGTCCGAATATGAAACAAGCGAAAATGTGGCGTGATTTTGAACAGTTGATGGAATGTAAGAAACAGTGCTTTCTGAAACAACAAAGCCAAACTCCCATGGGTCAGGTAATTCAGGAGGGCGGGGAAGACCGGCTGGTGCTCTGAATCTGTGTGCCATCATGTGGGGTTTTAGTTGATACTACTAGATATAAGCATAATCCCGTAATTTATTTCTTTTCTGGAAAGTGATTTGTACAACATTTTGTTTTCAGGTTAACCATTCCTATTAAGTTTCCTTGGAAGGTAATGTTAAGGTAGATTTAGGTTTTAAAGTTTTTTAATATGAAAAATGGCTTTTATTGTTTTGCTTAGTTTAGAGATTAGTGGTGTCTTAGGAGTTTTATGAGACAGGAGACTAAATTTACTCTCTGTAAATGTAAACATATGTCCATTAAGAAGCATGTAGTTTTTTAAAAATGTAATAACCCGATGGCTTAATGTTCTTAATCTTTTTTTTTTTAACTTTAGAGGAATCTTTTAGGAACTAATATCTCTTGTTTTGAAGAAACATTTATCTGAAGTTCAGCAATTCCTACAGTTTCAATTCAGTTTCTCTTTCTTCTGTAAAATTGAAGAAAATTTGCTATTTTGAATAACATATTTGTTCTGTCTGAATTATTTAAAGGCAAATAAAACTTGATTTACGTATATATGATGACTATTTATTTTTGAATTATATAGCTGTGTCAAATTATTTTTTTAACTATTCATGTTATAATACTATATTAAATTTAAGGATTATCACTTATTTTCACCCAAAACCTAATATAGTATTTAGGTCTTGAGGACTTTTATTTTAAATATAAAAAGTAGTCATAGAATATAGAAATTATCATGTAGTAAAAAGCTACAGTAGAATTCCAAGTGAAATTCAAGCATCCAAAGTGCTTCTGATTTCTGCTTCATTTGGACCAGGTACTTGAAGATTTCTTTTATTATTCCTTAAAGAAAGATACTAAATTCATATGCTACCTTGTACTTCATTTCAGTTTCATTATACTTTTTTAAATGTCTACCTTTAAGGGTGTCTAGATGGTGCAGTTGATTAAGTATCTGACTCTTGGTTTCAGCTCAGGTCATGATCTCAGGGTCCTGAGATCAAGCCCCGCATCAGGCTCCACGCTCAGCACAGTCTTCTTGGAATTTCCTCTCTGTCCACTCCTCTACCCTGTCCTTGCTTTCTCTTTCTCTCTCTCAAAATTTAAAAAAAAAAAAAATTTTTTTTTAAATGTCTTCTCTTTAGATTTAGATTTGAAAAACTCAGATTTCAAATCATTAGCATGTCCGTCCTGGGTTAGTAATTCTTGGCAGCTGCCCTGGGGATGGCAGTGAGAGGCAAAGAACCTTTCAGTGAAGAGAGTTGTTCCGACCCCATGCAAAACATGCAAACTTGATTATGGCTTTGGATCTTTTTGTTTCCAAGTGTGTTCTGCTCTTACTTTTTGTTTGAAAACTTCTTCCTTGGTAATTGGATAAACTTACCAACAGGGAGAGTATTGGTAACTCTAGAAGCTATGGCAAGAAAAGATTAGCTCCATCAGAGCAAAGAAGAACTTACCAAGAAAGTGTGGAAAGAAACTTTCTTTTAATAAATTTCAAGAAAAAAAGAAGACTTTTTAATATTATTATTATTATGTGGTTTTAGTCTGGTTCTTAGCTTACTTTAGCCTCTTATTTGGGCAAGTATCAGCTACCAGAATTCTTCTTTGTGCCTTTAGATCAACAACTAGATCCACCAGATTCTAAACGAGGGAAGGCTGTGTTTCAGTGTGGAAATAAACCTTTCTTAATTCAATAAATCAGTTTTTGAACACTGAGGTAGTTGTATTTGTTCAGTGTTGGCTACTGGCTTGTTATTTTTAAGCCAGTGGCAAGTGATGTTCTTTTAACCAGAATATGAATTCCTTTGCAAGTATTTGAAAAAGACTAGAAGTCCCTCACAGAAATGAAACAGCATTTTATTCCCATAAGGAAAGTCAGCTTCTAAGATTATTAAGCTTGGTGATTAATTTTTTTAGCCTTCACTATTCTTGCTGCTCTTCTCTTCATTTTAAAAATCGTTAATGACATGGGGCGCCTGGGTGGCTCAGTGGGTTAAAGCCTCTGCCTTAGGCTCGGGTTGTGATCCCAGGGTCCTGGGATCGAGCCCCACATCGGGCTCTCTGCTCTGCAGGGAGCCTGCTTCCTCCTCTCTCTCTGCCTACCTCTCTGCCTACCTGTGATCTCTGTCTGTCAAATAAATAAATAAAATCTTTAAAAAAAAAATCGTTAATGACAGATACTCAAGGAATGCTTATAATTCCGATTTGATTATTGCTTGCCATCTTTATTCCACACAGAAGGAATATGTGGAGTAAACACTAGGCAGCTCCAAAATTACTTTATTAACTGAAGCAGAACATCATTATTACTTCAAGAAAAGCAAATTGAAAAAAAAAAAAAAAAAACCCTGAAAGTACAAAGTTATTTATAGCTTTTATGTAACATTGGACATTTAGTAATGCATCTTAATGGATTTTATACAGTGACTTTCCACTCATTTTGTGATTTGATTGGAACATTAAAAAGCTCTGACTAACTCTGACAGTTTTTGACAGCTGGCAATTACAGAAGAGCTTATTGCATTTTTCCTTCAGGATTGATACTCTTGCTGGCTAATTGATGAGAGTACTTAATCATTTTGGAAAATAATCTGTCTTGCACATGATGGCCCAAATAAAGAAGAAGAATGTAGCCTGTGAAATCTGCTTTTGGGTTCATGGATTTGCTCCTCATAGGACTCGGTGTTGCCAACTGTTGCATGGGACTGACTATATAAACTGTAAATTTCAAAAGGCCACTGCTTATCTTGCATTCTATATTAGTTCAGGAAATAATCCAACTTAAAAGGTTGTCCTTTAAGAACAATCTTATAATAGGATAATATCTTTTTAACATCTAAATCCAAGATCATGTATTTTTCCGAACCAGAGAGTGTACCAGAAGGGTCTTAGAACATTGTTCAAAGGCTTGTGGAAATCAAACCAGATCTTGGAAATTACAGAACACTTAACTTTCTTCTTTACATTAATACTTTCTATCTTCTTGCTTTAGTTCAGTAGGCAGCAGTAGTAAAAGAAGCCATTTCGTTAAACTATCAAATCCAAATGTATCATTCTGCCTTATTAGTTTATACAACATATATAAATTTTCTGGAAAATTTTAAGGTCTGTGCATATACCAAGTATGATTATTTCTTAACTTTTTAGGCTAACATGATACAGAGCACCTTTGGGTAATTGGACTAAAAAGAAGAAACTGGATTTGTTGCTCAACTAAAAATAGACAAATGTGCTGAATGCTTCTGAATTGAATTTGAAAATAGGCACAAATGGATAACTTGCCAAAGCTGCCTTTACAAAGGCAAAATCCAGTTTGTATTGAAAAATGACTTCCTATGGAGATGTGTGTTGTCTTATAGAAACCTCTTTGTCATACACAGGCATATACCCTACAGTTAGTGACTAACGAGCATGAATCAAAGGCTTGTTTCTACAAATGGTTCTAGGCGCTTACATCATTCCTCTTGTTTGGCATGAAGGAGTGTTTAGCCCTAGGGAGTGGGTAAGTAAGCAGCCTGATGATTAACTTCCATTAAACCTGGTTATTTCAATAACTTATACATTGTAGTGAATGTAAGATCTAGATTGTGTATACAAGGAGTCCTTCATCTTTAAACAATCTGTGGCAGCCAGGAGATTTTTTTTTAAAGTTGCACTTTTATTAAATATGTAATTGTGTCTCTACCCAGAAGGAGCTGCTGGCTTAGCTCCTCCTCCCTTTCCTTTTAATGAGAACTGTTTAATTAGAGCTGTTTCGTGTATGACAGCCAGGCATGAGGGGAGCATTTTATCCAGGAAGGATCGAGAGAGGTCATTCAGAGTTATCTGTATATTTTCAATCTTTGACTCTCCTGTCTTTTTTTTTTTTTTTAAAGATTTTATTTATTTATTTGACAGAGAGAAATTACAAGTACACTGAGAGGCAGGCAGAGAGAGAGAGAGAGAGAGAGAGAGAGAAGGAAGCAGGCTCCCTGCTGAGCAGAGAGCCCGATGCAGGACTCGATCCCAGGACCCTGAGATCATGACCTGAGCCGAAGGCAGTGGCTTAACCCACTGAGCCACCCAGGCGCCCCTGACTCTCCTGTCTTAAGACAATATAAAAAAGAGAAAGTTGGCTGTAACTGTCATTCAGTCCCATCCCGGCCTTATAAAAGGAATAAAAACTGAAACACAGAATCCAAACAAATATTTTTTAAAAGATTTTATTTATTTATTTGACAGAGATCAGAAGTCGACAGAGAGGCAGGCAGAGAGAGAGAGGAGGAAGCAGGCTCCCCTCAGAGCACAGAGCCCAATGCAGGACTCGATCCCAGGACCCTGAGACCATGACCTGAATGGAAGGTAGAGGCTTAACCCACTGAGCCACCCAGGTGCCCCCAAACAAGTATTTTTCAAAAGGCTTGGATGAACATATGCTTTCTGCTCCCATGCTCCCTCTTTTGGCAAACTGGAAGTACTTTCTCAGCAAACATAATTTCACAATTTCCTCTCTAGAATTGCCGAGAGACTTGAGTCACCAAACTCGGTTTACCGCTATGGAAATTCACTATTCAGACAGAGCACAGGAGGAAATTAAGGAATTCTGTTTTTCAGTGACAGTATTAGTTCCCACCTCAGTTCAGAGGGTCCCAGCAGGGTCCTGGCAGGGCTGCTGCTCTCTGCCCTGCACACGGTAACTTGGTAAAGAGCCATGGCATTCTGGGGCTGGAAAGGAAGCTCAGAATGATTCGGGTAATCATTTATTAAATTGGGACCTTTGAGGGCTCTCTCTCACCCTCTCAACTGTGCAGAAATCAGCACTCTGCCGCTCGTAGCAAATCACTTTCCAGCCTCAGTGGAGTAACCGCAATGCGGCTCACTCCTCACGAGGGAGCCTGTCTCATTGTTAAGGAGCACCGCCTGATTAGTTTCTGGGTTCTAAAAATGAAGCAAACTTACAGAGGAAGGACATTTTTTTTAGAAACAGCAGTTTGGCAAAGTGAGACTGAACCAATTTTACTCCCTGAAGCTTTGTAATCATAATCATTATTGAGCACTTAGAATGGACCAGATACTGTCCTAAGTGCTTCGTGTGTCTGAACTAATGGAACTCTAGCAATAACCCCAGGAGGTAAATACTATTATCTCCATTGAGTAGATGAGGAAGCAGGCACAGACAGGCTTCCACGGTATTAACGCAGCTTCTAACTGTGGGCAGAGCTGAGGCCTGAAGCCTGTGCTCTTCACTCCTGTGCTGTATGAACTACAGTGCGACCCATGTATCAGACTCAGGCTGATGCCCATTTAATGAACTATAATATGTGTGAAATTAGAGCTCTTTCTTATTTTTTTAAAGATTTTATTTATTTATTTGACAGAGACAGAGAGAGGGCACACGCAGACAGAGGGAGAGAGAGAAGCAGTCTCCCCACCAAGCAAGGAGCCTAATACAGGACTTGATCCCAGGATCCCGGGATCATGACCTGAGCTGAAGGCAGCTGCCCAACCAAATGAGTCACCTAGGCATCCCATAGAATTCTTTTTTAAAAATGTGCTCACTTACTGTACCTAAAAAGAAAAAAAACTTTAGTAAATGAGTAAAAATGAATTCAACCATCCAGATGTGGGAATTATGCTTAAAACGAGTGTCAAGAAAGAAGTAATACTTTAAGACACAGAACAAATGGAAGCTTTATTGGTTATAATTTAAATATTTCTGTAAAAGTGTTAAAATCATATATGTCTTTTGTTGCTGGACATGTACATAGATTCCAGTTTTGTTTTGTTTTGTTTTTATTTTATGAACAATGCTGCAATGGAACTTAAAAATTGAAATACAATACTTGAAATTTGAAATACAGTATTAAGCAAACCACTAAGTTTATTTAATTTGGACAAATCCAGGATCCATTGAATTGTTTTATAGATGTTTCTTGCCTTCCTCAATGAAAATGCCAAGGCTAAACCAAAGAAGTTAGCAAGATGTTACTTGATTAATTGGAGAAGGAAATTGTAAATTCATTTATTTATTTGCAAATATTTATTGAGTATCTTCTGTGTGCTTGACATTGTGCTAAGTGCTAAAATATAAAGTAAATGTAACCTGGTTTTGGCTTTCAAAGAGCTCACAGACTAGAAGACTCTAATATTATGTAGCAAAAATTAAAGTTCTTTTATGTATAAAAAGAACTAGGAGGGGACGCCTGGGTGGCTCAGTTGGTTAAGCAGCTGCCTTCGGCTCAGGTCATGATCCCAGCGTCCTGGGATCGAGTCCCATATCGGGCTCCTTGCTCCGCAGGGAGCCTGCTTCTCCCTCTGACTCTGCCTTCCACTCTGTCTGCCTGTGCTCGCTCTCGCTCGCTCTCTCTGACAAATAAATAAAATCTTTAAAAAAAAAAAAAAAAGAACTAGGAGCTCAGAGGAAGAAGCAATTAATCCTGACACAGGAGACTGAGAAAAGGCTAGTGGGAGAGGTAGGACTTGAGCTGGGTTCATAAGAAGGAGTTAAGATTTCGAAAGGAGGAAGACATAAACACATTTAAGAACATGGCATGCTCAGGAAATGACAAGAAGTCTAGTGGCTCAGAAAGTTACCCAGATACATTAGGGAGAGGAATGAGCTCCTATCACATGCCCAGCCCTTGTGCTTTGTAATCTGATGTGCTAGGTGCTCAGCTACACTCTACGAAAAGGTACAGTAAGTATATAAGACATGGCCCCATCCTTAACAGGACTAGCAATAAATTAAACAGTAGCAAACATACCAAAACCTAGTAATCAAGTGTTAAGTTCTGTGGTGCAATCAAAATTCAATCACAACAGATATTTAGAGAAGACTAAAGGGTCCAAGGGGAGTCCAGGAGGTCTTGCCCAAGAGGGAGCAATGATCAGGGTCTGGAAAGATGAGATTTGGACAGGTGAATGGGAGAGTGTGAGAGCGTCTCAGGGATGAAACCGGCAGGTGCTTATTGGCCCTTTCCTGCATCCAGCTCTGTATCAAGCACATCAAGCAGGAAAGGTATGGCCTCCCCTTTCAGGGAACTTCAAGTCTTAGTTACCAAGATGAGAAATGTAACCAATAATTGAAGTAGTCTTCAGCATTGGATTATCCAGTAGGCAAATTGATACACTCCAAATTTTCTGCAAGTGTTTGATATTTCAGAGATCAAAGAAGTTTTCATTAGAAAAATCAGAACTAGGAGCGCCTGGGTGGAACAGTCAGTTAAGCATCTGCTTTCAGCTCAGGTCATGATCCCAGGGTTCTGGGATCAGATCCCACATCAGTCTTCCTCCTCAGTGGGGAGCCTGCTTTTCCTTCTGCCTCTGCTGATCCCCCCGCTTGTGCTCTCTTGCTCTCCTTTCAAATAAATAAAATCTTTAAAAAGAAGAAAAGAAAAGAAAAATCAGAACTATTCGATTTCCTTACACTTTTCTCAGAGTTTAGGATCTCTAAAAGTTTCAGTGCAGGTTTTTGGAATGGGATCAAGTTTAACAGAGCTAAGGGCAAAAAGAAAAAAAAAAAACTTTGGGCTGGAACAATTTGGACAGGCTGGAGATGCAGGTAGAAGTTAAAACCCTTCTGCATATCTTCAGATACTAACCAGGCAAGACCAGAGGGAATCAGGAATAATTTGGAGATGGAAACCAAATTGCTGAAGGTTTTGAGGTGGTGCAATCGTGAGTCATGTCCATTTGGTGTATGATACCTGGGAGTTGTTAATATCCCTGCTGCTCCTTGAACACTTGAAGTAATGAGAGACTCACTGCATTGTAGAGAATGACAGACAATCGCTGCCACAGGAGACTGCTAACCTGGACTAAGTATGTTCTTTTTTTCATGACAGAGGAGAGGCAATAAGCCAGTTGTTTATTTCTTTGCATTTAGGGGGATTTTTTTTTTAAGATTTTATTTATTTATTTGACAGAGAGAGAGAGAGAGACAGACAGACAGACATCACAAGTAGGCAGAGAGGCAGGCAGAGAGAAGGGAAAGCAGGCTCCCTGCTGAGCAGAGAGCCAGGTGCGGGGCTCGATCCCCGGACCCTGGGATCATGACCTGAGCCAAAGGCAGAGACTTAACCCACTGAGCCACCTAGGCGCCCCTAGGGGGATATTTTTTTACACTAACTCAAAGTTTCAGCATTTTATTCTTTGATTCAGGTTACTCTGTGTCATCTCTATGTTGAGATGACATACCACTTTTTCATTCCATGTAACATTTTCAGACGTGTGAAAAGGATTTGATAATTCCAAGGATTTGAGCTTAGAGACAGTGTATTTAAGAGTTATGCTTCTGTTGAGAGACATTTTTATGAGTTTAGATGATTCTCTATATATTAAAAAATGTGAGAGAAAATTCAGAGCTGGTGTTTAACTGTGCTTTCTTTCTTTTTCTTGAGAGTAGGAAAAAGAACTCCTTTTTGTTGTAGTTAATTGCCAAGTCACCAAGGAGAGCCTCCACGCTTGAAGAGACCCACTTGCTAGTGACTTGGCAGTGTCAAACAAATGTTCAACTTTTATTCTGACACTTCTTGAAGAATTTGATTGAAACTATATATGTCCAGATAACACTCAGCAAAGTGCCCTTCTTGCATTTGTTTCAAGATATATTTGGAAACAAGAGAGATGACCTTGGATGCAGCTGCTTTTCCAATTTAGGACTTCTCTCTGGGTCTACTGAATAATATTTCCCAACATTGAAAATTCAAAGGATGGAAAAACATTTTGGTTACTATATGCCATAAGTCCCATGATGGAGGATTTTTTTCCCCCAGCAATATGTTCTGCCTCTGAAAGAATGATATATTTAGACCACAAACTCTATGTTAGCTTTCTAACCATCTATTTCAAAATACATTTAGGAACACATTTGCTTTTCATCAGAGCGCCTTTTTGTAATCTAAATTGAGCTGTCCCTGCTTTTTAAAATATTTTAGCATCTGAGAAATAAAAAATAACGAGCGGTTAACCCTTCGCCTTTGCTTTCTGGCATTCAAAATTTGTTCCGAAGCCAGGGTTCATTGTAGCTTGATGTAAGATCTAAAAGAAGACTGGGGAGGCTCTGACATCCCCGGCTAAGGTTATTGCCATCTGTCCAGATGACAATACAAGTCCTGTTAGTCTAACCTCAAGCCTGAAAGCCAAGGTTAGCTTCCAGTTGTATCTACATTTAGCCCACGGAGATGGATGGTTTTAACTGTCATTGAAGTGATGTTCTTTCAGTTACCATTATGCATATTTTGGAGGTTTAAGCAGTTCCATTTTTAATTTATTGTCATAGTCACAGGACAAGACTTAGGTAACCTGTTTGATAAAGCAATTTTACTTGCAAGCAAGTAACTAAGAATTAAGAGTCTGATCATTGTCCTGCACAGCATGTCACCAGAGATAGTAATATTTTCTGTTTTCCTAGGGTTTCCTAAGATGTTATAGTCAATCAGAGCATTTATAGAGCTGATTACATTGTTAGCAACAGTCTCCAGCATACGCAGTACATTAATTCCCAGTAAAATGTGTTAGACACGTGCACACACACACATGCACACACACACACACGCACACACACACACACGTACACACACACATGCAGACACAGAAAAAACACCATATTATAATACTTCAAAGGATAGCTTATTCTTGACGATTCCTTGTTGCTTGATTTGGAATCAGATCAGTAACATCAACTGTTAGCCACAACGTGAGTAAATTTGAAGAGTCAACAGATTTTTAAAACTATCACCACTTACGATACTTCTAAAGATGATCCATCCCATCAGACAACAGTCTAATCTTAAATTTTTAATTGTTGTAAATTATTGCCCCAGCCTCACTTTGCAGTTTCCTAATTCAAAAACTGGTGACTTTTATTTTTAATCTGACATTTACTCCTTTATAAGAACAGACTTTCCATGGGCGTGCCTGTCTTGTGTACATTTCCATTATTTTATTGATGTTAAGCTAGAGTATTGCTATAGTCACCACACAGCCCTAATTAAGTAAATAAGAGTTAATAGTACCCAAACTAATGGATTTTATAGAAAAAGCAGTAAAGTTATCCTATCCTATCCCAGAGACGACTCCAACTGCACATTTGAACTGTGCTTTTTAAAGATATGAAAAAGAAAAATAAGGTCATACCTACAACATGTTCCCAAGATCTGTAGTGCTCAAAGACGATTTTAATGAGGGAAAAGTCCCATAGAAAAGGTAGTTTTATTTTAAGTAATACAGAGATTAAATGTGATTTTTGTGGAATGTTTTTATAAAACATTACTTTTCAAATGTATGTTTTCTTATCCTTCTTCTAAAAACACGAACAAAACTTTGAGCCAAAAAGAATACTCCTGCATGGTTTGTGTTGAGTAAGTTTGCCGGGATGTTGCAGGAGCCCTTCTCTCTCTCTCTGGCTCTCCTTGTATTCACAGATAGTCTTAACCAAATCAGAGCATTATTGAGGTTCAGTTAAGTATTTATTACTTGAGAATTAGTATCTCGCTATCAACATTCCTAACACAGGAGAGATTTCTGGCAACTACAAAGTGAGTATATTTCTCTAAACTCTTTTTATCTGTGTCTTCCATAGATGGAATTCATATCCAGCTTTCTGCAGATTTATATAGAATCTAGTTTATCCAAATATTTGCAGTACCATCAAATCAAGAGTTTCTTTATTTCCTTATCATGCTCGAACATCTTACCTTGATCTTTTTGTTACAAAATCCAGATGTGTTTATTTAACAAAGGCAGATCTAATGTGTTCCTGGTTCAAACTCATTTTAACATCTTTCTTTTTTTCTGTCCATGACCCTCTCCAACTTTTTCTGTTCTTATATATTTTTTCTTCTTTTTTACGTGTATCATTCCATTACTATTTAAACTTCCTCTGATTGTATCTCACACATTCTCTTGCCACTAATAAGTTCACTTCTTTTTTTTAAGATTTTATTTGATTTTTATTTGCCAGAGATCACAAGTAGGCAGAGAGGCAGGCAGAGAGAGAGGGGGGAAGCAGGCTCCCTGCTGAGCAGAGAACCCGTTGTAGGTCTTGATCTGAGGGCCCTGGGATCATGACCTGAACCGAAAGCAGAGGCTTTAACCCACTGAGCCACCCAGGTGCCCCAATAAGTTCACTTTTGAAGCATCTCCCATTTTGGGGGGGGAGGCAAATTTGGTATATAACATTATATGAGTTTCAGGTGAACAACATAATTATCTGTGTACACTGATGATTATACGACTCTGTGATGATGGTACAGCTCTGTGAATATATTAAGAAACACTGAATGTGTGAATACTAAAAACCACTTTAAATTGGTGAATTGTGTGGTATGTGAATGATGCCCCCAATTAAACTGCTAAAAATAAAAATAGAGCTCAATGTAACAGAAGTCAAATAATATCAAACAGTATTAATTATAAAAAATAAAAAGCCCTCAGCAACCTCAGTCTTCTCACTCCTCTGAGGCATTTCCAAAGTTAACTTTTGGAATATTCTTCCAGATGTTTTCATTACACAAAGGGGGTTATAGTCACTGTTCTGCAACTTGCTTTTTGCACTGAACAGTCTTTGCACTCTTATGCAAGTATATCTATCAGGGAGGAAAAAAAAAAAAACCTTAGAAGTAGCATTATTTTATTCAGATGTATGTGCATTTAAATTTCCATACTCTCCAAAAAGCTGGTGATAATTTGTAATCCCATTAGTTGGGTATGACAGAGCCTACTTTGCTGTTCCCTTGCCTAAGCTAAGTGTACTAGCTTTATAAAATCTTTGTCAGTATGATAGGTCTAAAGAATTATTTACTTTGTATTTTTAAAATTATGAGTTAAAGAAATTATGAGTGAGGTTAGTTTTTTATGGCTTATTTTTAATTGATCATGTGATATTTTTTCTAACTGAAAATTCCATAATGTTAATTGTAGAATTTTGAGTAACTAAAATCATATATAATCCCACCACCCAGAGATTATCACCATTTACAAATTTACTTCTAGTCTTCTTTCTGTGAAATTTATCTTGTAATTTTTTTTTAGCAAATAATGAAGGTTGATAAAGGAGCTTTTTTTTTATACTCAAAATACACAGTTTCCAAAAGGAGGTTATAATTCAGCTGCTTAGAATATTGCTTCGAGCTCTTTTAATCAAGGTACTATATAAATATTCAGTGGAGTTCCCCTGTGCCAAGCTTGTGGGATCAGCTAGTGGAAAAATCATTAGCATTCTTTCCTTGACACTGTACTGTCACTACCAGGGCTCAAACTGGATGAGATTTCCTGGGAGCCAACAGGTCTCTCAGTAAAGTAGACAGAGCTCTATGATCCTTTAATGGCATGGAAGATAGAGAATCCTGTACCTTAAAAAACAAACACACATTTCATAAGGCATGTTTATATATGGGCCCACATGTATAATCATTAATCTCACTCACGTGCACAAAACAAGACGAGATGACATGACATGAGTGAGCCAAGATAGGAACATGTAGAAAGAGTGTTGGACACCTGGGGAACAGTAAAACGATTAGCTTTCAGAGATTAGCCATTCAGAGACACAGGTCCTGTGTGGTAATCATGTTTCCTTACCTGATTCTTCTTGGAACTGGAAAAACATGGAGTGCAGGATGGATCTCTGTTCACAGTTACATTCCCCGTGCCTAGTTAGGCACACAGGCAACTTTGATCGGGAAGAATGAATGAACAGACGTGAAAGACCGTGACCTTGAATAAATCACATAATTGCTTTAGACCTCAGTTTCTTTCTCTGACAGCTTCAGAGAATTATCAAAAGGATAAAATAAGGTAATATATGAAGGTGATAGGTGAGACTGGCAGTCCCCTCCAAGCTGACTGTCCCTTCTTTATTTTTACAGAGCTAGATACAGTTGCCATTCAGACCCTCCTCAAGGAGGCCCTACTGTAGCAACTGCCCAAGAATCATCCTCTTGGTCAACCAGACAGAAAACAAACTGAACACTATGGCACTTTATAATTAGAAATAACTACCAGTAGGACCTGGAGACTATGCCATCTTAACCACTGCTTCATTCTCAGTATTTAAGGGTAGCTGAGGTAAATCTAACACTAGAACTCCCATCAGGCTTTGGGTCAAGTTATAGAACATTTAACACACTTTGAATTGCATCCATATGATGATTGTTTTTTTTTAAAGATTTTATTTATTTAGTTGATAGAGACAGAGCGATCACAAGTAGGCAGAGAGGCAGAGAGAGGATGGGGGAAGCAGGCTCCCTGCTGAGCAGAGAGCCCAATGTGGGGCTTGATCCCAGGACCCTGAGATCATGACCGGAACCGAAGGCAGAGGCTTTTACCCACTGAGCCACCCAGGTGTCCCTTGTATGATGATTGTTTAAAAGCAGAGATGACAACTCAGGAAGGCACATGGTACAGGTTTAGAATAGTTAGTAGCTACTCCCAGAGTTGACCTATTGTACGTGATTATAAATGAATGCCTGTCCTTTATGGCTTGTTTTATATCAAATTGTCAGAGGCCATTCCAAGCAATGATTATATTTCAGAGTTAATGTAAAGAAATTTTTTAAAATTCTATGAAAGATTTTGTGATTTACTCAAGATAGATTCTATGACCTTTTGAGTTTGTTGAAAGAGGAAGCTAGTGTATTGTAAAACCAGTTAAAATAAGAATAAACTTGGAAATATAAAATAGCCACCAGCTCATAGCCCTTAGGGAAGATAACTAATGGCCCAGGCCCTAAAATTCCAATTTATTTAGAAATAAATTTTCATAAAAACTTCATATAAATAGAAATATTTCTTAGTCCAGTCCTCTTTAATGAAATGCCATAAAAATAAAAGACTAGCACATAAATTTTTCTTTTTTTCCTCTTTGTAACCAAAAGCATTGCATAATCAGGCAGGAACCAGGAAGTAAAAATAATCACAAAATTAAACCAAGTGATCTGTTTTCATTACTCCAGCAGGAGTAAAAAGTGAAGATAAACACAGCCAGCAAGTTCCTTTATCAAATTCGAAAATCCTTTCCTTGTCAGTCATTCCTTAATAGAAGAATAAAAATGAAATTTCTATTAAGCCTTTTAAATCAACACTGCCTTAAAATTGTTTTAATTGTGGTAAAAAAAAAAAACCCATAACCTAAAATTTACCATATTAACTATCTTTAAATGTTCTTTAGTGTTAAGTATATTCACTCGGCTGTACAGTAGACCTCCATAATGTGTTCATGTTGCAAAACTGAAACTCTGTATCCATTAAACAACTCTCCATTCCCCTTCCTTCTGGCAACCACCATTCCATGTTATGTCTGTGAGTCGGAGTACTCTAGGTTCCTGATGTAAGTGGAATCATAGAGTAGTTATCTTTTTGTAACTGGTTTATTTCATCCATCACGATGTCCTCAAGGTTCACCCACACTGAAGCATGTGGGAGGGTTTCCTTCAAGTCTGAACACTGTCCTTCTTAATATCATTTTTACAGCACTGTCTATTCTACCCTTAAACATCTTTGCAGGTGTTGTCTGTTTCAATGTTCCAGAACATGACTAAATACAGAATGATGAGAAGCAAGGCAAAATGCACATTTGACCTTCCGAATTCTCCATTTGACCTTCCGAATTCTCCTGTCAAGAAATCCGGGGAGGTTACACAGTGATTGTAGACTGTAGGACTTCCTTAGAATGAGAAAAACTATTAGATGCTAAATTAGCAGTCAAGACTCTAGAAACCTTTTCGCAAGCCCTTTGTATTGAAGGTTTTTAGGTTTTTGTTGTTGTTGTTTTAAATATCGTATTTATTTATTTATTTATTTATTTGGCAGACAGAGATCACAAGTAGGCAGAGAGGCAGGCAGAGAGGGGGAAGCAGGCTCCCCGCCGAGCAGAGAGCCTGATGTGGGGCTCGATCCCAGAACCCTGAGATCATGACCCAAGCCGAAGGCAGAGGCTTAGCCCACTGAGCCACCCAGGTGCCCCAAAAGCTTTTAGTTTTTTCTAGAAATGCATTTAACCTTAAAAAAAAAAGCATTTAACCTGTTACTTTTTTTTTTTTTTTTAAGTCCCTGCTAATCTATCTCCGCTGCTGGGTTATTTTTTCCCTTCAAGCTACAGACATTCTTTCCAACTTCTTCAGACTGAGTTAGCTGTGTTCCTGTTTGTGAACAAGCCCCCCCTTCGATTCTGTCGTAGCGACAGCCTCATGTTCCACAGTTTGTTAAGAGAATGCAATTGCCAGCTGTAGATATTGTTAGGTCACAGAACCTAACAGGAGTAAGTTTTAAAAAGAAGCAGAGCTCATTCATTTTCAGTCTTCTTACCTTACTTTTTAAACAGCTTTGTTGAGCTATAATTCACATACCATACAATTCACAAATTTAAAAATTCAATGGTTTTTAGTATATTCCCTGAGTTGCACAACCATACCTACAATTCACTTTGAGAATATTTTACCACCCCAAAGGGAAGCTGGTAACCAGTATCAATCACTCCCCATTCCCCCACTAGATCTCCCAGCCCCCAGCAATGACTAATCTCACATTTGCCTATTCTGAAATTTCATATAAATGGGACTGTATGGTGTGTGGTCTGGCTTCTTAGCGTAATGTTTTCAAAATCATGCATGTTATAGAATGTATCATCACTTTACCCCTCTTTTTTTTTAATTGTGGAAAAATACACAACATGAAATTTACCATCTTAATCATTTTTATTTTTTTTTTTAAAGATTTATTTATTTATTTATTTGACACAGAGAGATCACAAGTAGGCAGAGAGGCAGGCAGAGAGAGAGAGAGAGAGGGAAGCAGGCTCCCTGCCGAGCAGAGAGCCCGATGCGGGACTCGACCCCAGGACCCTGGGATCATGACCTGAGCCGAAGGCAGCGGCTTAACCCACTGAGCCACCCAGGCGCCCCCATCTTAATCATTTTTAAATGTACCTTTCAGTATTTTTGTTTTGTTTTGTTTTTTTGTTTTAATTTTTTATTTTTTATAAACATATATTTTTATCCCCAGGGGTACAGGTCTGTGAATCACCAGGTTTACACACTTCACAGCACTCACCAAAGCACATACCCTCCCCAATGTCCATAACCCAACCACCCTTCTCCCAACCCCCCTCCCCCCAGCAACCCTCATATGATCTCCCTGATATGAGGAAGTGGTGATGCAACATGGGGGCTTAAGTGGGTAGGAGAAGAATAAATGAAACAAGATGGGATTGGGAGGGAGACAAATCATACCTTTCAATATTTTAAGCACATTCTCATTGTTGTCTCCAGTCTCCAGAACTCACTTCATCTTGTAAAACTAGACTCTATTCCCATTAAACAAGTTCCTCCTTCTCCCTTTCTCACCACCTCTGGCAACCACAATTCTACTTTGTCTCTCTGAATTTAACTACTCGGGGAACCTCATGTAAGTGGACTTACACCGTATTTGTGACTGGTTGGTTTGTTCAGCATGATAGCCTCAAGACCCTTGTCATTCATATGTCAGAACTCCCTTCCTGCTTCGTTCCTTTTTATGACTGAATAATATTCCCTTGTATAGATACACTACATTTTGTTTCTCCATTCATCAGTTGATGGGGCTTGGGGTTATTTCCACTTTTTGGTTATTATGAATAATGCTATTGTAAACGTTCATATACAAGTTTTTGTGTAGACATGCTTTCAGCTCTCTCAGGCGTATACCTTGGAGTAGAATGGCTGAGTCACATGGCAGACTCTATCTGTTTGTTTTAAGATGGGAATTTCTTTTTTTATTTTATTTATTTATTTGACAGAGAGAGAAAACACGAGCAGAGGGAGCAGCAAGCAGAGGGAGAGAGAGAAGCCGGCTCCCCGCTGAGCAGGGAGCCCAATGCAGGCTCGATCCCAGGACCACGGGATCATGACCTGGCAAACTATGCTTAATGTTTTGTGGAACCAGGCAACTTTTTCATATCAACTGCATCATTTTACACCAGCAAATTGTGGAGGTGCAAGTTTCTCCACATCCTCACCAAGGATGCTCGAGAGAAGGATGTTGTTACTGCCCACCTTATTAGTCAACCGAGTACGCATGAAGGAGTATCTCATTGTAGTTTTGTTGGCATTTCCCTGGCGACTAATTTTCTTATGTTTAATTGGCCATACTTCTTTGGATCAATGTCTGTTCAGATCCTTTGTCCATTTTTTCATTGGGTGGTCTCATTATTGTTGAGTTGTAAGAGTTATTTATGTATTCTGACTGCAAGTCCCTTGTCAGACATACGACTTACAAATATGTTCTCTTAGCCCGTGGCTTGCCTTTTTCACTTTCTTCATGGTGTCCTTAGAAGGTTTTAATTTCAATGAAGTCCAATTATCTATTTCTTCTTTTGACACTTGTATTTTTGGTATTGTATCTAAGAAGGTTTTGCCTAACCCAAAGGCACGAAGTTTGGAGCTCCTGGCTGGCTCAGTTGGAAGAGCATGTGACTCTTGATCGCGGGTCATGAGTTCTTGCCCCATGTTGGGTGTAGAGATTACTGAAATAAGATAATATAGATTTAGGGAAAAAAGGCATAGAGATTTACTCCTGTTTTCTTTTAAGAGTCTGTAGTAGTTTCAGCTCTTATAGTTAGGTCTTAGATTCATTTTTGGTTAATTTTTATGTATGATGTAAAGAAGAGAGCTAACCTCAGCGTTCTGCATATGTGTACACATTTGTCTCAGCACCAAAGACCATTCACTCCCCACCCCTCATCATTGGCTTAGCATCCTTGTGGAAAATCAATTGACCATAATTGTGACAGTTTATTTCTGGATTTTCAATTCTCTTTCATGGATCTGTCTGTCTATATATATATTATTATGCCAGTACCCTACCGTCTTGATCACCATGATTTATGGAGTAAGTTGTTTGTTTTTTTATAAAGATTTTTTTTTTTTGTTTGACAGACAGAGATCACAAGTAGGCAGAGTGGCAGGCAGAGAGAGAGGAAGGGAAGCAGGCTCCCTGCTGAGCAAAGAGCCCGATGCGGTGCTCGATCTCAGGACTCTGGGATCATGACCTGAGCCGAAGGCAGAGGCTTAAACCCACTGAGCCACCCAGGAGCCCCTCCTTTTCATTTAGATGTTAAATATGCAATCATCCAGGGACACCAGAAGGGATGAGTTGGTTTGGGGGAAGGAAACTTTGGAAACAGATGTTTATGAAGCTGATCCAGATTTGGACGGGCCTAGAAATCATGACTAGGTGGTAAGGATGCTGGAGCCTGGAAAGAGAGTAGAATGGAGAATGGACCGCCCCTCTGGCACACAGGAGGCTGTACTTGTAGTACTCCACTGTGGCATTTCCAGCTCCACCAACTCAAAAGGATTTTTGGTGTTTTGGGGGGGCTATTAGTTTATGAGAGAAAGATTTCACAAAAGAAGGTCAGGAAGGGCCTTCCCAGGGAAATCAGCACTTTGCTGTGATCATCACATTTTACAGAGTCTGATTAAAAATTTTGCAGATCTAGGGGTGCCTGGGTGGCTCAGTGAGTTAAGCATCTGCCTTTGCTCAGGTCATGATCCCGGGGTCCTGGGATCAAGCCCCACATTGGGCTCCTTGCTCAGTGGGGACCCTGCTTCTCCCTCTGCCTGCCACTCCCCCTGTTTGTTCTCTCTCTCTCTGTATCAAATAAATAAAACTAAAATCTTAAAAAAAATTTTTTTTTTGCAGATCTAGGACAGTGGTGATGGTTGCACAACAGTGTGAATGAACTTACATTTAAGAACAGATAAAATGTTAGATTCTATGTTATGCATACTTTACTACTATTAAAATGTTTTGCAGATCGGGAAACCAGACCCCAGGGCCTAGATGTTTCCATCTAGCCCCTAAGATGCCTCTTTTCCTGTTATCGAAAGATCTGAGACACCCTATTGGTAATCAGAAACTTACGGGGGGCCTGGGAAGTGGTTGCAGAGGCCTGAGATGTTTTTACTTCTTCTGATTATGTATGCAAGGCTCTGTGGCAGCTGGGAAACTGACCGGGAGACTGTGCCCCTGTCCTCCCCTGCCTAATGCCACATAAATACCACCAAATTCCTGTTGTGGATGGTCTCCTTTTGTCAAAACCCTGCAGGCCATCCCTCTGTTTGTTGGTACACATGACAGAGTTCAAGTACAGGGTAGCTGGGTGCAGCTTCCTTGGGTTGTCCATGGTGGGGAGGCCTCAGCGGCCAGCTACAAGGAGACCAGAAGGGTGGGTAGAGGTCAGCCCCTAACTGGAACTGGAAGTTCACATCTCTTGTGACCTGTCTGCTTTTAAGTGGCAGACCTTACTTTTGTTGGATTCTCATTAGTTTTTTTCTCAGAAATTAACATTATGAAGAGCCTCCGGAGGCCTCTCCTACATGATCCTTTGCCCTGGGGCCCTGTCTTCCCTTCCCACTTCTCCTCACCAGGAAAACCCATTTCTCCATTCTCCATGCCTTGTGTGAGCACATCTCCAGCCCAGGGGAGGGGGCCCTGGGGGCCTTGGTTATTTTTCGTTTAGGACTAGCATGAGGTTGAGGCATGGCCAACCAAACTTAAACCTGAGCCCACAGAGAGCTCAGATTTTAAAAAGTGCTCACCAAGTCTTCCCCGAGCCACCTTTCACCGCCCTTCCTTTTACTTGTCTTGATATCTTTGGACCCTCCATGGTATTGTTTTATCACCTACCTCCATCCCGATTTTTCTTTTTTTCAAATATGGAACGCCTCGTGAATTTGCATGTCATCCTTGTGCAGAGCCCAAACCGACCTTCTCCACGTCATTTCAATTGTAGTAAATGCTCTGCCAGAGCGAGCACCTACCATTCGGATGTTGAGGGTCACTTGACTGCTTTGCGCAGCTGCTGTTTTCTGCCCCCTGCCTGCCGCGCACAGGGTCCCTGTCGTAGTTCAGCCCACTCTGGGCCCCTGGGGAGGGCACCGAGCAAGATCAGCTTAATTTCTCCATCCACTTTGCCAGGACAGTCTCATTAGGAGTCCATTACACTTTGAAAATGCTAAAACCAAATCACTCCATTCTCTCTCTGTCTCTCTCTCTTTTTTATGTAAAACTTGTTTTTTTAAGATTTTATTTATTTATTTATTTGACAGAGATCACAAGCAGGCAGAGAGGCAGGCAGAGAGAGAGGGGAAAGCAGGCTCCCTGCCAAGCCGAGAGCCCGATGCGGGGCTCGATCCCAGGACCCTGAGACCATGACCTGAGCCAAAGGCAGAGGCTTAACCCAGTGAGCCACCCAGGCTACCTTTTTTTTTTTTTTTTTTTTTTTGTCTTACAGAAAGTTTTTTTGTCTTTCATAGCCTTTGAGAATCACAACAAGTGGGTGGTAAGAAAGGAGGGCAGCCATGCAGACCCGCTGGGTGTCAAAGGGGAATAGAAATGGTAGAGTGCGCGGTGCTCGGCGGCATTCACGCGGAGCTGTGGGTCTCAACCGTTCTGGCCCCGAAGCCGCCGACCGCACCTGTCTGGTGTAAGCCAGCTCAGTCCCCTTGCCGTGAGCTTGGGGAATCTGTTAGCTTTGCCCCTCAAGTTAGATTCCGTGCTGTCTCAGAAGAACGGTAGAGGGAGAGAGGAGGGGAGGGATGAAAGAGAAGCTAGGAAAAGATGTGTACTGATGCTAGACAA
This sequence comes from Mustela nigripes, assembly GCF_022355385.1. Classification (NCBI taxonomy): domain Eukaryota; kingdom Metazoa; phylum Chordata; class Mammalia; order Carnivora; family Mustelidae; genus Mustela; species Mustela nigripes. Next base: position 7,821,199 of record NC_081564.1, read on the forward strand.
AAAACGAACGCCCTTTGTGGGTTTACTTACCGCAAGGTGTAGTGCAAATACCTTGACCTGGCAGTTCCACACCCCTGACTACCTTCCAAACTCACGCATGCACGTGTGTACACACACACACATCAGACACACAGAACAACTCAAAGCTCTGGTCTGGAAAATCTTTCCACTGGGGTGTCTGTTGGTTGTCTTGTGATGACAGGTTTAATGGTTTTATATCTCTGCATTCCACTGAGACCACCTACCCAGAGGCCACACCCTGCTGACCTGGTTAGCCAGGGCCTGAGACTCCGCGCACGGGAACACAGGAGCCATGCAGATGAAGGGTCAGGAGGCCTGTGCTCTGGCTTGGGTGAATCGCTTTGACCTGCTGTGTGACTGCATCCAGGTTGCTTGCCCTCTCTGTAATTTGGGGTCCCAAATTACAAAATGGGACTAACGCTTCTTGTCTCCTAGAAATGTCACAAGACAGAGTAAACTATGGTGTTCCAAGTGCTTATGCTTCTAAGAATCAAGAAATCAGGGAAATCTTATGTTTCTCTCTCTGTCTTTGTTGTTGTTGTTGTTGAGGTAGGGTGTTCTGGGCTCTCTTATGCAAGCCCTTAGAAGATAGGAGAAGGAGATAGGAGAGTAAGACTGGGAAAATAAATAAATAAATAAATAAAGCGAGCCTGCTCATGAAAGAAGAGCCTTTCCTTTCCTTTGTTCTAGTCAACAACCTCAAGTGGGGAATAGAGGTGCTTTTTTTTTCCCTCTCATTTTCCCTTTCTGGTCTGATGTCTCTTTGAGTGACACTGATCGGGCCACAGGTTATGGTAGAAAACAGTGTCCCAGATGCTCGAGTCTTTCTATGGGGTAAAACACTGATCAGCCGCCTTAGTGGGTTAAAAAAAAAAGGAACAGCTCTTCTTATTGATGTGCATTTATTTGATTATTCGTTTAATCAGCCCAGCTGATTGTGTGCCCTCTGATGGTCTGGTCGTCTGTGGTAAAGTACGTCCAGAGGAAAACACCATGGTCTGAGGTTCTAGGTAGAGTGCGGTGCCCAAGAACGAACCTGAGGCTTCTCAGGTTGTGCAAGAGCCCCAGGTTCTCAGCTGCTGTCTCCGCCTCCTATTGTTGCTGCAACCAATTGCCACAAGCTTAAAACAACACAAAATTTTCTTAATTTTGGAAGGTCAGAAGTCAGGAAGGCTGTATTCCTTCTGGAGCCTCCAGGGGAGAACTAACTCCGTGCCTTCTTCAGCTTCTGGAGGCCACCGTGCTCCTTCGGTCATGGCCCCTTCTCTGTCTGTCTTCTGGGTGGGCCACCCCAGCCTCGGTCATACTTTTCTCCAGCAGACCCTCCTGCTCTCCCGGGCCAAGGACCCTGGTGATTATGTCGAACCCCACCCCCACCTTTCCTGGGTTTCTCTGGGCCTCAGGGCCCAGAGCCATTGGGGAAGTGCATTGATTAGAGTCTGCTGAACTTTCCTTAGGACAGGAGGTGGCCTGATATTCCAGGCCTGTTGACCCCTCTCCCCGTCAAAGGTGTCAGTGATGGTGGAAAGAACTAAGAGTATGGGCATAAAAAGAGGGACCCAATATGTCTGATTCTAAGAAGTTCATTTAGGAAGGGGTTGGCGCCATAAGCACAGCCTCACTGACGACATTCTCCTTCACCCGGATTTTGGAATCACTTCACCAGAGTGCCACCACATTTTCCATCGTCGAAGGCCTTTATTTTTAGTTTGGGGTATTTTCTATTGTTTGAAGGTTGCCTTGCAACCCGTTTGCCTGCAGGGTTTAAACAATATAGAGTTTCTTTTCTGAGCAGGAACAGTAGCCAAGAGAGACTGAGTATAAACTTTTAGGTCTATTTTCTCAGAGTTCGTACATCAGCAATGGCTTTAAACAGAAGAGCTCACGCCCCCTGGCTTGCCTGTCCCTGGGGGAGGGGGAAAGGGTGGCTTGTGGAGAACATTTTGTGTTCTCTTATCTTTCGTACTAGTGGAAGGGGATAAGCACCAGAATAGGAAAACAAAATATCTGGCTATTAATATACCCTAAGTCCTCTAGCACATGGATTGGATTTGTTTATTTGTGAAAGAGAAAGATGCTTCTCTCTGACCGTGGGCTCCCCTGCCAGCTGGAAGGGAGCGGCAGGCATAGTGCCCTCCATAAGGTGAAGGGGATAGGGAACCAAGACCTAACTTCCCACTTAGAAGAGAAAACCCTCAGACTTTTCTCCAAAAAAAGTTGCTTTTCTGGCTCAATTTGCCTCAAGCCCCAGCAGCGTCACTCAAGGAAATTAAGAAAGAAAGAAAAAATAATGACAAAGTAGGAGGATTCACCATCAAAGGGCCAGAGAGTGCCCCCACCTTTCACACCAGACACCTTCCACATGTCCAACCTGGGGAACCAGAGCACTGGGGAACCTCGTGGGAAGAAAGGACATGCAGGTTCCTCAGGCCAACCGCTTAGCTGGCCACAAGGAGGGCAGACACAGGAGTGTTTTCCCCGCAGAGGATGAGCTCTTAATGAGGAAGACGACACTGCTGAGCTCAGGTTCGGGGCTACTCTCCTCTAACATGTTCCCTTGAGCCTCTTAGTGGTTTGAAGAAAGCAGTGTCCCAGAGTAGACAAGAGTTTTCTGGAGGGACAGATGGCTAATTAATTATAAACCTTCTGGCTGGGAAAAAGCCAGAAGGGAAGAGATTTCTTCTGGGGGCAGGAGCACGCACACTCCGAGCCCCATTCCTGCCGTGTCTTGAACAAGTTTCAGAGCGCCCTTTGACTGCCTCAAGAGGTCTCTGCTCGCCACCCACCAGGGTCAGGCCTTCTCAGGTTCCCGGGAACATTCTGATTAGCCAGGAGTCCCAGGCACACACGGAGAAGAGTTGGACAGGATTGGCAGGGCCTGCCCTCCCCAAGAGCAAACAGGGACAAAGGTCGGTGTACTTAAGGGTGCCCCTCCCAGGCAGGCCAGATGCCCCAGGTTGTCCCCTTGTTGCTACATGATGGAGGAATCTGTCATCTCTGTGCCTGCTGGGTCACCCATTACCCCAGATCCAGTTCCCAGGCAGGGAAGGTTAGGACACCTGAGCAGAAGCAAAGGCTTTGGCATTCAACAGCTCTGAGACAGAAATGCTGTCATGTCTTTACCTGTTCGGTGGAGAACCAGACATGTTACACGTTATGACGCGATCGTGGAAATATGTATGAAAGGAAGAATTGGTGAGCTAGCTCTCCTGCCTGTCTTGGGAACGGGGACTCTCTGAGCAAACCACAGCTCTACAGACACTCAGAATTGGAACAAACATTCTTTTTTTTTTTTTTTTTTTTTTAAAGATTATTTATTTATTTCACAGAGAGAGAGAGAGATCACAAGCAGGCAGAGAGGCAGGCAGAGAGAAGGGGAAGCAGGCTCACCGCTGAGCAGAGAGCCCGATGCGGGGCTCGATCCCAGGACCCCGAGATCATGACCCGAGCTGAAGGCAGAGGCTTAACCCACTGAGCCACCCAGGCGCCCCTGGAACAACCATTCTTTGTGATGATTTCTCACACTGTATTTCACTGTCCTCCTACCCCCGCCCAGAGCGTTTGAATTTGTCTCTGCTCCAGCCGGGTCTAGGTATCCGCTGGGCTCTGCCGTGAGAATCTCAGCATGTTGGAGGTCACTGAGGTCGCCAAGCATAAACCAGTCTGGCACAGATCTGGCGTGAGAGCGAGCAGGGAAAGAAGCTTGGGGCTTTACGAAATCATCACGGCTCCGGCCCACAGCCCTTCTTGTTTGGGATGAGAATTAGAAGGGGTGTTTGCTTGTTCTCCTTCTCCGGGCCCGGGAACAGTCTTCCGCCAATGGAAGGAGGACACCGCAGCTGAAGTTCACGGACGTGTCCACCTGCATTCTCTCATTTCACTTGCACGTCACACCTGTGAGGGAGACATGACCGACCCCCAGCCTGTGGGTGAGGCCCAAGGCTCAGAGCCACTGCCTGCTACGGTCAACGGCGAATCTGACCTGCCAGCTCCCCTTGTTCTGAGCGCCGAGGAGGAAGAAACAGGAGGGCTGCACTTGCGGACAGGTTTCTTGGAAGCTAGGGCCCTTGTGATTTATGTTCCACGGGGCCATCTGAGGAAGCTGTTTAGTTTCTGAGGTGATAGATGAGGGCAGAGCGTGGGCCGAGGGGTAAGTCAGGACAGTGTTTCTCGTCTGGTCCCCGTCAGGGAGTCCACAGGCCGACTTCTGGGCTGTGTTTATATCATTATTTTTAAGGCACCAACCCCAGCTCAGCAGCTCTAAGCTTTCTCTTCCTTTAGCCATCCTCCATGAGGAAAGGAGCCAAGAGGGAGAGTTTCCCCAGCCATTTCCCTCAGGCAGCTGATCCCAACTTGAAACGTAAGACCTGTCACCCTGTGGCCCAACTGAAGCCCAGCTAAGCCGCCTGTCTTTAGACCCAGCAGGAAGCCATTCCCGGCTCTTGGATCAAGAACCATCTCCGTGGTCCGGCGGCGGCGGGGGGGGGGGGGGGGGGGGG
>NC_081564.1:7825818-7972161 GCF_022355385.1 Mustela nigripes
GGGGGGGGGGGGGGGGGGGAGGCTCTGCTTCCACAATTTGACCTCAGCGGGGTCAGCTGGCTGCTGGAGCCTGTCAGTAGCGATCCTATAGACTGGGACAGTCCGCAGCAGTTTACTGGAAGCGAGGGGGGAGGGTGCCCAGGGTTTGCCTGTTGAATTTGGGGCCTCTTCTTGAAAAGTAGTCTCTTTGGAAAAGGAAGGCTGTAGAGGAGTTCCTACAGCATTGAAAGAGCCCATCTGTTGCCCTGAGGGGAGCAGTGGTGATCCAGGGCCATGCCCTGCCCCCCACAACTAGGGCTCGTGCTCCTGCCTTCAGAGCCATCCATCATCCTTTGTCCTGGCCGACAGAACTCCTCTGTGGAGGGGCCGTGCGGTTAGTGAACCCTGGGGCCTCCTGGCCACCCACAGGTCACAGGACCCTCCAACGTGATGCTCCGGCAAGACTTTGGTTCCATCCTGCCTGCCTGTGTCTGTCTCAGACGACACACATCAGCTTTGCTGCACTCTGCTTTGCTGCACTCTGCGATGCTGAACTACCCTCCCTGGCAACCGGCACCAGCAGTCCCCTCCCAGTGTCCTGATATCCCCTGGTTAATAAGCAGCTCACATAAAGACACCAAGGACTGTTGCAAGAGGGGGAGAAAGGCTGAGGTTCTCTGAATACAGGCCAGAAAGCCCTGGACTTGACCCAGGAGCTTGGTGGCTGTTTCTGTTCTCTGCCCTTTGGTAGCCTTCCTCACGGGTTACAGAAGGAAGAGAAGCCCGAATGCCTCATCTCAAGCTGGGGTGGGCCATGAGGCCACGAGGTATTTATTAATCAATGGGAGACTCTTGCTGAAGCCTGAGGTCCCTTCCTGGAGGATTCTTGTCCTCTCTAGAAGAGAATAAATTTCTGCCCTTTGTTCTTTCAAACTTATTTCTAGAAGGGTCCTAGGTCCCTGTTAATTAAACCACTAATCATTCACTTCCCTCCCCCCTGTCTGTCTGAGCTGCCCAGATGGCATTCTTCCCACAAACCACCCCCACCTTCCGTACTGTTTTATCCCTGGAGTTTGCAGATGTCCTTGAGGTGTCCCCGTGGAAGGAACTAGTGGGGAGCGTGTGCCAGACACCCCCCCCTTATTGTCAGTCCGGGCTGAATCCAACCCACAAGGGGAGCTGGAGCCCTCTCCCTGGGACTGCCCACTGTCAAGGTCCTGGTCACCTTTAAAGCCTCCTGCAGGGATCCCCACTGCCAACAGAGCCGTTTGCTGAGGCCCGGCACTGTGACATTTTAGACTTGGAAATCCCTAGACAAATATGTCTCCTTAATCCTCACCGAGCTGGCCCCCAGTGGAGACTCATTTGGCCAAACTTATCAAGTACCACTAGTTCTTGCAGCGAACATTCCCTTTGTTCCAGGCATTGTGTTCGGGGCTGGGAATGCAGGAAAAACAAGGTAAGGTCTCTGTCCTTGAAAAGCCACCAGACTGTCAGAGGAGACACACACTATGGGCCTGTCTTACTGGGAATGCCTCCGACTCAGCACTCCTCTACCTTTCCAGGCTCGGGACGACCCTGCTCTCTGCCATTTCCCAGCCCCGTGACTTCAGCTTAACTGCTTACCCTAACCCTCAGGTTGCTTATCTGCAAAGTGGGGCCATTGATGGTATCTATCTCATAGAGACATCGCGAGGATTAAATAGAACCACTTCTGTTTAAGGCACCTAGAGCTAAATACATACTGACTGTTAGCATTTTCCTCCTTGAGGTCACGTGTGCTGGGGGGGGCGAGGTCACCTGTGCTGGGGGGCGAGGCAGAAGCCAGCCAGCTGGGTTTGAGTCCCAGCTTCCAGGCAAAAATGATTCTCCCGAGCTTCCTCTTCATCGGTGATAAGAATTTACTTAATCTGAGTAAATTGGCTGATGTATGTGAAAGTACCTAATACATAGCAGGAGCTGCCCACGTGTTAGCTTCTTGGAACTTCTTAAGGATCTGAAGACCCTACCGCTCCAGGAAGCCAGAAGGGACTCAGAGAGAAGCCAGTGCCTCCCTTAGGAGATGTCCCCCGTTCTCCCAGTTAATACTCCAGGCTTGACCCTCCCTGCTTCGGTTCTCATGCCCTCAGAGAGGCGTGCTCCGTGATCAAGTGTTCCCTCCCTCTGTCCTCTGCGCTTCTGTACTAAGTACCTGGAGGCCCTTGTCCTGTCCACACTCAGGCACCACTCGGCCTGAGATAGCCATTCAGCTGCTCTAATCTCCCCTCCAGCTCCGGCTCCCCCCTCCGCAGCCCCCACTTCATCCCTCGCTCCCCTAACCCCTTAATCAAATTAAGGGAAAGAAGAGCGTTTAGATAGGGTGACTAAATATATTTCTGTTCAGGGGAGGGAGAAAAAGGGAAGAGGTGGGGGGTGCGGGGAGGCAGAGTGTGAAATTCCTTAACGGAATGCGCTCTGAGAGCCTCCTTTCTCTCGAATGAGCCCCGAATCACCTATCTGGGGTGGAGTTTTCTCTCTGGCAAAGTGCTTTCACAAACATTATCTCATTACGATACAGGCCTGGTGGCAGGGTGCCCACTCCCCGGAAAGGTCTGCCGAGGCCATCGTGCCTCCCGAGCTGGGCTGACCCTGGTCTATATATCTCACAAGACACCCTGGCCCCACAGGGGTGACTCGGCCTTCCGTGGGGGTATGACACCAACGGCGGGGCCGCTCACGGCTGGAGGTCACAGTCTTCCCTTCTGTGTTCCACACGCACACACCCCCTCCCCAGATCCAGAATCTTCTGAACATTTTTGCTTTCCAAAAACTGTAAAGCGCCAACTGTAGAAACCTTTGACGATGCCCTAACGTATCAAGGGGAGAACGAAAGTCCCCCATAGTCCACAGCTCAGTTCCTGGCGAAATCTTGAGGTGGCTTCTGAAGCGTGTCTGAATTACACCCACGTATTAGTGGATGTGTCTGTGCATTTGTGCAAGAGGAACCGTATGCATACCTATTGTATGTATTCAGCTTTTATGTTTTGTGTTCCACTTCGTCAGAAATCGCTCTGACATAATACTTTAAAATAGCACAGATTGGGGTCCCGGGGTGGCTCAGTCTGTTAAACGTCTGCCTTCAACTCAGGTCATGATCCCAGGGTCCTGGGATCGAGCCCCGCATCAGGCTCCCTGCTCTGCTTCTCCCTCTCTGTGCTCGCTCTCTCTCTCTCTCTCTCTCAAGTAAGTAAATAAAATCTTAAAAAATAAAAATAAAATAGCACAAATTTGGATTTTTTTCCCCTTATTGAAAAAGAAGACATGTCCATTTCCAAATATGATTGTTCACACAATCATGAGTTTTATAAGGCCGGGGACCCTGCTCAGCACTTTACACCCGCGATCACACTTAATTCTCACAGCAACTGTCCCTGGTAAATGCTGAGAAACTCATTTTACAGAGAAGGGAGAGAAGCCTCAGCTGAAGGCGCTCCTCCCGGCCAGCAAAGGGATTTCACACACACTGTTTCGTCAAACTGCCACACCACTGGCCTTATGTGATGACGACATAATGTTCTTTAACATGGGTTTGCAGTGATTAACCATTCCCTTTTGTTGGGCATTTAAAGATTTGGGTTTGTAGTTTTTTTTTTTTTTAAAGATTTTATTTATTTGACAGACAGAGATCACAAGTAGGCAGAGCGACAGGCAGAGAGAGAGGGGGAGGCAGGCTCCCTGTTAAGCAGCGAGCCCGATGCGGGGCTCCATCCCAGGACCCTGAGATCATGACCTGAGCCTAAGGCAGAGAGGCTTAACCCACTGAGCCACCCAGGCGCCCCAAGTTCATAGTTTTTTTAGCAATGATCATCTTCGCATGAAATCATCTTTGTTCACATCTCCTGCTATTTCTTTAGAATGATTTCCTAGGAGTGACATTACTGACTCATCCTTTTTCAAAGTCTTGTTACTTATTACCAAGCGCCTTTCTGGAAAGGCAGAGGGCACTCCCCGCGCGCCTAAGATCCGCTTTGGGAGGCTCTCGGTGTGGTTGCTGGAAGGTGTGTCTCTCTGACTGGGTTTATGTCTCTGGGATCACCAGTGAGGTTGAACTTCCCTCTCTCACACCGATTAGTGGTCCCTGAGAGTGGCCCGTCACTCTTGCTGTCACTTCTTTCTCACTCTTGCTCCCTATCGCTGCAGATTTTGCATTTCAGTCCGGACCCAGATAATTCAGGGGTGCATCAGCGAGGAAAATTGTCTCGCAGTCAACGTCCCAAGCAGAACTTTGTTCTTCTCGAGGACCTGCGTCCGCATTCCGACCCCTCACCTCAGCCCCTGCCACGCACCACTGCCCCACCTCAGAAGAAAGGTCGGGGTTAAGATTGCCTTCACCGAAACTCAGTCTGCAAGTTCAGGCCCTTCTGGAAACTTTTTTTTTTTTTTCTTTTTTTTTTTTTTTTTTTTCAGGAAGTAGCTGAGCCACAGCCAGAGGGCCCATGCACCCTGCTTTCTCTGCCTGGAGAAGTTTCCATTCCTTTTGTTCTCAGGGGAGGTGAGAAAGGGAGGAGGGCCAGAAGAAGAAACCCGACTTCTCGTGAGCCCGCATATCCTGAGCTTTCTGACAGGGACCCCGGTCTTTGGAGAGCCTGCAGGCCTCTGAGTTAGACAGGAAAGCATCGTCACCTCCCATAGGTTGTGTAACCCCCTTCCTCCGGGACAGAAGGTGCTGCCAGGCTCTGAGGACAGGCAGGCGCTCGCTGCGTAGACACGTGCAGCACCGGAGTCCAGAGGGATTTGCACGAGTTCCTCACCTCAGACTCCAGCCTGAGTGTGTGTCCAGGAGTGTGTCCACCTGCCTGCTGCTCCGGGATCACCTAACACTTCCTCCGGCGTTCAGTCTGGGCTGTCCTCTGACTGTCATTGAAGAACTCAGGAATCTCCCTTCAGGGGACTCCCTCCTCCACCAGGCGCCAGCTTTTCGCTCTCATTTCCCTCCTCCTCACCAGCACTTAGGATCCTTGGCTCAGGTTGTTGGATGTCCGGTTCCCTCAGGTTTTGCCTGCGTGGAGCCAGAGGTTTCAAATCCCTGCAGGTAGGAGAAGTAAAAATAAATAAATTTAAAAAAAAAAAAATGCAGGCATCTGGCCTGAGAACTGGACCGTAGACCTTTCCTCAGACTCTTTTTTTTTTTTTTCCTCAGACTCTTGACGTACATAACTTCTATGTGGGCTCACTTCAAAATCTGGTCTTTGGCTCTATTCCCTATTTGGAGTCGTGTTTCCAAAGCCCCTCTTGTGTTATTTCAGCATATCCAAGCCCCAGGATACGGGTGGGGGTGCTCCACACCATGAAAGTGTTGGCACTTGTGAAGCGACAGGAATAATGAAATGCCTCAGAAAGCTAAAGATGGCACCTGCTTATGTGGGTAGAGCTTCAATAATGTCATCAACAAACGTCTGAGTATATCGTTTGGGTGGAGCAGCCATTAGGGTTGGGGAAACAAAGACCCAGAAGTCACGCTTCTGACCCTTGCAGGGTCATCACAAGACCAAGCTGGTCTGCAGGCCAGGAGAGTAGTCACCCACAGCGTTGTATGAATTCACAGGAGGGAGCCCTCACACGTCTGAGGAAGCCAGAAAGTCTTCACAGAGGCAGCTCTCCAGCCTGGACCTGGAGGAGAACATTTCACTCAGGGGTATAGGCAACAAGGGAAGACTCACAGGTGGAAATTGCGAGATCATTCTAGCAGCTCCAGGACCCACATGAGGGGTTCTGCCTCAGTCAGGGCTCCCAGAGAAGCAGAACCAGTAGGAGATATATAGTGAGAACTGGCTTATGTGATTGTAGGGACTGGCCAGGAAAATGTGAAACCCCTAGAGCAGGCCACCAGGAAGGGCAGGTGGGAAGGAAACTCTCCAGCAGGAACAGAAGCTGCTGTCCAGGCAGATTTCTGCTTCCCCATGTCAGCCTTAGCTCTCTCTGAAGGTCCTTCAACTGCTTGGATCAGATGATCCAGAACAAATTTATTCAAAGTCGATGGATGTTCTTTTTCAGCTTTATTGAGGTATAATTGACAAAATTTTAAGATATTTGAATTGTACATCATGATGATTTGATTCGTGTGTATATTGTGAAAGGGTTTTTCCCATCTACTTAATTAACTCATCCATCACCATCACCTCATATTACGCATTTAACTTGTACTCTCAGCAAATGTCAATGACACGGTATAGTGTTATCCACTATAATGTTATACATTATATCCTCAGATTGGCATTATTCATCTTTTTTTATTAAAATTTATTTTATTTATTTATTTGAGAGAGAGAGATATCACAAGCAGGGGGAAGGGGTAGAGGGAGAAGCAGGTTCCCCATGGAGCAGGGATCCCCATGCAGGACTCGATTCCAGGACCCTGGGATCATGATCTGAGCCAAAGGCAGACGCTTAACCGACTGAGCCACCCAGGCGCCCCTGGCATTATTCATCCTACAATTGAAAGTTTGCGCCCTTTTACCAACCTCTCCCCATTTGTCCTACCCTCAGCCCCTTATTCTCTGAGGTGTCTTTGAGTCTGACATTTTCTTAGATTCCACATATAAGTGAGATCATGCAGTATTCGTCTTAATCTGACTTATTTCACTTAGTGTAAAGCCCTGAAGTCCCATCCATATTGTTGTAAATGTCAGGTTTCCTTCTTTCTCCTGGCTAAATAATACTCCATTATCATTCCAATACCATTACCAACGGTGCTGGATAATAATGCTCTCCAATAATATTATTCAGTAACATTCCTCTACCATTCCATTTTCATTTCAACTGTCTCACCTTCACCTACCGATGGACACTTCTGTTGCTTCCATACCTTGGCTATTATGAATAATGCTGCAATGAACATGGGAGTGCAGAACTCTCAATACCCTTTTTTCATTTCCTTTGGATATATTCTCAAAACAGGATTGCTGGATCATATGGTAGTTAGTTCTATTTTTAAATTTTTCAGAAACCTCCGCACTGTTTTCCACAGTGGCTGTATCAATTTACATTCCCACCAGCAGCGCACAAGGGTTCCCTTTCCTCCACATCCTTGCCAACACTTATCTCTTGTCTTTTTTTTTATGACAGTCACTCTAATAGATGTGAGGTGATAATTCATTATGCTTTTGATTTGCATTTCCCTGATGATTAGTGATTTTTGGCACATTCTCATGTACCTGTTGGCCATGTCTCTTTGAAAAAGGTCGGCTCGGTTCCTTTGCCCATTTTTTAATTGGATTGTTTCGGGTTTTGCTATGGAGTTGTATAAGTTCTTTGTTTGTGTGGATATTAACCCTTTATCAGATAGATGGTTTGCAAATAGTTTCTCCCATCCCACAGATCGCTTTTCATTTTGTTGATGGTTTCCTTTGCTATGCAGAAGCTCTTTAATTTGATACAGTTCCACTTGTTTTTTTTATTTTGCTTTTGTTGTCTTTGTCAAGACTGATGTCAAGGAGCTCACCGCTTATGTTTTCTTCTAGGAGTTTTATGGCGTCAGGTCTTAAATATAAATCTTTAATCCACTTTGAGTTGATTTTCAGAGATGGTGTGACAGAGGGGCCCAGTTTCATTCTTCTGCACATGAATGTCCAGTTTTCCCAACATCATTTTTTGAAAAGACTATCCTTTCCCGATTGTATATTCTTGGCCCCTTTGTTGTAAATGAGTAGATCCTTTATGCGTGGATTTATTTCTGGGCTCTCTATTTCTATTCCATTGGTCTATGTGTCTGTTTTCATGCCAATACAATACTATGTTGATTACTTTAGCTTTGTACTGTAGTTCGAAATCAGGAAGTATGATGTCAATGACATCCACAAAATACCCTCACAGCAATAACTCGATTCGATCAAATAACTGGAGACTATAGTCTAACCACGTTAACACATAAAACTGAACATCACAGATAGCGATCAGAAATGAGAATGGAGGGGGCACCTGGGTGGCTCAGTGGGTTAAGCCTCTGCCTTCGGCTCAGGTCATGACCCCAGGGTCCTGGGATCGAGCCCCACATCGGGCTCTCTGCTCTGCAGGGAGCCTGCTTCCTCCTCTCTCTCTGCCTGCCTCTCTGCCTACTTGTGATCTCTGTCAGATAAATAAAGAAAAAATCTTTAAAAAAAAAAAAAAAAAGAAATGAGAATGGAAAAAGAGAATGAGGTCAACATGGTTTTTCAAAGCCTGAGACTCACATACGTGAGTAAATTTATAATTTACTTCCCATGAAGTCAGATTTCCATTATCTTTCCCTAGTCCCAAATTCTCCAACTGGGCAACTCTTTAGTGGAATCGTAGTATCTAGAGAGGGAAGTTAGGTTCATCATGATCCCTTTTTAGAACTACATCATTTTTTCAAGGCTAAATCAGATTGGGTAGTTAATATGTACGGATTCCAGCCTACCCATGTTCCCAACAGACAGAGTATCAGTAAGCACTTGGCCTGAGAATTTATGGTTAAGGAGGAAGACTATTTTGAAGTTTTCTCTCCTCTCTTTTCTACTCTATGTCTACTGCAGCTGAGGTTCTAGAGGGCAAGAATAATGTTTGAGAGTATTGTATCTCCTTTTATCCCTGCTACCCTTCTCCAAAAGTCTAAGGTAGACCTCTCCACACCAACAGGTCACATCTACAGCTGAAGCCAACTGAATCAGGCACAAGTGGGAAGCTGACCCTGGTTAGATGATTCGGGACTTACCATCTCAGGACTGGCAATTAGTGGGGTGGTCTTCCAGAAAGAGAAATAGATGATAACTTTCTGGTCTGATATGGAGCTGATGCAGAAGATCTGAGGAAGGACTCCATCCCTCTGTGTCTTGAACTGAATCACACGTGACTCTGGGCCTTGCTGTTTAAGAGGTCAGCGCTAGCCAACCCTTAGAGCCCCAGGTGACCCTGAGGAACAATGGGGAGGAAGCTTCTACTAAAAGTTGAGATTTGTATACCCGGGCTTCTGAGAGCTCATTCTCTCCACTGCGGTAACCTCAAGAGCAAGAGAGATGACAGAATGAGGCTGACAAACTCCTTCTGACGTCTGCCTTCCTGGAAGAAAGAGGAGGAAAAATAAGAAACAAGTGGCAATGCTTCCCAGATTTAGAAAGCAAAAAATAGCCGATACGGAGTCTGAGATGGTTTGGTTACTGGGACCTTGGGTCCTGCGCCTGAGCCCTGCTCCATCTGGAATCACTCTAGGAGACCTAACCCTGGTAGACAGAATGGGATGAAGCCGCAGTCGAATGAGCAGGGCGAAGGGTGGGCCTCACCAAACTTGGTGGGGTGAAGCAGGAGGGTATAGCAAGGATCCGAATGAGCTGGGGCACCACGGCTGGTGCGAATGTAAGACGGAGCAGCTGCTATGAAAAACAATATGGAGTCTCCTCAAAAGTTTAAAAATAGAACTACCGTATGATCCAGCAATTCCACTTTGGGTATATATCCTAAAGAACTGAAAACAGAGCTTGAAGAGATATTTGCGCCGTGTGTTCATAATAGCCAAGAGATGGAAGCCACCTACATGTTCACCAGCAGATGAATGGATAAAGGGATAAAAAAGATGTGGTGTGTACATGCAACAGAATATCATTCAGCCTTAAAAAAAAAAATAAGGAAATCCTGTCATATGCTACAATGTGGATGAACCTTGAGGACAGTATATAAGCGAAATAAGACGATCATAAAAAGACAAAGACCGCATGATTCCACTTACACGAGGCATCTAAAATAGTCAAACTCTTAGAAACAGAAAGTAGGGCGCCTGGGTGGCTCAGTGGGTTAAGCCGCTGCCTTCAGCTCAGGTCATGATCTCAGGGTCCTGGGATCGAGCCCCACATCGGGCTCTCTGCTCAGCAGGGAGCCTGCTTCTCTCTCTCTCTCTCTCTCTCTCTGCCTGCCTCTCCATCTACTTGTGATCTCTCTCTGTCAAATAAATAAATAAAATCTTTAAAAAAAAAAAAAAAGAAAAGAAACAGAAAGTAGAATGGTAGTTGCCAGGGACTGGGAAGCTGGGGAGAGAAGGGGAGTCGCTGTTCAGTTGGCACAGAGTTTCGGTTTTGCAAGATGAAAAAGTTCTAGAGATCTGTTGTGCAACAATGTGTATGTAGTTACTACTACTGGACTGCACACTTAAAAATAGTTAAGATGGTGGCACGCCTGGTTGGTTCAGTTGGTTGGGGGTGGGACTTGATCTCAGCTCAGGTCTTGATCCCAAGGTGGTGAGTTCGAGCCCTGTATTGGGCTCCATGCTGGGCATGGAGACTACTTTAAAAAAACAAAACAAAACAGGTAAGGTGGCAATTTTTATGTTGTATTTTCTTTTTTTTTTTTTAAGATTTTATTTATTTATTTGACACACAGAGAGAGATCACAAGGAGGCAGAGAGGTAGGCGGGGGGGTGGGGGGAAGCAGTCTCCCTGCTGAGCAGAGAGCCCAATGTGGGACTCGATACCAGAACCCTGAGATCATGACCCAAGTCGAAGGTAGAGGCTTAACCCACTGAACTACCCAGGGGCCCCTTTATGTTATATTTTCAAATGCAATAAAAAAAAAAAAAAAGGTGGAGTACCATAAAATCCAATTATGCATGTGCTAAGGTTCGCTCCATAAGGAAACTTGAGGTGAAGCTGTCTGCTGTGTGGGGACATCGCCTTGCCAAACCTCACCAAGGCACCTGGTCTACCCAGAACACATTATCTGGAAGACCCAAGGCATCAGCTTCATACATATGGGCCATTTTCCATGATACCCCAAACTGATTTTTTTCTTCAGGTATTTTTACAAATCCGTGAAATACTTCTTCTCTCCGATAATAATAGTGATAACTAGCATTTATGGAAAACTTACAAAAAAGGAATTACATTATATATGATGAGTAAGGTGAAAATTAACTACAGTCAAACCAATCCCTGAGAGCCCCTTAAATTGCCCACAAAATACAATATATATATGATTTAGTGTAAACAACCTTCCCATACGGTAGTTCTCAGGCCAACAAAAGTGTTTGAATTATTGAGGTAGCTCAGAGGAAAGAACATCCCAGATGTCTGGGATTCATAACTATAGGGAGGGGACTTGTGAGTGAAAAATTCATGCTGACCCACAGGCTTTACTTGATTCTCTTTTGATATTAAGGCTCTATCAAAAGTCCCACAGTTCGGAAATTGTCATCGGCCAGTATCCCCACAGTGCCAGAACCCCATGGCAATGCTGGCTTTGGCTGTCTTCAAGGTAGGAGCAGCCTTCACAGTCTGAAAGAGGAGGCGGGACTTATCACATGGAGACAAGTTCTCTACAGTGCACACCAGTCTATTTCCAGGCACCAGCAGTGCAAAATTTGGCAGCCCTAAATGAAGTCTCATCAATTTTGGAAGCCGGGGGAAAAAACAGAGCTAAGTGTTTTAGGGAAGAGGGAATGAAATTCTAGTCTTTGATTTTATCTGGGAAACCCAACATTGTACACTAATAATATGGACTACAGAGGGAAAAGAACTATGGAGATTTCAGCGCTTTATTTGTGTTGTTTTACTTGTTTATTTAAAAAAAAAAAATACATGTAGGGGCACCTCAGTGGCTCAGTCGTTGAGCGTCTGCCTTCCGCTCAGATCATGATCGCAGGGTCCTGGGATCAAGTCCCATATCAGGATCCCCACTCAGCGAGAAGCCTGCTTCTCCCTCTCCCACTGCCTTTGCTTGTATTCCCTCTCTTGCTGTCCCTCTCTGTCAAATAAATAAATAAAATACATGTAATGAGAGAGCCAAAAAATGAAGTAACTATAGATGTAGCTAGAGATATAGGTAAACCTAAAAAAAAAAAAAGTAATTGTGAGTGAGGAAAGGCAAGATGTAGGATACGCGCAGCATCGGTGAGGTCTGTATGTGCGATGCGGAAAATGCAAAACAGCACGGTTTGCAAAATGTCTTGTGGATCGACATATATTATGTAGTAGAAATATAAAAATGTGCATGAGGGTGACAAACTTCAAGTTCAGGATAGACGTCTCCACTGGGAAAGAAAGGAGGAGGAATTCACAGAGTTCCTGAGGACTCCCATTGTACCAAGCATGTCTAATTTCTTAAACTGGTTGGGGGGGGGCATATGAGTGCTTATTATATAATATTATATAATGATTGTACTTTTTTTATATGCCTGGCATATTTCTTACTTTTTAAAATTAACATATAATGTATTATTTGTTTCAGGGGTGCAGGTATGTGATTCATCGGTCTTACACATTTCACAGAGCTCACCATAGCACACACCCTCCCCAGTGTCCATCACCCAGCCACCCTCTTTCTTACTTTGAAAAGGTGGGAGGGGAGGGGCGCCTGGGTGGCTCAGTGGGTTAAACTGCTGCCTTCGGCTCAGGTCATGATCTCAGGGTCCTGGGATCAAGCCCCGCATTGGGCTCTCTGCTCAGTGGGGAGCCTGCTTCCCCCCCCCCCGCTCTCTCTGCCTGCCTGTGATCTCTCTCTCTCTCTCCGTCAAAGAAAATAAAATCTTAAAAAATAATAAATAAATAAATAAGGGGAGAAATGAAAACTAAGAAGCCTCTACATACTCAGTAATGTTAGTAGATGTGTTTATTATGAGATTGAACTGAATGATTTGTTTTGAGAAAGCCGGATCTGAAGATGATCCTAAGATAAAGGTGTGTGTCTGTCGCAGCTCTTCTCCAGGTGCTGTGCTAGACACACTCCACTTCATGAAAGCTACATGAGGTCAGTTCTCTTTCCCACATTTCACCAAAGAGGAACTTAGGGGCAAGGGTTAAGTAGTTTGCCTAAGAGCATACATTCCTTACTAGGTGGCTGCAATTCCCTGAATTTGTTTCCTTACCATTGCCAAAAGGCGGTATTTTGAGGACCTGTGATAAGGTTGAATCATGTAGTGGGAAAAATAGAGCAAATCACAAGCTAAATCATACCTAATGCCTGCCCTTTAGGAAACACTCATTGAGAACATCATTAGCCGGAAGTGTGGGTGGTGTGGGTCTAAGGCACTAAGCCTTTCCCTTCCCCCCTAACCGGGGCGGGGTGTCTCTTTAATTGACACTTAGTTGCCTTGGGTAAGACTTCTTTCAATCCCAGTGCCTACAGGCTCCTGATCTTGGGGGACTGGGAGAGCTAGACCTAGCTTTTCTCAGGCCCGCTGCCTTCTCAAGTTTTATTCCTGGTTCCATGGGCTTATCTTGCTTTACTTTTTGCTTTTGTGTGTGTGTGTGTGTGTGTGTGTGTGTGTGTGCGCGCGCGCGCGCGCATACTGCTTTAATTGGGCAATCATGATGCCACTCTCCCATTCACGTTGGTGGGGAAGTGAGTAATCAAACCCTCAGTCGTACACTTCGGTAAGATAAGGTCAGCAAGTTGTGTGGCACCGAGGTGGTACCCTGCACCCGCAAGAGAAAATGACTCAGTGGCTCTCATTGTTTTGGGGCTTGTTTGCGTTGCTGTGCAGTTGTAATGGAAAACGAATAAAAATAAAAATCCTGGGGCCCGTTTTGGCCCGCGCTTGGGAAGTTAATCCCACTGTCCTGGCAGAATTCCAGTTCAGGTCACTGCATTCTGCTGGCAGAAGCCGCCTCATGCGGTTTTCAGTGGATGTCACTTTCTTCTTTGCGTCTTTCTCAGCTCCGTGTGCAGCGAATTAAACAGCTGTCCCTCCCCCACCGGCGGGGACTACAGCTCTGCAGAACTCAGAATGACCCCGCCTCTTGTCACAGTGGGCTCAGGGGCCAGGAAACTAACCTGCTCCCAGAATCAGCGGCCGAGACATTTGCTACAGTCAAGATCCGGATGCTTGTGTCTTTCTCTGAGCACATGCACGCTTCAAATCAGACTCCTGGCATTAAAAGATTTTTCAGGAATCATGTTGTTTCTTTCCCACTCTCTATGCATAGAGTCCCTCCATTTGTTTTGTCACCTTTCTATGCAAGTTAAAATGTTTCCTTATCTGAGGTACTTAGAAATGTATCTCTCTTCCATCTGTATATGCTTTTGTTGATGCTTTTAATTGTTTTTACAGATTTTTTTTCCTAGTGTTTAACTCTTTCCCCTATGAAACGTATTGCATTTCATGGCGTGAGGAATGGTTCTAACTAACTAGTCCTTCTCCCGTACAAAAAATCTTGTATTCTTTTTTAAAATTTTATTTATTTGAGACCGAGAGGGAGAGAGAGAAAGCACAAGCAGAGGGGAGGGTCAGAAGATAGGGAGAAGCAGACTTTCTGGAGAGCAGAGAGCACAATGCGGGGACTCGATCCCAGGACCCTGGGACAATGAACTGAGCCTGAGGCAGGTGCTTAACCAGCTGAGCCACCCAGGCGCCCATAATCTTGTTTTCTTACCAATGTTTACTGAATAGCGATTTCTATGTGTGTGACTTCAGCAAAGGACTTAAACCTGTCTGAGAGTCAGCTGTCAGTAGCTGGGAAAATAGGAGTAATAATGATACCTACCAGACAGGCTCCTCCCGAGGATGGGGTAAGACAACACATGGAAAGCTCCTAACACGTTGCATGCATGGCCGGTATGTGCGTGATAAATGTTATCTTCCTTTTGTCTCCTTTCCTTCCCTTTTATCTACATCAACCTATTTTTTTTTTTCCCCAGAGCCCTTTTATGTACCACTGAAATCAAGGCTCTCTGGCATGACCCAAAAGTTGTCTATCCCAGGTCTGGTTTTGTTTTGTTTTTTAGATTTTTCATTTATATGACTGAGAGATCACAAGTAGGCAGAGAGAGAGGGGGAAGCAGGCTCCCTGCCGAGAAGAGAGCCCAATTCGGGGCTCCATCCCAGGACCCTGGGATCATGACCTGAGCCGAAGGCAGAGGCTTAACCCACTGAGCCACCCAGGCACCCTTATCCCAGGTTTTATATTAGGAAGCTACTAAATAGAAAGTTTGGGGGAAGTGGAGGAGGTAGGGGGCCATGAAAGCACTTTTCTTCAAGGGACCCCACCTAACAACACATGCACTTTCTTTGCCTGCAGATGATGGGCTGTTTCTGCGATTCCCTTTATCCCCAGATCAGAGAGTCCTCTTCGAGGCTGTTCAAAGGAGGCCTTAAAAGACTCCCCTCCCCAAGTTGCCATGTCAGATCTTTGGGGGGGAAATCTGATTTTTAAGGACAAGGCTCTTTGTGTGGGTTGTTTTATTTTGGGGGTAGGGTGGGGGTAGGATTTGGCCATGGGTTTGCTGCATTCCAGGAAGAGGGAGGACTCTGCTCTCCTCCGATGAGTCATGGAAGAGAAACGTCTCATGTTTGCAAACATCCCCAGCCAAGCCTTTGCTTTCTTGTACTCTGCCCATCCCCCATCTGTGCTGATGGAACCCACCTGAGAAGATTCAAATGTCAAGCTTGAAGGTTAAAGCAGAGGCTGTGGGTTTTAGACCATAAGAGATGGACAGCTGCTCAGACAGAGAAGGGAGGGCAGTACCCTTGTATCTGGCATGTGAGAGACAGAACAGGACCTTACACTGGGTGTATCTCTCTCCAGATCGGGACATGATCTGGGTGGTGCAGGAGGACGCAGTGAATGGACAGGGATGTCCCAAGGGACGTGCACGAGCACACTTCTGCGCAGGGCTGGGAGATTGAGAGAAGCCTCAGGTGGGAGAAAGGAGCAAAGGCGATTGCAGAAAAGAAGGCAAGAAGCCTGGAGCTGCAGCCTTGGGGGGGGGG
Organism: Mustela nigripes; assembly: GCF_022355385.1. Taxonomy (NCBI): domain Eukaryota; kingdom Metazoa; phylum Chordata; class Mammalia; order Carnivora; family Mustelidae; genus Mustela; species Mustela nigripes. The sequence goes on from NC_081564.1 coordinate 7,841,486, forward strand.
GGGGGGATGAAGGCTGAGCGGGCTGGAGAGGGGCTGGAGCAGGCGGGGGTGTGCGGGAGAGGACCATCGGCAGACTGCTGGAGCCAGATGGGGCCCATGATGCATTCTCCCAGATGGAACGGATCAGCCTTGTCAGACATGCTTCCCTCAGGATACACAGTGTCCCCCCTCCTCCCCCTCTGAAATCAGGAGAGAATCACAAGGTGACTTGAGAGGGCGCCCAGGCTCCTGGGATCTTTTGTGAACTATCAGGTAACGACAGCGGGATCACAATAGGAGACCTAAACATGCCTCCACCGCCACCACTTCCACCCCCCCTCCTTTATTTTTCTATTGTGGGACATCAAGGGAGCGAGCTCATGAGCTTGGGAACAAAGATCCTATTCTAGGAATTTGTCCACTGCAACCCTATCCGGGGCATTCGCAAACCTTGGATTTCTGCCCGACGGAAACTCTACCTGCTCCCTGCGCCCCAACCATCGCCAGAGCAGCACCCTGGCCCCGGGCAGGGAAGGGACACTCTGAGGAGCTCATCATTTAAAATTAAAATCGCATTTAATCACTGTTCATTTCTCTACCCGGCTCGGGAAGCACTGTCATCTTTTCATTTTAAACATTTCACTGTTTAAGTTCTGAGCACCTTGGGGGGTGAGAAAAGAGGGCAGTGGAAGAGAACTTTTGAAATCTTTCCACAGAAATCAAAGAACAAACCAACCGGAGGGAAAAATAGCAGCTATATTTAAACTACATTATCCCATCAGGGAGCTATGGTTTTGAAAACCATTCCACAGTACTTTGTTTGGCACTGATGCATGGGTTTCTTTTCTGTAATTTTTTTTTTTTTTAATGGCAACATTTTTTTTTTCCCCCCAGAGCAGTAATTGCAAAGGAAGTGAAAGGCTTCATGAATTAGTGCACGGAGGATCTGCTATGTGACCCACCCTGCTCTAGGCACGGGGACACACAGTCAAGAAGGGAGCACTCGAAGACCTCACAACAAATAATTATCATGCATTCATTCGTTCTTGTACACCTTCTAAGTACATATGATCCTTGTTCTCCTGGACCTTATAATTTGGTGGAAGAACACAGACAATAAACAAGTGACTAGTTACTAAGCGGGATGAAAGAAAGACATGTACGTTTGCCAGTTTGCCGGTCCTTCTGTTCCAAATGCTGTTCTCAGCTCTGACTGTGCAAATGGCTATATATTATTCATGGCTCACTGCTCAGAGGGCGGTGACCATCCCACCGCCCCACCCCGCCCCACACCTGTCACTCTCCCATGTGAGTCCGTGTCCCAAACAAGGGACAAGATCAAGGAGACAGCTGGGTTTAGGAGTCTGGATATACAAATGGGCTTGTCATCAATATTTAGGTGGAATTTAAAGCAGTGGGCCTAAGGAAAGATTGTGGATAAGGAAGAAAGTCCCACATTCAAAGTCCTGGGACACGCCGCGTTTCAAGTTGCGTAGAAGACGGGGAGCAGGCTGACAAAGATACACCTGAGAAGTGGGAGGCAAACCTGAAAAAAACAAAAACAAAACCAAAAATACCGCAGAAAACCCGAGTTACGGAACTACAGTTGAGTGAGGATACAAAGTGCCATGTGGGCTGTAGGACCGGGAGCAACTAATTTCTGGGGTGGTGAGAATGGAAGTGCTGGAGAAGAGATGACCGTGGTCAGAGAAGGCTTCCAAGATGGGGTGGGATTTAGCCCTCATCTTGGACAGAGGATTAGGGGTTCGCCAGGCAGATCCAAGCAGCAGGAACAGGAATAGCCTGAGCAAAGTGCAGAGGAACAGATGATAGTCCCTTGTGGCCGGAGCTTAGAATGGAGGGGAGACTGCTGAGAACTCCAGTGGAACTCCATTCCCAACCAGACTTCCCAGTGTTCCATGCCGGTTACTTCTGCTTCCTCCTAAAGGAGTTAAGCTCTTTGACTTTCCTCAATGAAGTGGACATCTTTTGTCCAGTCAACCCACCATTCATTCCCTTCCTTGATTAGATTTTCCATAGAGGCATTGTTTTCCAGGATGCAGGTCCTTAACTAGCCGTGTGGACATCACCTGGGAACTGGCTAGAAATGCACGTTCTTGGACTCCATCCCAGATCTCCTGAGTGAGCATTCTGGAAGGAGGGCCCAGAAGACTGTTCACAAGCCCCCCAGGTGATGTTGCTGCAGGCCAAAGTTTGAAAACCACTGTTTCAGGGAACCACTTCTTCCCTACTCTCAGTGCATCTAATTCAGACCGCAGTCCCTTTTTTCAGGTGGGATACAGGACTCTCAGAAAATATTAGGCCTTTCCCTCCATGAAATTTCTAAATGTGGATTTTAAACCGGAGATGCTGGGGGCCATGTCTGCTGTCACCTGGACAGAACCTACATCAAAGGCAAAGGCAAGAGAAAGCAGCAGATCCAAGGCATAGAAAGAGATTCTCTGTGACTTTATTCTGGCACCTGGATCAAGCTGTTGGGAATTTGGAGTCGACTTCCAGTAAGTCCCTTTATTATAAACATAAGCTAGTCCGTTGGCTTTTGGACACTAAATCATCAAAAGAATACTTACCAATGGAGGCAGGGAGGCAAATTCTGGAAAAGGCATTCTGTCAAGTTTGGCAAATTCTCAGATGTTAAAGTTATAGTTTATGAACCTGTAGAAAAAATGGTGGTCGCTAGGCACTGGCATGTGTTCAAAAACACAAGCCAGCAAAAAACAAAACAAAACACAAGCTATGCCAAAGCAGGTACATTTCTATGAAAATTCACTAGAATGTGACTTGGAGTCTGTTCACCAGGACATGGACTTTGAGTCTGTTGTAGACAATATATCTAGAGTCAACAACACATTCGACTGGTCTTCTCATTAAGTTCTTATGAGCAAGTCCAGAAATGTGGGCGAGATAATAACACAGTGGACTAACATCCCATGGTTACCTGAAGAGACTTAAATATACATAACAAAGTATTTTACTATTGCAGCAATTCTGTCCATTCTTTTTTTTTTTTTTAACATTTTATTTATTTAGGGGTGCCTGGGTGGCTCAGTGAGTTAAAGCCTCTGCCTTTGGCTCAGGTCATGATCCCAGGGTCCTGGGATCAAGCCCTGCATTGGGCTCTCTGCTTAGCAGGGAGCCTGCTTCCCCCTCTCTCTCTGCCTGCCTCTCTGCCTAGTTGTGATCTCTGTCTGTCAAATAAATAAATAAAATCTTTATTTGACAGAGACGCAGCAATAGAGGGAACACAAGGAGGGGGAGTGGGAGAGGGAGAAGCAGGCTTCCTGCAGAGCAGGGAGCCCGATGTGGGGCTCGACCCCAGGACCCTGGGACCATGACCCGAGCCGAAGGCCCATGTTTAAGGACTGAGCCACCCAGGTACCTGAATTCTGTCCATTCTTTACTCAACATGCATATGTTCCAGAGTCAGTAAGAGAGGCCAGATGTGACTGAGTTGGACAGCCTTACTTCCCACTTGCCTCTCAGTGTGAACAGCTTACTGTTCTGAGTCTAGCATGTAAATATGTACTTTTCACATAACATGATCCTTAAGTCAAGTTGACTACTACATCAGGTGCTCAACTGAAAGAATAGTCTGTTCACTGTTGTATAACAGAGTACTATGGGAGACAGAGAGGCAAGAGAATACATTCTAAGATTTTCACTTTCCTGACTTTGGAACCTGTAGCCAAGTTGATTTTATGGCTGTTGAACAACTAAATCCAGTTGATTATTTTCTGATCTGGAATGAATGTCTAGACATTCTATTGGATAAAGATATAGAAGTTCTAAGTTATACTTTCCAGATTTATGCATAACCCAAGCTGGGACGTAGAGATAAAATATGTCTTGAAGATGAAAACTCAAAAAAACCCACAGCAGACTGCAAGGACCAAAATGAACATGAGAACATTCCGTTATAGTCAGAGTTCAGTGCCTGGGTTAAAAAGAATCAACAGTGCAAGTACACGATGGGAAGATTTAATAAGACTGTAGTTTATGTATACAGGATTCAGTTTTGAGTTGATTGTTAAGATAAATCAACAATGTTCGGGGGGAAAGAATCAGAACAAGGGAGGATAGTGGTACCTCCACTAGGGCTTTGCTCCAAGACTATGCCTAAACTTTTGTGCTCCGTGTTGGGTGTCTCCAAGACTGGCCAATGAGGATACCGAGGGATTGTAGACTCCTGCTCTAGGAGGAACAGCTCAGGAACTGAGCTGTTTCTTTTACCTGAGAAAAGAGTCTTTATAAAGCACCATAGATATTTTGCAATACTCAAAGGGATCTCACACAGAAGAGGGGTTAAATTTATTCAGAGTTGTTCCAGAGGGCTAAACAAGAAAAAAATATAGGGGTGCCTGGGTGGCTCAGTGGGTTAAAGCCTCTGCCTTCAGCTCAGGTCATGATCTTGGGGTCCTGGGATGGAGGCCCGCATCAGGCTCCCTGCTCAGTGGGGAGCCTGCTTCCCCCTCTCTCTCTGCCTGCCTCTCTGCCTACTTGTGATCTCTCTGTCTGTCGAATAAATAAACAAAATCTTTAAAAAATAAAAAATAAAAAAAAGAAACAATATATAAGGGAAGTTAGTTAGGGGATGTGGATTCAGCCTAGAATGAGCCTACTTTAATGATTAAAGCTGTCCAAATATGGAACAGACTGCCTTTTGCAATCTCCATTGCTCTACAGGAGGGCTGTAGAGGGTTAGGAAGTTGGCTGGGGCCTCCTTTCCAGGTCACTCTTTTTTACTGGGCCTTTTCTGTCTGCCTAGCTTTGAAACTAGTCTGCCTATTACTAGGTAATGTCCTCCTTTATTAATTCCTTTGAGGTTCTTTGATCAAATCATCCATTATTCTGAATCACTGTTTCTCTTCTTTCTCCTCTCCCTGTCCTCAATTGATTGAAAATAGCTGTAATCTTGGGTAGACAATAGAGTACTTCCAAAACCCATTGTTACTTTTTTTTTTTTTTAACCTTGTTCAGGAGAAGCACATGTAGTTCAACGCGCAAAGTAAATTGAACATAAGTTTCTTTTTTATTTATGATTTTTTAAATATTTTATTTATTTGACAGAGAGAGAGACAGCAAGAGAGGGAATACAAGCAGGACAAGTGGGAGAGGGAGAAGCAGGCTTCCCTCTGAGGAGGGATCTGGATGATGAGGGACTCGATCCCAGGGATCATGACCTGAGCCAAAGAGAGATGCTTAACAGCTGAGCCACCCAGGCGCCCCAAGTTTATTTCTACATAAGAGAAACTTGATTTTTCTGCCCTTCAGAGGCTGGCTTTATTCTAAATTTTGGCCACCTATAAACAAAAAGTTTCAGCGATACCCACAGGTTGATGAACCAAGCACATAAATGGTATGTCACATAAAAGGGACCAACTCCAGGCTAAAAATCACAGTTTCGGTTTAAAGGAGTATTCCAACCTCCAATAGATAGCAGATTTGCAAAGAACAGTCTAGGAGGTGATGACAATGTGGTAACAGCACCAATGTGAACTTACACATCACTCCTCTCTGAGAAGCCTTTAATGCTGCCTTGTTTTGTATTTGTTAAACCTGATTAACTAACCTTCACAGCCATTCCCATGAGGCGAGTAGTTCGGAGGCCCTCCTGTTTATTTCACAAATTGGAAATCAATGAACTTTGTCAATTGATTTCTTGAAGCTTTTCCTGAGCGGAGGCCGTTTGCAAGTCACCGATGGATCAGGGATAGCGGAACTCGTAACTGCGACAGTAGGCGTTCAGTAAATGATGAAAGTATACCAGGGACCATTCTACATCCTGAGGATGGACAAGACAGACAAACCCATATTCTCATGGAGATTGTATTCTAGTTAGGACAAACCGACAGTGAACAGCTTAAAAACAAACAAACAAACAAAAAAACCACCCCACAGTATTGCAGATAAATGCCATGAAAAAAATAAAACAATGCGATAGCAAGGGTGACCAGGGAAGGTAGCTACTTTAAGTACTCAGCCAAGACATCTTCAGGGAGATGACATTCTCTTTCAAGGTGAGTGCTGAATGATAAGATGGAACTAGGCACGTGACAATCCCAAGAAGACCACTGAATACAACAGCCAATACTGGGAACCCCTTAAAAACCTCATGATCATACCAGATCCTTACAACTGCAAGGATCCATGGAACCATGGAACAGAGACCCAAAGTCAAGTGGCCAAGATAATTTCCAGGCTAAGACAGTTACCAATCCTTAAGCTTATAGTACCTTTATTATTGCTGAAAAAGATGAGGTGAGGCAGAAGCAATGGTGCAGACCTGTTCTCAGAGGGAAAAGAACCACCAACCCTCCATTACCACACCTCCACCACACGATCACGTGTCCCTCCAGGAGGCAGCTCCAATCCTGTGACCTAACCAGTTTCCACCTTGCTTCTCTTAGCGCATTGCCATACACTAGAATTTTGTTTGTTTATTTCGTGTAGGGTTTTGTTGGTCCTTTTCCAAGTATCAATCAAAACTGCATGCCAGCCTCCACTCCTCGGAAATAATTAAATGAAATGACGTGCCTGATTTTTTCAGCTGGGTAATATACTGTGATTTGCATGGCTGAAGGAATTCATCTTAAGTCCTGAGCTGAGCCATCTGGGACAACTGAGGTGTTTTTTTTTTTTTTTTTTCTTTCTCTTTCTCTGCTATGGTTCATGCCAATCATACACTATTGCCAAACACAAAAGTAGACAAAAAGCTTCATTTCTGCGACATACTCCCCTAAGGAAGCTGTTCTTTGTGATGCGAATATGGTCACCTTTTGTTCATGAATTCATCGCAAAGTTCCCTTTCCCTGTTAAGTAATCTAACTTTACATAAGCAAAATGCCCTTTATTTTGCTGTTACCTAGGTTTCCTACAGACTTCTGGAGCAAGTCATCTCTGGTTTAAGAATAGGTTTTGGATTAAAGTCCTTTCTCCTATTGGGGGAAGTGGAATCTAGAAAATAGCCTTGATCTTAATGCCCAAGTGAAGCACCTCCTAGCACAATTCTCATTCTTTAGCAGTTACGGTGGCATAGCCCGTGACTTCTAGGCAGGCATGTATCAAAAGGCTGAGTGGGCTGTTCAAATTAAAACCCCCTCCCCCCTCCCCCGAGTGGGATTCCTTCGGTCAGAGCACAGATCCCGCCGGGGAAGGGCTGACATTGGTGCGCGATGGAGCGCTCGGCTGCGGGTGTGGGATGCGGTGTTCCTGAGGCGACAGATGAGGGATTTGGGCCGTGTGGGAAGTGAACTGCGGAATTCCTCCCCTCGATTCCTGAAGGGGGCTCTAAAGCAGACAGATCAGGACGCAGAATGCGGCCGGCAAGGCAGAGGGCGAGAGGGCGGGCGAGCCAAGGACACCGAGCCGAGCGCGTTTCGGGAGGCCCAGGGCGGACCGAGTTCCCAGGTTCCCCGGCCTCGCCTACCCAGACACCCACCCCAGCCCCAGGCCCATCCCGAAGGGCAGGCAGTTTTCCTCGGGGCAGCGAGTGTAGGGAGCCCGCCGTGAGCCCTCAACCTCTCTGGGCTCTGTGTCAGCGGGCTGGCGGGGAGGGAAGACCACCGGAGCCCCGGGCCGGTTTAAGATTAGCTCTCCACGCGTCCGCGGGCGCGGCATCGCGCGCGCCGGCCTCTATCCGGGTTCCTGGGGGCGGGGCGCGGGAGGGGGCGGGGCCTGCGCGGCGGCGTGGGCGCTAGTCGCGCGGGGGGGAGGGAGCCGAAGGGAGGGGGCGGGGCCGTGCCGCCCGCGCCGCGCTGGGCCCTCTCGGCCAATGAGCGGCGTCCACATGCCGCGGCGGCGGCGAGAGGGGAGGCAGCGGCGGATAAATGCTATTAGAGCAGCCGCCGCGGAGCTGTCCCCGACGCCACCTCCTTCTCCTTCGCCGCAGTTTCCTCCGCCGCTGTCGGGGGTGCGGAGCTGAGGGAACAGGGCGAGCGCGCCGCGCACCACCCCGCCGGCTCGCCGCCCCCGCTCCGTTCTGCCCTCAGGGGTCGGCCGGGTGCCCCCTCCTCCGGCCCGGGCGGGGCCGCGAATCACCTCAGGAGAGCGGGGAGGGGGTTCGGGGGCCGCGGCCTGCGTTCCCGGCGGGCGGTTGAGGGCGAAGGAGGCCCTCCCTTCTGACGAGGGGAGGGAGGGTCAGGAGCCCCCCACCGCCCAGCTGAGTCCGGGGCGTGCACCGGCGAGGGCCGGGCAGCCGGAGGGGCGGTTGTCTGGGGGAGGGGGCGCGGGGTGATTCAGCGCCCGGCGAGGCGGAAGCGGCCGCAGGAGGAGGAGGAGGAGGAGGGGGAAGAGGCCGGTCCGCGCCTGGGCGCCCGGGGTGGCACGAGCCCGCGGCCCGAGTGCGAGGCGGAGGCGAGGAGGCCGCGGGGACTGGAGGCGAGGCCGGCCGGGCTCCCGCAGTCATGGAGAACGCGCACACAAAGACGGTGGAGGAGGTGCTGGGCCACTTCGGCGTCAACGAGAGCACGGGGCTGAGCCTGGAGCAGGTCAAGAAGCTCAAGGAGAAATGGGGTTCCAACGGTAGGTGCCCGGCTCCGGGACTGCAGGGGCCCCGCGCGGCCCGGCGCGGGCCCGAGAGCCAGGGAAGATGGCTGACCGGGCTCCACCTCGTGGGTCTGGGCTCAGCGCCCGCCGAGGGCTGCAGGCGGCGGGTCGAGCCCGCGCGCCGGCCCCGCGGGAGAAGGGACTGCAGACGGGGGCTCCGGGCTTGTCCGTACCTCCGGGACCCCCGCGCCTCGAGCCCTTGACCTTCCCCGCACGCAGTTAGCTCGGTGTCTTCTCACCCGCAGCAGCCGGCCCCGCTGGAGGGAGGGACGCGTTCTCCTGCAACTGGGTTGAATCCTGCGAGACATTTTCTTGTCCCCAGCCAGTTTATGAGGCGTCGTTGCAGTTGAGAAAGCCTCTAACCGTTCTTGTGCTACCCAAAGTTACACATCTGGCAGAAGTCATGACATAGCTGAAATAAGTCCTTGTTTCGGGAGCCCTGATTAGTAGATAGCGGTGCGGTTTTACCCTTCGGGATACACTAAGGTATTGGTTACAACAGATTTTCCTGGGGTACCATTTGGTGTGGTTTTTATTTAAAATGGTCGAAGGTTCATAGATCTGGGTACGTCTTTCGAAGACTGATAATTTTAGCAATTCTCTTTATAACGACAGTGCTAATTTTTTTCTCCCCTTCTTGACACGTTGCCTGGGGAATTTCTACATTCTGCAGAGTTACCGGCTGAAGAAGGTGAGTTATCTTAGTATGTTCTTTTTTTTTTTTTTAACCGCCCCCCCCTTCGTGTGCTCTTGTTAAGATGACATTTACAACAATTGTTTGTTTCTAACAGGAAAAACCTTGCTGGAACTTGTGATTGAGCAGTTTGAAGACTTACTAGTTAGAATTTTATTGCTGGCAGCTTGTATATCTTTTGTAAGTATAAAGAAACTTAATTTCTGCTCTTTTCAGAGATGAAAAGCCAAGAACAAGGCCTGTCTATTGAGTGAGAACATTATATTTAGAGATTTCACTGGTGTCTTCATTTTTTAAAAAAAATCTAGATATTTTAAAATTATAAACAAAACACTCGAACCATTTGTGTGCAGAAAATTAATGCCTGACATTTACAGTGCAGTTAGAAATTGGTTCCAAAACGAGGCAGAGTCTTAAAAATTTTTGTGGTTTATCAGTTTTAATATCAAAAAATTCTTTGTTGGAAAGCCTTTTCTGTTTTGGGTTCTTCCATTGTGTAAGATCATACTAAGATGGTGTTGGGCCCTTTGTAGTCTGTAAATAGAACTTACAAAAGGAATATTCCAGTTGCTCTCCCTTCCTGGTAATGGCAAGGTGACAGTTGTTTCTGACAGTGACAAGAATGATGACGGCAGTGATGGCACCACTGTTGACCAAATTTGGTCACTGACCTTTAGGGTGGTATATTTATCTAAATTGGACCCCTGTCTTAAGTGACTCCTAGGTAGAGAGAACAAGGTTCAGTGCAACTGGTTCTAGATTTTTAAAGAAAAAAACAAAACCAAACCCGTTTTCTCTGGGTCTGTGTCGTTACTGTCTTGAGTCCCGTATGGTTGCTAAGAAACTGGTGAAATGCAAAGAACTACAGCAGAAGAAGGGTGATGAGTTGGTGAGGTTATTTCTAGGTTATTAACATTTTTTTCCTGTTCAATATTTTTTACTGCATTTTTTCTTGGGCAGTGGACTTCTTGATAGTTTTCCTGAAAATGGTCATGAATAGGACACAGATGTTCCTAATCCTAACAGCATGAGATGACTTTTGTTCTTAAATTACAGTATTGTATTCCTACAATAACTATGATGGGAAATGAAATTCACCCAGTGCAGTACTTTTTCAGGCTTCACAAAATTGACACAGTTTCAGGGTTTCATTTTTGTTTGTTTGTGCATTTGCAAACCACAGGCATCTACCTCAGTCTTTATGACAACCGTATCATAGAAGGCTATTTTGAGAACTAAATCAGAAGGAAGCAGTGGGCACTTCTTTAGGTAAGGGGGGGAAATTGGCAGGAGGTGAGCTTTTGGAGTAGTATTATATACAGATTCTGGCCTGAGACTTTAATACATCTATCATGTCATGTTGGCTAAGTGATATGTAGTTATTAATAATCAGTTCTCACGAATCTTTTTTTTCTGTGGTTTTCATTGAATAAAATTGAGAGTGTCATAGCAAAGCATACAGTGTCCTGAATTACTCCATACTTACACATCTGTCTGTTCTTGATTAATTCACCGCCACCCCTCCTAAATGGCTCCTGTTTTTACTGATTAAGATAAGGGAATAGAGTTGTTTGATTATCAGTTTCAGTACATTGTTGTGAGGCGAAACAAATACTATGTTTGGGGTAGTGTAATGTTCATGTATATTTAAGCTACCTGCATAATTCTGAAGTAGCCTCAGCTTTGGCTGTTAAAGTACCGGGGTTCAGTAAGGTTATCAGGGACATCTTAGAAGTAAATCACCTGGTATATACAAGGCAGAGATAAAATAAATTTTTATTGAGTTATTTTGTATATCTGCTTAAGGCTGTGTTGTAACATCAGCATTATTTCCAATAAACAGGCTATTGAACATTTGGGTTTTATAGGATCTCTTGAGTTGCCGGTTCGAATGACTTTTGTATTAACATTTTGAATTAGTGATGTGTGTGACTTTTATTTTGAAGAAAGGAGTTTATAGTTTCTAAGCATTTTCAGGTGGGTTTTTAAAATGCTCTAATTTTATCATAGGGTAGGATGTTGGATTTTTATAGCTTTATAGAACTGTATTTTGGAATTGAAATTTGAATTACCTTTTTAGTAACTACTTGGAGTTAATGCTCAGGACATGAACTGTGTGACATTTTCATTTCATGGATTGCTAAACAAAAATAATAAATGTTTAGGAAATACTGTTATTTTGCTCTGACTTGTTTGATCAAGACATTTTGGATACAGACCTGTTTTGTTGATTTTCTTCATGTGAAATTGGCACAATACTACATTGTTCTTGACCTTTTCAGTCCTCATTTCTTTATCTTTTAAAAGATCACTGAGTCTTTTTTGTGGTGGTCAGTGTATTCCTAATTTACACGAAAATCGTGGTAGAATATTCATATTCTTTTGGAGAATTAAATAGACCGTTCCTACAATGTGTACATGATATATCGTCAGGTTCTGCTCGAGTTAAAAAGAAATACTAGGCTTTCATGATTTATTTCAGATCTCTAAATTGTTAACTGTAGGAAGCTGCGTTAATGTGTTATACTCATGACCTGTAGGGATAAAGTTTAATTGGAATATTCGCCAGATAGAAATAGTTTTAAGTTTCCTCGGATTAGAAGAAGTGAGCTATAATTTCTCCCACTACACATAAAGTAACATTAGAAATTCCTTCATTTCCCATTCATGAGCTACAATCCTGTCACTTTGTCTGTACATACTCCTTGGTCACAACTTTGCCCTTCATTTAATACATCATACGATTGCTTACTGGAATACCCATTCTTTTTTCTCTTTCACTGCTTCATTAGGTATTTATTGAACACCTGGGACGTGGCACAGACACTGGGGATACAGCATTTGAACAAAATAGACAAAGTCTCAACCTGGAGCCGACATTCTAGTGGAGACAGATAATAAACAAGTAAAATGTATAGTCTGTTGGACGGTGATAGTACGTACTATGGAGAAAAATAAAGCAGGGAGATAAGAGTATGAGGAGGAGGGTATAGTTCTCAGGTAGGGTGGTCAGGAAAGTCCTCCAGGAAGGTGACTTTAGAGAAAAGACCTGAAGGAGATGAGCAGGAGGGCCATATTTGCCTCGTCCGAATTCAGAAAGCCCTTTGTGGTAACACAGTTTGCAAAAGTTGCTCCACCCTCCATCCCCAGTTCCCCACCAGAGCTACTTGGATTGACCCTAAAATGCTGCTTAAACTTGCTTAGACTTAGGCACTTGTCATCTTGTCACTTGTGTTTGAATAGTGTCTTTCCTTCCTACTGGACCCTTTAGAAGGGATTCTTCATTTCTTTTAGAGCCTGGGTTAGTGATTTTGATAAAACAAATATATTTGAACTTTGTGTTAGTAGCATTTTCAGAATATATGATGTCTGGTTTCTTCGGTTTTCTTAGTACAGTATAGTCAAGAAGTAGTTTATATATTTGTAATGATTCTACTTTTTTCCCGTGTTTTCTTTTAACTTTTTTTTAAAGGATAGAATGGGTGGTTCACTAATTGGTTTAACTAATTTATTTAGAGCCTTTCTTTAAAATGTTTTGAAAGGTGAGTGTGTGTGTGTGTGTGTGTGTGTGTGTGTGTAAGAAGGTTGTATTCTCAAATCTAAAACCAGTATTTTTAAGTAACTTTGTGTGGATCAGAAGAGAATGTAGTCTAAATCATACCTTTTTTTTTTTTTTTTTTAATGGCTAAAAGAATTTGTTTCCCCACCCAGAAAATTGTCATAACATTTATTGGTGGTGATACCTTTCTTTCTTGTGAAGTGTTTTTAAACTTCTTTTATTATGTAAATTTCTTCATTTGTTGAGCAAGTATTTGAGTACCCAGTGTCCTTGCAAGTTTCTAAGGACACAAAGAGGAATGAAGACAGGTGCCCTAAGTCTTAAAAATATGCTTATAATTTCTCTCACTTTCTTTTTTGGGGGGGGGCCTCATTGAGTGCTCATTACATTATCCCAACATATAGCTAAGATAATGGAGTCACGGAACTATGACTGTCTCCCACTGAAACACGTCTTTTTACCTTGGCTTAAAGTTTGCTTTTGTTCATTAAACTCCACTCTCCAGCATCTTCTGGTTGTGCTGTCAGAAGTTACTGTTATATGCAGAGATCAGTTTTACAGCTAATTAGAAGATAGTCTATACTATCCTGTTGAAGCAGTCTAAGTTGTTGTTGAGTATTTATTATTAGTAAGTGGCTACTGAATAGGATTGGCAAATTTTGAAACTTTGAATTTGCTGGATTATATAAGCCCCAGAAGACAAGTATTGTTACTGTAGTAATAGTGCAAAGCAAAGGAGAAACACTGTGCCTAAAATTAACTGCAGTAGCTTTTTCTTCCACTTTCCTTTGAAAGTGTTGATGAAATTGGTTACTTATTGCTCTAGATGTTTAAGTGCAAATACTGCCCTCAGGGTCTTGTACCTTATAGGTTATATGAGATTTTGTTTCATTCGTTCGTGCCCCTGTAATAGTGAGCTTCATCTGTGTACCAGAGTCACTTCTAGGCCCCTGGGGATACGCTGGTGAACAAAAGACAGTACAAATAGATAATCATTTATGTTCAACGTATTCTCAGTGAAGATTTTAGAAACATTTACTCCACCATAGGAACATATTTTGTATGACTCAATAAGCCATATTTATGAACTGACTATACTATAATGCTAAAAGGCATCTTTCATTTTGGTGATGTGTCGCACACTCTTCACTCCCTCATCTCCTGGGATCTTTCATTGATCAGCATCATCATCTCATGTATACTAGGTTTCCTTTCAATAGAACAAACCAGGAAGGACTTCATAACATGATCTGAACATAATCAGCTGGATTGGTTCTTAGCAGTTAATGACACATGGGTTGATCTTCACTTTGGGCTGTAGCATTTAATTATTTGGGTTCTTTGTAGTTTCAAAATAGACATTTTAAAAAGTATTCAGGAAGTTGATGGTTGTTGATTTTAAATAGGTTCAGCACCAGCCTTCCACCCTGAGAGATTTGCCCACTAGTTTCCCATCATCCAGTTATTAATATACTTGTGGAACCATCAAATAATTATGACTGCTTGGGTTTCTTGCACATAAACATTTGAAGTCCTATGGTGGAAGAAAAGGTTACTGCATTATACATATTAGGATTCTACTTCTGCAGAGCAACCACACATTTTTTGAAAGTAAAGATTTGCTCTGGTAGTCCTGTCCCTATTTGCTGTAGTCTTCCCTTTGCTCCAACTGTTAGAGGATAAATTACTTTAAGTTTGTTCCTTAGGCTTAGCTGCCAAGAGGGAAGTTCATACCCTCTTTAACAAGGTGTGAAGCTTATCTTACAGTTGCTAATGCCTCACTGACCTTTTGCATAGGTCCTAGTTACTCATCAGGTTGAGTGATTTTTTTCCCCCAAGAGCTAATTAAGTTTCTTATTTCTGATATGCTCTCCTTGGCAAGTGTTTGAAAGACTAGTATCAAAGCAGCTGTGGTCTTGCATCTATCAAAATTTATAACTTCCTAGAGAAGTTTTCATTTTGGCACTAGGCCTGGCCTTAACACCAGGAATGCCCTGTTGAAAGCCTGCGGCAACATTTATATTCATTCTGGTTTTCTGCCTGCCCTAGTTCACTAGCTGTACCAGTGGTCACTGGTACTTCTTAGGACTCGGTCCTGGTGTCTCCTGATTTTTTTTTTCCTGCTCAGGTTGATCTTTCTTGTTCATTCATCATTCCCTTATCTTATTTCGAAAATTCATTTTTGGCCTTGTCTTACCTCTCTGGTTGTTTACTATTTGTGTAAAAGCTCACTTTATACTATTCCACTAAGTATAAACATAGATGGTTTCATTATTGCCACGAGTCATATCTGGTTGTATTAAAAAGTATCAAAACCAGTGCTTTCATTGTTTACTAAATCAGTCTTTTAAAGAAAACAATTTTTGTGAAATATACAGACATTTTAAGCAATGCTAAAAAACAAAGGCAAATCGTATCTCCCAGATTGAATCATTAGATATATTTGACATCCTTTCTGGATAGACAGTTTTTCACAAAAAGTCGGTTTTAACTATTTAGATGGCTGTTTTACCATGTTCTTTATCATTCTTAATGATTCATTTCTTGGGTTCTCTTATC
The DNA here is from genome assembly GCF_022355385.1 of Mustela nigripes. Classification (NCBI taxonomy): domain Eukaryota; kingdom Metazoa; phylum Chordata; class Mammalia; order Carnivora; family Mustelidae; genus Mustela; species Mustela nigripes. The sequence continues at coordinate 7,856,842 of NC_081564.1, forward strand.
AACTTAAGTTTGCTCGGTTATGAAGTTTAATTTCTAGCTCACACAACCATAACCTCGTCAGGATGTAAAAGCTACAAGTTAAGAGAACCACAGTAAAATTCATTTTCTGCTCATTTTCCTTGGGGCAGTGTTCTGTATCTAGATATAAATAACATTTGTTTCCCCTCTGAAGTGCTGTGTTGATAGATGACGTGTCATATGGAGGATAACCTTCAAAATACATTCCTTATTGCAGAACAACCTTGAGTAATTTTGAGATGACATATAGTGATACCATTGAGAATAACCGGGGTGCTATCAGTACTCTATAATATGGAGTCCATGATCAAGTGATTTTTACAATTAATTTATACCTATTAGTATTATTTGGTAGGAATACTAAACAACCCAGCAAAGTTGTAGATGATTGCCTTTTCCTTTAACAAAATGGAGAATTTAAGTTTTTATTCTGAATATATTCATGTAAAATGAATGGGTTTAATTTCCCGGAAAGTATTTTATTTAGATTTTAAAACAATTAATATGCAAAAAATTAAGTTAGCTTTTGAAGAATAGTAAGAAGTTGTCTAATTTTGATTCTCAAGAATTACTCTGAACAAGGGACATAATAAACTGGTTGTTGGTGTCATTACATTTTGCCACCATTTGTTTCTAGAGATGGTAAGAAGAGTTTGTGTATTGCAGTTCCTTTAGTGCCCACCACTTTTGTTGTCAGGTGGCACTAAGCCTAAAAACACATTACAGTTCTAACACATGCCATTTCTTTTTTAGGTTTTGGCTTGGTTTGAAGAAGGTGAAGAAACAATAACAGCCTTTGTAGAACCCTTTGTAATTTTACTTATATTAGTGGCCAATGCAATTGTGGGTGTATGGCAGGTAAGCAAAAATTCTGCGGCGCTAGAGCTTAGCAGTTTATATAAGTGATTTAAATTGCATTAATCTGTTTTTCCTCCTGATATATTGACTAGAAATATCGTTGAAAAATCTACATGTGGTTTTTATTTTGTCTGTTTATTTAATGGCAACGTTTTAGACCTCTTCTGCATGATTATACTGCTAAAATTGCTCATCCTTCATGGTAGCATAGAGTTAAGAATATTGGATGAGAGAAGCTATTTGAGGAAAACCAGGACATTAGAAAACCAGTATCTGTCTTTATATTTCCTAGTTGCTTCCTGTGAAAAGTTTTCATAAATTTGATGTCATTTTTATTCTCCTCAGATTTAAAAAAATATTTATTTATTTATTTAGCTGTAAAAATTGTTTTCCCTTAATAGCATACCCCTGGCTGTTTTCCTTCTGTTGCCCAGGACTTTCTGACTCACAGAATGAAAGCCAGTGTACAGAAGCATAAGATTCCTACCCACCCCCCTTCATGTAATTGCTATTCTGTATATATCTAGTTTAGAGGACTTTAACTTTTTTACTTTCCTAGGACTATTGATCTGTTTTTTTTTTTCCCCTAAGATTTTATTTATTTATTTGACAGAATCACAAGTAGGCGGAGAGGCAGGCAGAGAGAGAGGAGGAAACAGGCTCCCTGCTGAACAGAGAGCTCAATGCGGGGTTTGGGGTTTGATCCCAGGACCCTGAGATCATGGCCCGAGCCATAGGCAATAACCCACTGAGCCACGCAGGCACCCCATGTTTTTTTTTTAATATATATATATTTTAACAGATGGAGACTAACACTTCAGATTCATCTTGAGTATTGATACTTAAATATGGTATAATCACCCCTTTGAGGACTAAAATAGAGTGCATCTACATTCTTTTTTTTTTTTTTTTTTTTAAGATTTTATTTATTTATTTGACAGAGAGAGAATACAAGTAGGCAGAGAGGCAGGCAGAGAGAGCGGAGGAAGCAGGCTCCCTGCTGAGCAGAGATCCCGATGCGGGACTCGATCCCAGGACCCTGAGATCATGACCTGAGCCAAAGGCAGCGGCTTAACCCACTGAGCCACCCAGGCGCCCTGCATCTACATTCTTAAAGTGGAAACATTTTATAAGCATACTTAGTCCTATTAGAATTGTAAACTTATGGGGAGCCTGGGTGGCTCAGTCATTTAAGGAGTCAACTCTTGATATTGGCCCAGGTCATGAGATCCAGCCCCATATCAGGCTCCCCACTCAGCAGGGAATCTGCTCGCGGTTCTTCTTCTCCCTCTGCCTTTAACCCTCACCACACACACACTTGCACTCTCTCTTTCTAAAGTAAATAAGTAAATCTTTTTTTAAAAATTGTAAACTTCTGATCTTACTAATAAACATGAAGGCCGGGGCGCCTGGATGGCTCAGTGGGTTAAGCCTCTGCCTTTGGCTCGGGTCATGATCTCAGGGTCCTGGGATTGAGCCCCGTCTAGGACTCTGCTCAGCAGGGAGCCTGCTTCCCCCCCATTCCCCCAGCCTGCCTCTCTGCCTGCTTGTGGTCTCTGACTGTCAAATAAATAAAATATTATAAAAAGAAGAAAAAAGGAAGAGGAAAGAAATATGGTCTTAGAAGAACATTTTATTGTGCTATATTTCTCTTTATTTTTTCTGTTTAAGTAGAAGTAATTTTTATGTTTAAGTAGAAGTAATCCTCTTGTCAATAGTATAGGCAAGAGAGACAATAATGGAGCATTTGATTGTCCTTCTCAAGTAGTAATGTATGTTTTCCTATTAAATAATTTATGCTAGTTACAAGGTAGATACTTTATGTACATTCCCATTTCACTGTTACAGTGATCTTATCAGGCAAATGATATTCCCACTTGACAGGTGTGACCTTGAGGTTCAGAGTGATCAACTGACTTCTTAAAGGCCATATAGGTAGTACAGAGTATCTGGGACTTGAATCCAGACCCAGGCTGATCCAAATTCTAAAGTAAAAACTTACAGCAGTTTTCATAGGACTTTTATTTATTTATTTATTTATTTATTTATTTATTTATTTGACAGACAGAGATCACAAGCAGGCAGAGAGGCAGGCAGAGAGAGAGGAGGAAGCAGGCTCCCTGCTGAGCAGAGAGCCCGAAGCGATGCGGGGCTCAATCCCAGGACCCTAGGATCATGATCTGAGCTGAAGGCGGAGGCTTCAACCCACTGAGCCACCTAGGTGCCCCATTCACAGGACTTCTATATTTATTTTCATTTAAAAAACAACATTCTTATGTCTTAATTTCATTTACGTGGTATACAGAGTGGTGTGAGCAATACTAAAGAGTTACTGCCTTCTGGAAGGGAAATTATAAGTATAGCATAAGGTAGTAATTGGAGGTGGGGGGGCACATGCTGCTGACCAGTGTCATTAAAGAAGGTGACAAGTGATTGTCACCGAGAATCACAGAAGCCGAAAATTGTTCTAATTTTAGTGTATATGCTGCTGAAGTGAGCACTTGATATAACCTATTTGAATATGTGATCATTTGTTTCCCTTTCCCACCCCTACTTTCTAAATGTTCCTTTTGATCTTTTGAGGGGAAGACTTTTAAAGTAATTTTTTTTTTTTTTTTAAAGATTTTATTTATTTGACAGACAGAGATCACAAGTAGGCAGAGAGGCAGGCAGAGATAGAGAGGAGGAAGCAGGCTCCCTGCCGAGCAGAGAGCCCGATGCGGGACTCGATCCCAGGACCCTGAGATCATGACCTGAGCCGAAGGCAGCGGCTTAACCCACTGAGCCACCCAGGTTCCCTTAAAGTAATTTTAATTGGCATTTTTGTCCTTGGGGTCTGAGATAATTTCTCTTTCATGCTTCTAATTTGAATATACTTTTGCTAATTTTGAGAAGTAAAATACAGTGCTCCTGGGATATTTCTTAACCTTGAGCAGTCTAGTTAAACTCTACCTGACATGACCTTGAAGAGGGAGAAAAGGAATTAAAACTGCTACAAGTAACAAATGGGAGAGGTAGTCCTATGAAAAAAGTGGTTTCAAGTTTGACTAATCAAGTATCAGCAGTGCTGAGAATTTATTCTTTTATAGTATCAGTAGCATTTGAACATAAGGACCTTATAGCAATGGCATTTAATCAGAATTAAATATTCTAGTTTTTTTTTTTTTTTTTTAAATTTTATTTATTAATTTTGACAGAGAGAGATCACAGTAGGAGAGAGGAAGGGAAGAGATCACAGAGAGAGGAAGGGAAGCAGGCCCCCTGCCGAGCAGAGAGCCCGATGTGGGACTCGATCCCAGGACCCTGAGATCACGACCTGAGCCGAAGGCAGCGGCTTAACCCACTGAGCCACCCAGGCGCCCCAGTTTTTTTTTTTTTTTTTAAGATTTTATTTATTTGACAGAGATCACAAGTAGGCAGAGAGGCAGCAGAGAGAGGGGAGGAAGCAGGCTCCCTGCGGAGCAGAGAGCCCGACTCAGGACCATGACCTGAGCCAAAGGCAGAGGCCTTAACCCACTGAGCCACGCAGGCGCCCCTAGTATCTCTGTTAATACCTGTTATACAGGTATTCTTCAAGCAGATCCGATATGGGGTTGAAATTATTTTTATCATGAGGTTTCCAATTTTAAAATATTCTATACTTTTTTCAGGGATGTAAACATTTAAAGTGAGACTCACACTATTAGCTTTCAGTTTTAAGTCCTCTAATTTCACCTTAAGCAGGTTTTGGGATTTTTTTTGCGACAGACCATAAGTCTTACACTAAGGTAAAAAATGAGATCACAGGGATGCCTGGGTGTATCAGTTAAATATCTGCCTTTATCTGAGATTGTGTTCTCTGGGTCCTGAGATTGAGCGCTGCATTGGGCTTCCTGCTAAGCGGAGAGTCTGCTTCTCCCTTTCCTTCTGCCCCTCTACCCTGCTTGTCCTCTTTCTCTTGCTCTGTCTCAAATAAATAAAAATCTTTTTTAAAAAATGAAATCGGGGCGCCTGGGTGGCTCAGTGGGTTAAAGCCTCTGCCTTCGGCTCAGGTCATGATCCCAGGGTCCTGGGATCGAACCCTGCATCGGGCTCTCTGCTCAAGCAGGGAGTCGGCTTCCTCCTCTCTCTCTGCCTGCCTCTCTGCCTACTTGTGATCCCTGTCTGTCAAATAAATAAATAAAATCTTTAAAAAAAAAAAAAAAATGAAATCATGGGGCGCCTGGGTGGCTCAGTGGGTTAAGCCACTGCCTTCGGCTCAGGTCATGATCTCAGGGTCCTGGGATCGAGCCCCGCATCGGGCTCTCTGCTCAGCAGGGAGCCTGCTTCCTCCTCTCTCTCTGCCTGCCTCTGCCTGCTTGTCATCTCTCTCTCTCTCTGTCAAATAAATAAATAATTTTTAAAAAATGAAATCATGTAGTATTGTGCATAAATTCTACCCAGGTAAAGGTTAAATTGAGCTTTATATCAGAGGGCAAAAAATGAGAAGTGAGAGAAATTAATCCTTTGTGCATTGAGTGACGTCTCCTGGGCGTGCACCGTGTAGATTTGTTCCTTGACTTCTAATTGCTTACTCTCTGAAAGGAGGGAAGACAAACTTGGCACATGTGCTACTTTTCTTTTTCTTTCCCTTTCTTTTTTTTTTTTTCTTAAAGGAACTTTCCTATTGCCTTTTTTTTTTTTTTTAACATGTTGATTTCTACATCTTTCATCTCAAAATTTGGAAAGAAAAGCTATTTGTGACTAGGATTTGACATGTTCACATACAGTATTGTAGTAAATATAGTATATATGTTATGGGACTGGCAGGGTTTTTTGTTTTCTTTAGCGGGGAGGTGGAAAGGGATAGAGGGAAACCTAATCAGGACCCATGCTCAGTGCAGAGCCCAACTTGGTGCAGTTTCACAGCCCTGGGATCATGACCTGAGCCGAACTCAAGGGTCAGCTGCTTGGGGCACCTGGGTGGCTCAGTCAATTAAGTGTCTGACTCTTGGCTTCAGCTCAGGTCATGATCTCAGGGTCATGAGTTCTAGCCCCACCTCGGGCTCTGCACTCATCTGCTGCTTTAGGTTCTCTTTCCCTCTCCGTCTGCCCTTGCCACCCATACATTTGCATGTGCGTACTCTCTCTAAAAATAAATGAATCTTTAAAAGAAAGTTGGACATTTCAAATGACTCAGCTACCCAGGCATTCCAGGACTGGCAGTTCTCTGATGAGATTGTGCATTTATTAGTCTTGACTTACTGCAGAAAGATTTCCTAGAATTTGTGAGATGTAACTTGATTTTCTTAATTCATCACTCATAGTATGTATCATGTGCTGAAACCTAGTGTAAATAGTTTGTAAATCCTCATAGCCCTTGAGGTAGTAGCATTGGTGTCCAGGTTTTGTAGGTACCAAACCGGTGTGTTGTGTAACTCCTGCCTAATCACATAGTCAAGTGGAAAAGCCTGGAGTGAACTAGGCAGTCCAGCCCCAGACCATCACCTTTCATGTGCGACAGGATCAATTTTCAGTGCTGTGGCTGTGGCTCGAGGTGAAAGCCGTGTTACACAGTGGGCTTGGGGACAACAGATTCTGTAACTGCTTTTTCTATTAGGATTTTATTCCCTGTTTAGGCCTGTTAGGGTGCTTAATTCTTCATTTCTTAGCACAAAATTGTAAGAGCCTAGTGTTTATCATCGTATGTGAATTGTTTATAAGTATCAGTGTGTATCTTTTGTGTCTTTTTCCTAAAGTTTAGAACTCTAAAATTTGATTTCTTGGTCTAAAATACTAATTTGCAACGGCAGGTGTGTGTTGACCATCATCTTTTTTTTATAGGAAAGAAATGCTGAGAATGCAATCGAAGCCCTTAAGGAATATGAGCCTGAAATGGGCAAAGTATACCGACAGGACAGAAAGAGTGTCCAGCGGATTAAAGCTAAAGACATAGTTCCTGGTGATATTGTAGAAATTGCTGGTGAGTTGAATTTCTCATTTTTTAATTTTACTTTGTTCTGTTTATTCTATTTTATTTTATTCTTGATTGTGTATCTGAATGCAGTCCTCTTCTCAAAGCTCATACTTAAGCATTTTAAAAATTATGCTTCTATGTATCAATTATATTAATAGGTTTTGGTGTCTTCCAAACAAATCAAGTTTTCTATATATTTCTAGGTGTTTGGCACCTCCCCTTGTGTTGATAAAATTTGTTTAAAACAAAAAGTGTTTTGAACTATTGTACCTACTACTTTTGGTCCATGGTAGTACACTAGCACTAGTGAAATAATGAACTTAATCTCTATTTGACAATTAGTTGTAGTGAGCAATTTAGAATACTAGTTAAGGGGCACCTGTATGACTCAGTCGTTAAGTGTCTGCCTCCATTTCCAGTCATAATCCCAAAGCCCTGGGATAGAGTCCTGCATCGTGTACCATGCTCAGTGGGAAGCCTACTTCTCTCACTCCCCCTGCTTGTTCCCTCTCTCGCTGTCTCCCTCTCTGTCAAATAAATAAAAATCTTTAAAAAAAAAAGAATACTAGTTAAAGGATACATAGTTTTTTGGGGTTTATTTTTCCCCGTTTTGATTCTTGACACAAATGTTTAGTCATACTTGTAACTATCAAATTAAGTAGATGGTCAAGGGTAATTTCCTGGCTCTGAAAAGGTTTGCTTTAAAAAACTTCTACATAACATAACACAGAGCCAGGGGTCTCAACTTCAGACCTTCAAAGAGTTTATGAATTAAATGCAGGGCCAGAGCTCTCCACAGATCTTAAAGGAGTTTTGTATCTTTATTGCTCAAGATCAGTGCCATCTTTTTAGGTAGGCCTGAATGCGCAGAAACAGTAAGAACAGTCTAGTGTTTTTGCTGAAGAGTTATCATATCAGATCATTCACATTGTCATGGTTTTTCACAGCTCGCTGAGCTCCAAATACTTACCAGTTGACCCTTGAACAGTGCAGGACTTGGGGCACTCAGGAATCCATGTGTAACTTATGACTTCCCCAAAACTGAACTACTAGTAGACTACTGTTGACTTTTTTTTTTTTAAGGATTTTATTTATTTATTTATTTGACAGGAAGATAACAAGTAGGCAGAGAGGCAGGCAGAGAAGGGGATTGGGGAAGCAGGCCCCCTGCTGAGCAGAGAGCCTGATGTGGGGCTCCATCTCAGGATCCTGAGATCATGACCTGAGCCAAAGGCAGAGCATAACCCACTGAGCCATCCAGGTGCCCCTACTGTTGACCTTTTACAGAACATAGTTAAGACATATTCTGTACATTTATGTTTTATATACTGTAAGTAAGCTAAAGAAAAGAAAATGTTATTAAAATCATAAGGATGAAAAAATGCTGGGGCGCCTGAGTGGCTCAGTTAAGTGTCTGCCTTTGGCTCAGGTCATGATCCCAGGGTCATATGTTCGGACCCCGAGGTAGGCTCTCTGCTCAGTGGGGAGCCTGTTTCTCCCTCTCCCACTCCCCATGCTTATGCTCACTCTGGTTCTTTTTTCTGTCAAATAAAATCTTAAATATATATTTACAGGATTGTATTATTTTTAAAAAATCCATTTTTTAAACTAACTTTGACATAAGATTATCGTAAGAATAGTAACAGTTCCCATGTACCCTTTATCCAGATTCTCAAAGTGTTAACGTTTTATCATGTGTGTTACCCTCTTGCAGTCAATTATCTAAAAATAACGACGGAAGGATTTTGAGTGTATGAATAGTGGTTCTTTTTTTTTTTTTTTTAAAGATTTTATTTATTTATTTGACAGCGAGAAATCACAAGTAGATGGAGAGGGAGGCAGAGAGAGAGAGAGGGAAGCAGGCTCCCTGCTGAGCAGAGAGCCCGATGCGGGACTCGATCCCAGGACCCTGAGATCATGACCTGAGCCGAAGGCAGCAGCTTAACCCACTGAGCCACCCAGGCGTCCCCTGAATAGTGGTTCTTAAGCAGAGGTACACATCAGAATCATCTGGGGGTGCTCTTTAAAGTTTTTACCAGGTCGCATCCCAAAATAATTGAATCTCCCTTGGGCATGAAATTATGGCCTTTGTAGTTTGACAGGTGAGTCTCAAATTTCAATGCAGAGTGCCAGGTTTTAATAACAGATGGTTGTATGGAGCAGACAGGGCTTGGGATGTAGAATTGAAGGCATTGGCAGGTTTTCTGGTTTAGGTGACTGGATGGTGAAGGTGCTGGTAGTTGAGGAAGAAACCTCAGAGGTAGGTGGTTTGTCTTCCCAGAAGTATGTATGTGAGAGGTGCAGAGGCTGATAATGTCACCTGAATTTGTGTATGAGATTCCATTTGACTTCATGTGTTTTCCATTTCTCCAGCCTAATCTGGTAATATATACTCTTCAGCCTCACATATAAAAAATATTTTAAGAATTTTTATGCTAGTTGGGCTACTTCAGTGTATTGAGTCTGTATGAAAAGTTAGAGAAGGGGCGCCTGGGTGGCTCTGTGGGTTAAGGGCTCTGCCTTCGACTCAGGTCATGATCCCAGCTCTCTGCTCAGCGGGGAGTCTGCTTCCCCCTTTCTCTCTGCCTGCCTGTCTGCCTACTTGTGATCTCTGTCTGTCAAATAAATAAATAAAATCTTTAAAAAAAATTTTTTTTAGAGAAATTACCATCTAAGCGTTTGTCCTGAGTTTGTATCAGTAGATGGCAGTGGTAAACAGCGTCTGAGGGAGCTGTAACCTTGACCCTGGAGGCGTCTTCCCTTTTGAAGAGATAAAGGCCAGCTACTCTTTTGATCTGTCTTCTCCAGGCTTTCCTGTGTCAGTAGGTCATTCTGACCACCTAATTAGCTTGAGAGAAGCTTGGGAGTCATCTTGGTCCTTCCTTCTCATTATCTGTCTCTAAGACCATTTGTCTCGAAAACAAACCCCAAACCCAAATTTGTGAATTTCTGTTTTCTCAGTTACTAGCTCATACTGGGACTGTCCTTGTGTCCTTACTGTGCTCTGGATTCCTTTGTCTCTTCCAGTCTTTTCTCCACGTAGCAGCCAGAGCAGTTTCCTAAAGATCCTGTTGTTTACTTATCTGCCAAAATTCTTCAGTGGCTTCCTGATTGCACCTGAAATATAAAATGCTTTTCACCTAAAAGACCTTGCTTCATATGGCTCCTCCTCACTTCTGTGATTTCATCTCATGCCTTTCTCTATGCTCCAGCCATGCAGGCTTCTGTTTTCAGTTTTCAGTACCACCGAACTCTCCTGATCTTTTGGGGGAAGTTATAAGCAAACTTTGTAATTTATTAATTTACCCAGTGCCCAGATCTCACAGGGACAAAGCTTTGTTTATAGCCCTAGTCTACCTGACTGTTCTTGCCCATTGTGAAATGCTGTTTCCTATAATGTAATGTTTTGTATGTTTGTGTGTATATATATATTTTTTAAGATTTTATTTATTTATTTGACAGAGATCACAAGTAGGCAGAGAAGCAGGCAGAGAGATAGTAACACATCCCTGCTGTACAGAGAGCCCAATGCAGGGCTTGATCCCAGGACCCTGGGATCATGACCCGAGCCGAAGGCAGAGGCTTTAACCTACTGAGCCACCCAGGCGCCCCATGTTTATATATGTTTGATGGCTTAGGAAGGACAAATTTTATGATTGGATCAGTGTGTGTGACCTAAGATTTCCAGTCTCCTGGAGTACCCTTATTTGCATATGTTGTGGTGAAATACACAGAGTATAAAGTTTACCATTTTGACTGTTTTTAAGTGTACAGTCCCGTGGCATTAAGCACATTCACATTATTGTGTGATCATCTCCAGACCATCATCCATCCATCTCCAGAACCCTTTGTTTTCTCAAACTGACCACCTCTTCCCATTTTCCCTTTTCCCCCTTCTTTGGCTTCTGGCAACTATGCCCTTTCTTTTACTGTTCAAAAAACAATCATTTTAATGTTGAAAGATGAGTTTAAATCCCTCCTCTTGCGTGAATAGACTTACTAGTAACTATTTTAAGCAATAAACACATTTAGACCCATTCTGCTTTCACCTCTTTTGGAAACCTTTGTGGGGAGTGCAAGCAGTACTAGTAGCAGCACTTTTTCCTTCCTAGTCTCCCCACTGGACACGAATTGCTAAAAGCATGTGCAATGCTTGCACATTGGGCTCTTGTATACTACTCTTGAATTTTGACCATTGTGAGGAATGCAGAACAGAGGTGGTATCTAGTTTTAGATAGATGCAAACATGTTGTTAAATACTGTTGTCCTACCAGTAGGCAGTGAGCTCCTTAAGGGCAGAGCTGTCACACTGACCATCATAATCTTGCTGGGGATGTGACAGTCTTAGTGAATAATAAAGAAGTATGTGGTAGGTTCAGCTAATAGAAACATGGTTATTGTGCAGCTTCCGTGCAGAGCAGATAAGTGGAAGTCTATATGCACACATACAATAATAGCTAAACTTGGAGTGTGCAGCAGATACCGTGACTGGTTACAAATGTTTGGTTCTTCACCTGAGGAGCACACTCTGTGTATGTGTGCTGTGCTTCACACTTGACAGTTGAGGAAACGGAGTCTTTGTGACTTACTGCTTCTGTCTTCAACTGTAGCTCATTTGCTAGAGAATGTACTGTGTACTTAGTGTACACATAGCAGGTCTTTCAGTTATATTTTTATTTGTTAGATGCGCAGGTCACAATTTTTTTTAAGCAACTTTATTGAGATATAATTCACATATCTTAACATTTACTCTCTTGAAGTGTACAACTGAGAGGTTTATAGTATATTCAGAGTTAGGTAATCATGATCACTATCTAATTTCAGAACATTTTCATCCCCTAAAAAAAGAAACCCTCTACCTATTAGCAGTCATTCCCCCTGCCTCTTGCCCCTAGGCCCCAGCAGCCACAATTTTCCTGAATATTGACTATAAATGGGACCATACAGTATATGACCTTTTGAGACTGCCTTCTTCACTTGGCATATTATTTTTCAGAATTCATCCATGCAGCATCGGTCACATATTTCATTCATGTGTATAATGTATCTCATTGCTTTTTTGGCTGAATATCCCATTATTTGGGTGTAGCACATTATATTTATCTACTCATCAGTTTACCAATATTTGGGTTGTTTTCCCCTTTTGGCCTTGATGAATAATGCTACTGTGAGTATTCGTGTACAAGTTATGTGTAAACATACGCTTTTACTCTCTTAGGTACACCCTTAGCCATGGAATTGCTGGAGCATATGACTACTCTATGTTTAACATTTTGAGCGACTTATGTGAAGTAGTTGCATTATTTTCCATTTCCAACAGCAACATTCAAGTTCCAGTTTCTCCACATTCTCACTGATGCTTGTTACTGTCTTTATTTTCTAATTTTAGCCATTAAGTGTTATCTTCCCTAATTTCCTAATGAGCATCTTGTACTATTTTCTGTTAGTGTGTTGTCTTTGGAGAAATGTCTTTTCAAATCCTTATCCATTTAAATTGGGTTATTTGTCTTCTTAGTGATATGTAAGGGTTCTTTGTTATTGTTGTTCTTTGTTTTTTTTTTACATATCCTATATCAGATATGGTTTCCAAGAATGTTTCCTGTACTGTAGGTTTTCTTTTTTAATTTCTTGGTGTCCTTTGTAGCATAAACATTTTTGATTTTGATCAAGTCCCATTTGTCAGTTTTTTTTCTTTTGTTGCTTGTGCTTTTGATATCCTAAGGTACTGTTGCCTTATCTAAGGTCACGAAGGGTTTTTTTTGTTGTTTTGGTTTTGTTTTTTAAAGATTTTATTTATTTGAGAGAGAATAAGTGAGAGAGAGCATGAGAGAGGAGAAAGTCACAGGGAGAAGCGGACTCCCCAAGGAGCTGGGAGCCCAATGCGGGACGAGATCCTGGAAGTCCGGGATCATGACCTGAGCCAAAGGCAGTCGCTCAACCAACTGAGCCACGCAGGCACCCAGTCATGAAGGTTTTTATATGTGGTGTGAGGTGTGTAGGGGTTGGGCTTCCTTCTTTTGCATTGGGATATCCAGTTGTCTGAGCACCATTTGTTGAAAAGACTTATTCATTGAATTGTCCTGGCTCCCTTGTCAAAAATCAATTGACCACATTTTCCAATACAAATGGACTATTATTCCATTGATCTGTGTGTCTATCCTTGGGCCAACACCCACACGGTCTTGGTTTGTTTTGTAAGTGTTGACGTCATTGTGTTTGTGTCCTCTCTACTTTGTTGTTTTTCTTTATGCTTTAGATTATACTGGGTCCTCTGCATTTCCGTATAAATTTTAAGATTAGCTTGCTAATTTCTCCAAAACAAAAAAAAAGTGGGATCTTGATAAGAGTAATGTTGATTGTATAGATCATTTGGGGGAATATGGCCATCAACACCATTAAATCTTCAGTGTAAGAAAATGCCACTTGGCTGATCATGTATGGTATCTTTCCATTTAAGTCTTTTATTTTTTCAGTGTAGGTCTTTTGTTTTAGCCTTCTGTTGTTTACAGTGTACAAGTCTTGTATTTCTCTTGTTTATTCATAAGTACTTTATGTTTTTGTTTGGGAGCTATGTGTAATTGGGTTTGTTTTCTCTTTCATTTTTAGATTATTCTTTGCTGGTGTATAGAAATACAATTGAGGGGCACCTGGGTGGCTCAGTGGGTTAAGCCGCTGCCTTCGGCTCAGGTCATGATCTCAGGGTCCTGGGATCGAGTCCCGCATTGGGCTCTCTGCTCAGCGGGGAGCCTGCTTCCTCCTCACTCTCTCTCTCTCTGCCTGCCTCTCTGCCTATTTGTGATCTCTCTCTGTCGAATAAATAATAAAATCTTAAAAAAAAAAAAAAAGAAAGAAAGAAATACAACTGATTTTTGTCTGTTGATCTTAAACCTTGCAATCTTGCTGGAATCTTACTAGTTCTTCAAGAGTCCTCCTTAAGATTTTTTATAAATAAGATCATGTTAATTGCCCTTGATAGAATTCCCAGTAGACTATTGAATAGAAGTGGCAAGAGCAGACATCCTTGTCTTGTTTCTGATCATAGGGGGATAAGCATAGTCTTTTATCATGAAGTCTGATGTTAACTGTGGCTTTTGTAGATGGCTCTTGTCATGTTGAAGCCAGATGACAATTTAATTTTTGGGTTGTCAATATATTGTTGTTTGGTCTATTTGGTGACTTTTCATGGTGGTTGTATATTTATATCCAAATTAGAAATGATAATTATGCTGAATTACTAGAACTATCGGGTCACTGAATTGGGTAACACATAATCCTAAAACATGTGCAAGGATATATGGAACCTTTTTAGAAAAACATACTGTGACTGCTTAACCTGAGCCAGATAAATAAGCATTTATTTAATAAAACATTAAAATTGTACATGTCGAGGGTTTTTAACATCTGTTTTTATCAGGATTAGTAACCTGATGGACTCTGCCGTTTGGCATTTAGCCCAATAATTCAGTTCTGTGAACCATAGAAACGAATTTTAAGTATAGGTCTAAATTATTTCTTGGCAACCAGTCTCTACATAGCCTGGAGGGATAAATAGCACAATCTGTGCTTTTATTTATTTATTTTTTAAGATTTTATTTATTTGACAGAGATCACAAGTAGGCAGAGAGTCAGGCAGAGAGAGAGAGGAGGAAGCAGGCTCCCTGCTAAGCAGAGAGCCTGATTTGGGGCTCGATCCTAGGACCCTGGGATCATGACCTGAGCTGAAGGCAGAGGCTTTAACCCACAAGCCATTGAGGCGCCCCCAATCTGTGCTTTGGGATGTGGTGACTTTTATATTTTCATTTAAATTAATGAAATTAAGTTTAAGGGAGTTTTTTGACGAATTTAAAAACTGGAGAATATTGTGAACTGTTTTGGAGGTAATAGCAAGTGTGGAGTTACTATTTGGATACCTGCAGAAAGACGTTTTTGTAGCCATCTTTTTGGATATAGGGTTTATCTCTTAAATTCGGTTGATAAAGTCCTTTTTGTTAGCTTTTGGGTATCTATAGTTTTGCTGAATTTTCTGAAGGCTAGGCTGAACCAAGAGGTTTTTTGAGGGGGAGATGTAGGGATTGAGGAAGTTAAATTTCAGGTACTGCTATACCAGCTAATAACCTTTCCAAGGAGACATTGTGTAAGCATGCATAGCAAATGCTGTGTAAACCTAGAATATAGGAGCCAAATAAAACTGCTTTGGCAAGTAAAAATACAAAAATAGTTACCTACGTTTTTGTCTGAAGCCACAGTACTTTTGTATTAATGCCAGGAAAATATTTGGATGGATAGAAACCAAAATTAGTAAAATCAGGTATAATTTTATGAGAAATGAACATCCATATTTTTAAGTTTTCTGGATTATTTTATAATCTTATTAAAGTCAAGTATGGTAGTTCTAAAAGTCATCACTTCAGAAATTTGGGGGTTCCAGTGTATGCCTAGGGGGGTTATTTATTAACTCTCAAGGCCATTGTGTTTGGGATTGTTTAAATCAAACTTTATGTATGTTAAGCTGGAGTTGGTGATTAAGTACAAAGATATATGTATGCTTAGATGATTTCTGTCCTATAGTTAAGTATACTTTACAGCAAATCCTATCTTAAGATTATGTAAGTGACAGAAACGACAGTCTTAACATAAAATTGCATTTGCTTTAGCTTCTAAAGAGTTTTTTTTTTTATTTTTCTAAAATGAAAAGTAAATGTGCAGTAAGTAGAGCCAGCAGTTTTGGGATTTAGTCGATAAAAAGACTAATTCTTAAACTTGGCAACTATTTAGGAAGAAAAGTTTTACTTTTTTTTTTTTTTTTAAGATTTTATTTATTTATTTATTTATTTATTTGACAGATCACAAGTAGAGAGGCAGGCAGAGAGAGGATGGGAGAAGCAGGCTCTCTGCTAAGCAGAGAGCCTGATGCCGGGCTTGATCCCAGGACCCTGAGATCATGACCTGGGCTAAAGGCAGAGGCTTAAGCCACTGAGCCACCCAGGTGCCCGAAAAGTTTCACTTTTTTTTTTTTTTTTTTTAAAATTTTGTTTATTTACTTGACAGAGATCCCAAGGAGGCAAAGAGGCAGGCAGAGGGGAGGGGGGAGGGAAGCAGGCTTCCTGCTGAGCAGAGAGCCTGATGTGATGCAGGGCTCCATCCTGGGACCCTGAGATCATGACCTGAGGCGAAGGCAGAGGTTGAACCCACAGAGCCACCCAGGTGCCCCAAAGTTTCACTTTTGATAGTCATCTTGCAATAATGGAAATTAGTAACCTGTGGAGCGGTATTTCCAAGCAGTTGAGAGAAAGGAAAGACAAAGTTATAAAATACAAAGGTGACTGATTGACTGAAGAACCCGGATTATTATTCTAATTCTATATGATACTGGACAGCTTAACCTCTGCAGAATTGAGTAGTTAGAGTAGACTTTTTTTAAAGGCGCTTTCTCGCTCTAAAAGATGTCTGATTCTGATAACATGGCCTTATCATTTGTTAACTGGGGCCATGAGTCCAGGTGTACTTTTGCTTTTAGGAAGAAAAGTATTGAAGCAGTCTGAACAGTCAGCAGACACTTTAATCCATAACTGTCAAGCTCCCTAAACCCTAAAACAAATACCCAAGATACTAGTTCTGTGCTATAGAGCAGAAAGGTTTGCAAACTCTGTGTGTGTGTGTGTGTGTGTGTGTGTGTGTGTGTGTGTGTGTGTGTACGTACACAGAGCCTTTTAGTAAATATTTGAGGCTCTGTGGGCTCTAGTCTCTGTAGAAAAATATGTATGTGTACATACATATTTATTAAGCCCTTAAAAATGTAAAGATCATTCTTATCTTGTGGGCTCTTTTAAAGTTTTTATTTTTATTTATTTAAGAGAGAGAGCATGGGGGTGTGCACCTACTTGAGCAGGGGGCACTGGGAGAGGGAGAAAATCTCAAGCAGACTTCATGCCAAGCGCAAAGCCTGACTTGGGGCTCCATCTGAGGACTCTGGGATCATGACCAAGCTGAAATCAAGAGTTAGACCATTAATTTGCTGAGCCATCCAGGGACCCCCTTGAATACTCTTTTAAAAACAGATAAAATAGGCCTTCAAATCTGGCCAGCTGCTTACAGCAGTGTTTCCCTGACTTCATGGGGAAGGGGGTTTTGTTACTGTCCAGATTTTACTTCTGTAGGTCTGGAATAGGATCTGATTGTTTGGCACTTCTGTCAGGCTCCCAGGTGGACCACACTTTGGGAAACGGAGCTCTAGTGCAGTAATTCTTTTTATTTATTTATTTTTTTTTTTAAGATTTTATTTATTTATTTGACAGAGATCATAAGCAGGTGGTGGGGTGGGGAAGCAGGCTCCTTGCTAAGCATAGAGTCTGACACGGGGCTCAATCCCAGGACCCTGAGATCATGACCTGAGCCAACTAGGCGCCCCTCTAGTGCAGTAGTCCTTAATCATTTCTAGATTACAGTCCCTTTGAGAATTGATGAATTCTCTCCTCCAAAGACACATTAAAATCTTGGATGCAATTTCAAGGTGGGTTCATTTGTCCTTCTTCCCAGAAATTCATGTCAGTATCTAGCTATTTGGTTTTTAAGAGTACATACTCCGTATGATCCAGCAATTCCATTTCTGGGTATATATATCTGAAGGAAAGGAAATCACTATCCCAAAGAAATATCTGTATCCCCATGTTACTTGTAGTGCTATTTACAATAGGCAAGACATGGAAACAACCTAAATGTCTGTTGATGGATGAATGGGTGAAGAAATGTGTTATATATGTGCAGTGGAATATTTCTCAGCCATAAAAAAGGTTGTCACGTCATTTGCAACATGGATGAACCTTGAAGATGTTAAGTGAAATAAGAGATAGACACATATTGTGTGATCCCACTTACATGTAGAATCTTAAAAACAAACAAACAAACAAACAACTCTTAGAGATCAGATTGGTGTTTGCCAGGGACATCCAGGAGAGGGAATTGGGTGCAGGTGGCCAGAAGGTACAGAATTCTAGTTATAAGACAGATACTCAGGAGATGTAATGTCAAGCATGATGGACTTTGGTTAACAATACTATATTGTATATTTGAAAGTTGCTAAAAGCTTGTATCACAAGGAAAAAAATTGTAACTGTGAGCTGATGGATGTTAACTAATTGTAGTAATCATTTTGCGGTTTATACATATATCAGATCATTGTTACACACCTTAAGCTTATACTGTGTTATATGTTGCTCTCAATAAACCTGAGGAAGGGGAGAAGTACAATTAAGTGGTGTAATTAAGTTAAATATTGTTAAGCAATTTACATAGTATTGCTGGAACATTGTTAAATAGGTTTTTCTTGTTTCTAAAATGATAAACATGGGTTGCCTGACTGGTTCAGCTCAGTTGATAAAGGCTCTTTATCTTGGAATCATGAGTTTAAGCCCCCACGTTGGGAGTAGTAGACATTACTTACCACACCCCCTGAAAAAAGAAAAAAAAAAAAAAACCAAATGCTCCAAAATGATAAACATGGATCAGAGAAGTAGAAGCAAAAATGTATGACCAAATAAGGTGGGGAGCAGGTTTGCTATCTTGACTTTCCCCCATATGGAGTTGTTTTGCAGTGAGAAGAACGGAGCTAGCTGGAGGTATAGGTCTGAGCCTCTGCGTCCAAATAGTGTAGAAATCATTATCCCAGGTGTTCCTGTAAGTCATAGGTCTGTTTCAGAATCAGAGATGTTAAGTTCTTAATCTTTTTTTTTTTTTTAAGATTTTATTTATTTATTTGACAGAGAGAGATCACAAGTAGGCAGAGAGGCAGGCAGAGAGAGAGAGGAGGAAGCAGGCTCCCTGCCGAGCAGAGCCCAATGCGGGACTCGATCCCAGGACCCTGAGATCATGACCTGAGCCGAAGGCAGCGGCTTAACCCACTGAGCCACCCAGGCGCCCCTTAAGTTCTTAATCTTAAGAAGATTTGAAGAAGAGCAAATAGTCTTACAGAAATCAGTCCAGATGTATTAGAAGCAGAGAGTTTTGAGACCTAGGTCCCTTCATTCATCATTCAACGTTGTTAAAACTTTAAGAACCTCGGAAACAAGGAACTCAGGCAGGTCTCCTCTGACCATCAGATCACACGATGGACTAGTTGATCTTGAAGCCTCACCTAAATCTCCTGGGGCTGGCATTTCCTGATTTCCTGTAATTACCTCCTCCCTATGCCCCATGACTCAGAGGTAGTCACAGTACCAGTAAGTACCATCTCTATCCATGTCACTCTGATTAAGATTTTGGAAATTAGAAGAAACCGTGTTGTATCGGGAACCTGTTTCCTAAGTGTGATACAGAACTTCCAAGAGCACCGAATTTGACTATGTAAAAATGTAAAATAACTTTGATCTTGAAGATAAAAGAATTTTGAAAAATAAAGTATTCCAATGCTCAGGAAAATACAAGATTGAGAATGAAGAAATGGCAGGAAATAAATTTGGTGGGAGTATGTTTTGGGGAAAATTTTGCTTCTATGAATCTGTCCTCTGGAAGTAATCTCAGTATGCAAAGATGTTTAGCGTAACAGTGTAATAGGAAAAATAAATGCCCAGATGGCCATGAAAATGGTGACTGATTTAGTATGTAGTATTGCTATAAGTGCTGTGACCTTGAGCAAGTTTGCTCTGTGTGCCTCACTTTTCACATCTGTAAACTGGGAATGAATATAATCACACCTTTCTTAGAATTGTGAAGGTTGTTAGTAACCCATAAAGCCCTTATGGAAGTGCTTGGTATGGAATAAGCAAGCATTCCCCAAATTTTAGAGGGTGTTAGCACTATGCAGCCATTTAAAAAGCATGAGTATATATTAATGTAAAAGGTTTGTGATTTCTATGTCAGTGAAGTTTTAGTACGTGTTATCCATAGAGAAATGCCTAGGACAGAAGATGTTAACAGCTGGTATCTATTTGGATGAGGGGATTGAGGAACAGGTTTCACCTTTTAAAAGCAGACTTTGCTTTTGTAGTACTGAGAAAAGTGCTGGTGGGTATGCTGGGTACTGTGTGTTGTAAGCCTACTTAGTGATGGGCTGCTTCTGCAGCGTCTCTTGAGCAGTTACCTTACACCTCCAGCCACTGGAAACTTGGCTCTTCGGGACAAGCTATGCCATTTTTAGTCCATTTTGATATAAAATACTCCTCATTATGAGCTCAAATAAAGTCATCTGTTGTGTATGTTAGTTTTTCACTTTTTTAGTCACACAGAAGTTTGAGTCTTCCTGCCATGATAGCCTGTGAGGTACGTGAAGGAAGGTAAACTCATGGCCCTTTTAGAATCAGGGGAGCTTAAACGACTAGCAGCTGGAGCAGCAGCAGCTTGTCTGGTCGAATGAGGCAGTTGTGATTCGAGTGCTAACAGTGTAGTGTATGCTAAAATTTTATTATTTTTTTAAAAAGATTGTATTTATTTATTTGAGAGAGAGGCAGGAGAGGGAGAAGCAGATTCCCTGCTGGGCTGGAAGCCCAACTCGGGGCTTAATCCCAGGACCTGGAGATCATGACCTGAGCTGAGGGCAGACTCTCAACCATCTGAGCCACCCAGGTGCCCCATGCTAAAATTTTAATTTCCAAGTTAGTTTTAGCTCTTTGAGCTGTTCATTCTTTTCTTTTCTTTTTCTTTTTTTTTTTTTTTTAAGATTTTATTTATTTGACAGACAGAGATCACAAGTAGGCAGACAGGCAGGCAGAGAGAAAGGGGGAAGCAGGCTCCCTGCTGAGCAGAGAGCCCGATGTGGGGCTCGATCCCAGGACCTGAGGATCATGACCTGAGCTGAAGGCAGAGGCTTTAACTCACTGAGCCACCCAGGTGCGCCATGTAATTATTTTCAAACCCTTTACCATCTTGATGGTTTTCGTTGGTGCCCAGACTTAAATGCTGTTATATCAGTGGAGTCTGGTTGATATTCTAGACGCTTTTCTGCTCTGATAGTCTAAGGACACTTCTTTGGCAACCTTCATTGCCTTACCAGCTAAAGCCCTGCTCTTGCATGTGCTCTTTCCGCTATACCTCCAATCTCTGCTAGCGTATGTGGGACTTTTTTTGGTGATAGTCTAAATGTAGAATTTCACTAACAGCCACTGTTGCCTCATTCAGCTCAACCAAGTTTGAGATCTCTTTGGTCCTCTTTTCATTATTCTTCTCTTTGTGACGTTCTTCAACTTGAGAATCATAAGTCTGTGATGCTTGTTTATTAAAAGGAGGTAATGTATGCAAGTATTTCATTTGTTGACAGATATTTTTTCTGGTGCCCACTGTGCACTGGCACAGTGCTCGGGGCTAGGAAATGAGTAGCCACTGAGTAGGAAGACTTAGTGAGCAGCACGCACGTGGAGTGAGAGCTTTGGGAAAGGAAAGGGTGGCTCTCTGTGGCTACATCAAAAGGAATAGCAACTTCAAGTGGGAGTCCAGGGAAAGCCTTGCTGTGGTGTGGTTGGAGTGAAGGAGAAGAGGGTGTGTGAAGACTCAGAACTTTGAGGAACTGGAAACCATTGTGTTGTATTAGAGGATGGGGATTGTGGTAAGAAGCAAGCAGGAGCCGGGTCCTGGGAGGTCCTGTAAACCACGGTGATGATCCAAACTTGATCTCAGTTCTGGGAGGAAGAAGCTATTGAAACATTTTACTTTATCTTATTTTAAAGCTTTTATTTATTTATTTGACAGAGAGAGATAAATCATAAGCAGGCAGAGAGGCAGGAGCGGGGGGCGGGAAGCAGGCTCCCCGCTGAGCAGAGAGCCTGATGCGGAACTCAATCCCAGGACCCTGAGATCATGACCTGAGCGGAAGGCAGAGGCTTATTAACCCACTGAGCCACCCAGGCGCCCCTATTGAAACATTTTAAATAAGAGTATTACATTTGCTCTTTGGGGTGCCTGGGTGGCTCAGTGGGTTAATAAGCCTCTGCCTTTGGCTCAGGTCATGATCTCAGGGTCCTGGGATTGAGCCCCATGTAAGACTCCACTCAGAAGGGAGCCTGCTTTCCCCGCACCCCCCTCCCCGCCTCTCTGCCTGCTTGTGATTTATCTCTGTCAAATAAATAAATAAAATCTTAAAAAAAAAAAAGTATTACATTTGCTCTTTTTTTTTTTTTAACATTTGTATTTTTGAAAGAGGAGTCTTCTCATGGGTAATACTCCCAAAAAATGGACTGGGAGCAAACTTTGGTGTGTTATAGCAGTTTGTGATATTCGTTCCCAGCTCACTCTGAGGCCTGGAGAAAAGTAGGCAAGTGGGCTTCTCGAGTGAGGAATTTCATTCACTCTGCCTGACTATAAAAATCTGTGACTCAAATCGGAAACATAATGGAAATGTTTGAGTCATAGTTAAATGTTTCAGTAATTTAGGTTAATTCTATTACAGCTTGCTTTTCCTAGGAGCCATTTAAAATAAAAAACAATAGTGGTATTTAGGAGGTAATTTCTGCCTTATACATAGTTATTCCTTAGAAAAGACTTGAATAGCTGGTAGAATTTGTCACAGTAGATGTTTTTTCCCCTACATATAACCAGTTCAAAAAAGGCCTTGTCTCTGGGGCACCTGGGTCACACAGTAGGTTAAGCATCCAACTCTTAGTTTCGGCTCAGGTCTTAATCTCAGGGTCGTGAGATCGAGTCCTGGGTCAGGCTCTGTGCTTGTGTGAAATCTGTTTAAGATTCTCTATTCCTCTGCCCCTTCATCCCTCTCCTACCCCCAACATGCGTGTGCTCTCTCTATATAAAATTTTTTTTTTAAGATTTTATTTATTTATTTGACAGAGAGATCACAAATAGGCAGAGAGACAGACAGAGAGAGAGATGAGGAGAAGCAGGCTCCCTGCTGAGCAGAGAGCCCCATGCGGGACTCGATCCCAGGCCCCTGGGATCATGACCTGAGCCGAAGGTAGAGGCTTAACCCAGTGAGCCACCCAGGTGCCCCTATAAAATTTTTTTTTTAATTTTTTTTAAATTTATTTATTTATTTGACAGATCACAAGGAGGCAGAGAGAGAGGAAGGGAAGCAGACCCCCTGCTGAGCAGAGAGCCCGATGCGGGACTCCATCCCAGGACCCCGAGATCATGACCCGAGCCGAAGGCAGTGGCTTAACCCACTGAGCCATCCAGGCGCCCTATAAAATTATTTTTTAAGGCCTTTTCTAAGTAATGCTGATTTTAACCATCAGTATTCATTCATTTATTCATTTTTAAGTTTATTTAGTTTTTTTTTAGTAATCTCTACATCCACCAGGGACTTGAACTCACGACCTGATGATCAAGAAGACATGCTCTACCAACTGAGCCAGTCAGGAGCCCCCATCAGAATTTATTTTGGACATAATGATGTAACATAGTTTAAGTACCATGGCTTACATTCTTTACCAGGTTTTAAGATAATGCTTGTGTTCGGGGCGCCTGGGTGGCTCAGTGGGTTAAAGCCTCTGCCTTTGGCTCAGGTCATGATCCCAGGCTCTCTGCTCAGCGGGGAGCCTGCTTCCTACTCTCTCTCTGCCTGCTTCTCTGCCTACTTGTGATCTCCGTCTGTCAAATAAATAAATAAAATCTTTAAAAAAAAAAAAAAGATAATGCTTGTGTTCATTTCTAAAATGTGGCAGAGTAATTTCCTTTGACTTTTACTTCCATTCTTGATGACATATCTATTTTGTTCAGAGTGGAAATCCCTATTGTGGTAGCAGGTTAGAGTTTATGGACTTAGGAGGTCAAGAGCTGAATTTGGAAAGTGTCAGATGTTAAACAAATGGAAGGTATTTATAATAGAGTTTATTCTTTTATTACGCCACCAGAACCCAAGAGATGGGGGAAAATTTTCAGAGGAAAAAATTGCAGAGCATCCCCTTGGCAAGAGTAAGAATTTTCCACTACCACTTGCCCTAAGGGCATTGACATGCCCCATCAGGGAAATATTACTGGGTGCAATCATCAGGAACAGCACTGCCTGCTCCTCACTCACAAAACCCTCTGTCTGAAATTCACAGAAGCCTGCAGACAAAAGAAAATTATGCCTTAGTTTGAAAAGTATCCATTGAATCTAATGAATCTTTTCCTTCCTTAGAGTGTGCTTCCTAATAGATTAAATCCTAAATTGACTCTTAAAAAACACAAAGCAGAGTCACGCTGTAGGTTAAAAGAAGTCTTTCCTTCTTTGAAGTTCCTTAGGTAAGACCATTTCTACTTCGAGCTTTAGTTACCTAACTAAAATGAGGACATAGGTTGATCAAGATGATGTAAGGGCGTTTCTAGCTAAGAGAATACTAGAACATAGCAAGTTTTTAAGACCAGTTTGGATTGATGCTTCCTTATGGCTTTATGCTGCTTTCTCACAGAGATCAGTTACAAATGGAAGCATACATAAAACTTTGAGAGAGAGCAGACACCTTTGCAAGTGAGCAGTGGGAGGGACAGAGGGATGGGGAGAGAATAGGCTGACTCCGTGCTGATCGCAGAGCCCGAGATGGGGCTCAGTCCAACAACTCTGAGATCGTGACCTGTGCTAAAATGAAGAGCCAAGATGGCTTAATCAAATGAGCCACCCAGGTGCCCCCTAAGACTTAAAGGTAATAAATTTCTCAAGGTGTTCTTGGCCTAGAGCTGGCATACTTGGCACTTGAAAAACGGCACAAAGTAAACAGGCTGTTCTGAACAAGCCCTTCATGGGATCTATAATCCATTATTAGACTTGGTGGTGGTTGTTGTTTCTTGTATTATTTTTTGTGTTTGGAGAACTTTTCAAAAGGTGGATTTCTAGACCCAACCCCAGACGCATTGAACCAGATTCTTGAAGAGCAGGCCCTGAGATTGTATGGTTTATAAACAGCTCCCAGATGAAATTTTTCTTATAACTCTCAAATATTTAATTGCCTCCCAGTTAAGTTGACAAAATTGCTGTTTGGTTGAGAAAAGCTTGAGGTCAGTTTTTTTTAAGGGCTTCCCAGGTCATTTGTTCTATTAGCATTTCACATCTGAGTCATTCCTAAATATTTTTTTTTAAAGATTTTATTTATTTATCAGAGGGGGTGGGAGAGAGCGAGCACAGGCAGACAGAATGGCAGGCAGAGGGAGAAGCAGGCTCGCGGCCGAGCAAGGAGCCTGATGTGGGACTCGATCCCAGCATGCTGGGATCATGACCTGAGCCGAAGGCAGCTGCTTAACCAACTGAGCCACCCAGGCATCCCAGAGTGTGCAACTCTAGATGTCAGAGTTGTGAGTTCCATTCCCATGTTTGCATGTGCAACTCTAGATGTCAGAGTTGTGAGTTCGATTCCCATGGGATTGAGCCCCATGTTGGGCTTCCTGCTCAGCGGGCAGTCTGCTTCTTCCTCTGTCCCTTCCCCCCTCCAAGTGCACTCTCTCTTTCTCAAAATTGTTTTAAATGAAATGGGTTTTGTGGTTTTTTTTTTTAATTTGTCAGAGAGAGAGAGATCACACATAAGCAGGGGGAGATGGAGGGAGAGGGAGAAGCAGGCTCCCACTGAGCAGAGAGCCCGACAGGGCTTGATCCCAGGACCCTGGAATCATGACCTAAGCTGAAGGCAGACATTTAACCAACTGAGCCATCCAGGCACCCCAAATGTTCTGCTTTTAAAATGCTGGTATGTGATCAGTTGTTGGAGTGCAAAAGTGTCTTAGTACTTAAAGGTCATTGGGACCTCTGTGCCGTATTAGAAATTTTTGGCACCTGTGACAATAAGAAATATTTTCAAGTAAATTTTCCATTTGAGGTCATAGTTCATCATTGAATCTTGTATTCTTTTCATGTTCAAGATCATGCGTGGTCAAGTTAATTATGACATCCAGAAAAAATACAGTAAAAAATTTTAAATGGTTTCAAATTTCCATCTCGATGGGGCATTTTACTGTTGTAGGTCTCTGAAGTTTCATACAGGTTGATTGTAGTAGGAACAGAATTAAAGTGAAAGGTTCTCGTTTATTCAGTTGGGGAGTATTGCTATTCATTGCATAAGCATTTCCAGCAGGAATTTCACCTTAACCTAATGTGTCCCTGCAGTGAAATGCAAGGATGAATTTTGCCTCTTGAGATTATACACTCACAGTCTGTTTCTGGGCTGTTTTGTGACCACATTTCCTAGTTAGGTTACAGGGCTAGTTAATGAACTGGAGCTCAAAAAGCAAATCATACTCTTCCTACACTTCAAAGCTCTGAATTGCACAAAAATCAGAGCTAAAATAGAGGGCTTACCAAATGAATCTAATTGGACAGTGTGGCTATTTTGCCAGGTTATATATAACCAGTGATAGTTAAAATTCAGTGTGTAATCATGGAAAATGAACATTTGACTTAAAAATACTATACGTAGGGGTGCCTGAGTGGCTCAGTGGGTTAAGCCCCTGCCTTCGGCTCAGGTCATGATCTCAGGGTCCTGCGATCGAGTCCCGCATTGGGCTCTCTGCTCAGCAGGGAGCCTGCTTCCCTTCCTCTCTCTCTGCCTGCCTCTCTGCCTACTTGTGATCTCTGTCAAATAAATAAAATTTAAAAAAAAATACTATATGTAGAGGTGCATGGCTGGCTCAGTCATTTAAGCATCTGACTCTTGATTTTGGCTGCGGTCGTAATCTCAGGGCTCTGTGCTGGGCACGGAGCTTGCTTAAGATTCTCCCTCTGCCTCTCCCACCACCCCCCAACTCCCCCTTTAAAAAAAAAAAAAAAAACCTATATGCAGTTTGAGGAGAGACTATACCTGTTGTAATTTTTAGCTCTCCCTAGTTATCAAACTTGGAAAACTACCATAGTTACTTTCAGAAAGTCAGGGAAAGTTGTTGTACACTTATTTTAATGTCCAGTTGCTTTCGTACTGATATGTGCGTGTTCAGTATTATTTGGATGTCTACAGTGTGCTAGACACTGTTTTCAAGACCATGTAACATTGGCTTTATCTGTCCCTGCGTCTGCACTGTGGCATTTACTGTCTGAACTAGAGATGTGGACCCTTTAAGAGCTGTTAAAGGACCACTTTGGCCCAGGGAAGAAGACTTATTTGACTTAAAGATTTATTTGACTCAAGAGTGAGGTGATGCAGGAGGTTTATTCATTTATTTGATAAATCAAATTTCAAAAGGTACAAAGTGAGAAGTCTCCCTCTACTCCATACCCAGTTACAGCATTAAGATTTTGAATACCTTCCCAAAGGTATTTCCTTATAGGAATGATAGTCCATATAGGTGATGCTTCACACTTGTGTTTTTCCCCTTAGTATACAGTGTATCTTAGAGGAAATTTTCACTTCGGTATGAAAGGAGTTGTTTTACCTTTCTATAGTTAATTTAAAAAACCTATGCTGTAACTAAACTTACTCTGCTGAGCCTATCTGAAGAACAAATTCCTTGTAGTGGATTATATGGGGTAAAAAGATTGTGCTTGTAGTTTTTGATATATATTGTCAAACTGCCCTCCAGAGATTTTGTAACATTTTTTTCTTAGTGCTCAGCAGCCATATGTACGGGTGGTCACAAAGTCTGGAAGCTGAGTTGAATTATAAACACTGAATGAACTGTTACTTTTACATAGAACATGTAATACATTACGTGCAGTTGATTTGTCCTTACTAACTGTGTACTAGCACAGAATATCATTGATCTCTGCTCAGGCACTTGCCTCTAAGTGATTTAGGACTCTGAATTTTTTTTCCTCCTATTTACACCAAAATTTCCAGATTTTGTAGCCCCCCATAATAAGAATCCCTATTTCTTCTTTTCTTTTTTTTTTTTTTAAGATTTTGTTTGTTTGACGAGAGCGCGAGAGAGGGAACATAAGCAGGGGGAGAGGGAGAAGCAGGCATCCTGCTGAGCAGGGAGCCTGATGAGGGCTTGATCCCAGGACCCTAGCATCATGACCCAAGCTGAAGGCAGGCAGATGCTTAACAACTGAGTTACTGGGCACCCCAAGAATCCCCCATTTCTTTTTTTCTTTTTTTTTTTTTTAAGATTTTTAAAATTTATTTATTTGACAGCGAGGGAGGGAACACAAGCAGGGGGAGTGGGAGAGGGAGAAGCAGGCTTCCCGCTGAGCAGGGAGCCCGATACAGAGATACAGAGCTCTACAGAGCTCGGTCCCAGGACGCTGGAAGCATGACCTGAGCTAAAGGCAGACACCTAACAACTGAGCCACTCAGGCACTCCAAGAGTCCCTATTTCTAGACATCTTTGTAAACTTGGCACATTTTCTCAACTCATTTGTCAGTTTGTTTTAAATTGATGTCTTTGTAATTTTATTTCTCATTCCTGTTATGACTGAGATTTATTGAGCATCTTCTAGCCATTTGTTACCACTCAGGATATTTTATCTCTTTGATGGGATATACCATGGCATATACAACTTGATCCACCTCACCATGCCATGTGTGTGTGTAAGTGTGTAAATAATGTGTAGTTAGAGGTGTCCCCAAACATTCTCTTCCTTCCCGTGTAATTCAAATCCAGTATTTATCTGCCAAGGGTTTTGATAACCCTAAGAAGCAATTGATTATCTTGCTTAATTTAACAGATTTTTATGTATTTGTGCTATGTACAGACTATGTATTTTCTTTAAGATGTGTTTTATTTGGAAACAGATTGATCTCTATGAAACATGAAATGCAAAATTGCTTATTTTGGCTTTTTTCCTCCCCAATTAGTTGGTGACAAAGTTCCTGCTGATATAAGATTAACTTCCATCAAATCTACTACTCTAAGAGTTGACCAGTCTATTCTCACAGGTAAGCATTATACATTGGAAGGTCGCTGAATGTTGAAGTCCTGCTCAAACTTCAGGCTGAGTGAGTTGGCTTTTCACCTTAATTCTCTCCAAGATACTTATTTCTTAATGCTTTGAAATCAGGCTTGTTTGCTGTTGTATCGGGTTTAAAGGTATTTAGAAAGAAACTTGGCTTTCATCATAAGACCTTTATTTGTCTTTAATTTTATCAAAAATTAGCTTTCGCCAAAAATCTTTTGTTTTTACTTCCTGAAAAAAGAAGTTACAAATTCCTACATTAGCAGAGGTAATAATCTTAAGGTTGAAGTGTTATCTGTCTGTTTTATGGAAAATGAAATAATTACTTACTGTCCTTTTTCCAGGCAGGAGGCAAAGTTTCTGGAGCTATAATTTTTTTCATTGCAGGAATACTAATATTACATCTAACCTATTTGCAATGATCAAATGCACAAATAACAGAAGTTAGCAATCCACTCCACTTCCCCCCCCCCCCCCCCCCCCGCCCCGCCAAGTGGTGAATGTTTTACTGCCTAAAGTTTGCATGCTTAGATTTGAGATTGTTTGGAACATTTTTCCATTTTTGTTTGATAAAGGCACAGTGTAGGGTGGAGGGTTCTAATTAGCTGGAAGTAAGGTGGTCAGAAGATTAACTTCAACACAATGCTAACCTGAACTAAATAGAGTAATTAGAAAATCCAAAGGTAATCAAGATTTATCTGATTATCAGTTTTGAAAAGCAACTGAAGTCCTAAGAGGTAGTACTGTGAGTAACGTGGGCTCTTTTATTGTTTCTCTATGAATAGCTTAGTTACTAAACCTCCCGTTAGCAGCAACAAGCTGAAAGCTGATTTGAGCCATAAAATGTTGGGAAACTGATTAGGTGGTGCATGTATTTTCATTGTATGCCTACAGAAATAATTACATTTTAAAACCTCTCATAAAATTTCTTTAGTGTTTTTTGTTTTGTTTTTGCTAAATAATCATACTGTAGTTTCAGGCTTGATTGAAGAAGCAGGTTTGTTGGGATATCAAGAGTTGAGGTTGGCTACCTGAAATGTAAATGAACAACTGGAGCCATATTTCTCGTTACTCAGACCTGGCCCAGTTACACATTCCATAAATGATGTTAAGTAAGGTTGAAACGAAATTCAACAAGACATTGTAAAAGTTCTCAGCAGCAGCCTTTTATATACTGTGTGATGTTTTTGTGCTGATTGTTTTTCAGTTTTGTTTTGTTGAAATAGAATGGTCTGATCACTCACTGCTAGTGCCAGTATTTCTGAAGCCGTGTTTTCATTTCTCTTGTCTGGCATTGATGAACAAAAATGAGCTTCCCAGTAGATGCTATTCATTATACGTATAATGTATCTAGTGTGTTCACAAGATCATTATGTTAGGAATAAGTACATTTTGACCTTTTTATGAAGTATTAGTGTGTATATGTAAGTTTATAACAAATAAGTATAAATATATGTTCACAGTATTAGAGTATGAACTTGATTCCTGAAAATAAACTCGATTTGAGTAGTTACTTCAGGAAATACAGGCAGTTGACTGGGATTCTGTTTCTAAATATTACTGGTCTTCCTCTTTTGAGCGAATTTGGTCTCTCACCCCCTTTCCTGAGTGTGGGGTAGCTTGAGTGGGGTGCTCAGGGTCTGGGTGTGCGTCACAAGGACCTGACCATGCTTCCTGCATCCCCCGCAGGCGAGTCTGTGTCCGTCATCAAGCACACAGACCCCGTCCCAGACCCGCGGGCCGTCAACCAAGATAAGAAGAACATGCTCTTTTCTGTGAGTACTTCATCACGCGCGGTCACTTGGGGACATTTCCAGAATGTAAGATCTGCAAGGTTTTCAGTTGGTTTATTCTTAAGTAAACTCTCCACCCAGCGTGGGGCTGAACGCAAGACCCCAAGATCGATAGTCACATGCTCCCCTGACTGAGCCAGCCAGGCTCCCCAGGGTCAGCTGTTCTAATTGGCAAGTTTTCGAGGGGCCATCGAGAGATAAGTCATACATCTTTAGATTCTTATCTATAACCCAGAAAAGTAGGTGTTCGTGGGCAAGGCTTATCAGCCTATGAAAGATATTTTTTGAATGATGTGGGTGATAGCTGTATGTAGTTTACAATGAAAAGGTGTGAGTTTAGAGAGAGCAAATGTGGTAAACCATTTAATAACTGGGGAGTATGGATGAAAATTAACAGGGATATTTATTGTACGATTTCAGGTTTTCTGTTAAATTTTTTTGAAATAAATGGTTGAGAAATTTGTATTTTTGCTTGTTTGGTTTTTTAAATGCTGTTTCAAGTGGTAGGTTTTTGTGGGTGAGCATGGGAGCCTAATCACTTATAGTAAGGAAAGTGCTATAGAATTACAGTGGAAACAATGAAGTTGTATCAGGCCGGCACTGGGAGTTAAAATAGGCGGGGGGGAGAGTGCTGTACTTGATTTCATTGATTTTTTTTTTTTTTTTAATGCCAGTGCTTGAGTGGAGATCCTCAGGGTAACTTATGGGGCTGGGTGGAGAGTGCTTAGGGTTGAGGGCTGTATGGAGTTCAAAAAATGAGGAACGCAGAGGGGTTAGAGCCTGAGCTAGTCTGCAAGCCAGGTTTGGTATGGTGAATAGAGATTCTGTGAGGGGTCGGGTTGGAGCTGCGCTGGGCGAGTGGGGAGCCACATGAAATGAGGATAAAGAAGAGCTGTACCGTGCTGCCTGGATTGTCGAGGTTGGATGGCTGGTTCTCTGAAGAGCAGCCTCTAGAAGGCCCAGTAGAATATGAGAGTCCGTGTGCTCTCATCAAAACCCACTTGAGTCTGAGTTTGCTAGTCGGTGTTTAAATTGGGTGCGGTGTTAATCTTATAACTGGTTTCCTCTCCTTCTGACGTAGGGTACAAACATTGCTGCTGGCAAAGCCATGGGAGTGGTGGTGGCAACTGGAGTGAACACAGAAATTGGCAAGATCCGGGATGAGATGGTGGCGACAGAGCAGGAGAGAACCCCGCTCCAGCAGAAACTAGATGAGTTTGGGGAACAGCTTTCCAAAGTCATCTCCCTCATTTGCATTGCGGTCTGGATCATAAACATTGGGCACTTCAACGACCCAGTTCATGGAGGCTCCTGGATCAGGGGTGCTATTTACTACTTCAAAATTGCGGTGGCTCTGGCTGTGGCAGCCATTCCTGAAGGTCTGCCTGCTGTCATCACCACCTGCCTGGCTCTTGGAACTCGCAGAATGGCAAAGAAAAATGCCATTGTTCGAAGCCTCCCTTCTGTAGAAACCCTTGGTTGTACTTCTGTTATCTGCTCAGACAAGACTGGTACGCTGACAACAAACCAGATGTCTGTGTGCAGGGTAAGTGGGAGTGATTTAAGACTCTTTGCTGGTGGTGAGTTTCGGTACATCCTAGGAATATGCCCTCATGCCATCAAAACATCAAAACCTTGGATGTGTAATATGATACTTTTTTTTTTTTTTTTTTAAGATTTTGTTTGCTTATTTGACAGAGAGAGAGATCACAAGGAGGCAGAGAGGCAGGCAGAGGAGGAGGGGGAAGCAGGCTTCCCACTGAGCAGAGCCCAATGCGGGGCTTGATTCCAGGACCCTGAGACCATGACCTGAGCCAAAGGCAGAGGCTTAACCCACTGAGCCACTCAGGCGCCCCAATATGATACCTTTTTATTTTTTTTTTTTTTTTTTTTTAAAGATTTTATTTATTTATTTGACAGACAGAGATCACAAGTAGGCAGAGAGGCAGGCAGAGAGAGAGAGAGGAGGAAGCAGGCTCCCTGCTGAGCAGAGAGCCCGATGCGGGGCTCGATCCCAGGACACCGAGATCATGACCTGAGCTGAAGGCAGCGGCTTAACCACTGAGCCACCCAGGCGCCCCAATATGATACCTTTTTAAGTGCTTTAAACAAACAGGTTGTGTATATAGCCAGAGCCCAAAGTAATCTGATGCCCCAGAGGAATTAGTCCTCTAATTCCTAAAATTGATTCATGAAATAAAGGCTGTCTGCATGATTGATGTGCTTATATTGGGGAAGGTGACCATAGACAGTCTGTAAATGTGTTAGGTGACTATGTTCCTTTTGTATTCCTGCTCCTCTGTCTCTGAGGGCATGTATGTTACTGGACCAACCTTAAAGGAAGAGAATTTTATAAAGCAGCCAGTTCCCTCCATATGTGCCTAGCTAAAGTTCTAACTGGTATTTCCATAAAACATTGAGTGAGACATGCTTTCTTGAAAGGTGAATAATTGCCTTTAACTTACTTTCTTATATGTGTTCATCCTTCTCTTCTTAGGTTATTTTGACCATCACTAGGGGGATAAAATAAACTATTTAAACCTGCCCTTAGAAAAGTAGTAACTACAGGGCGCCTGGGTGGCTCAGTGGGTTAAGCCGCTGCCTTCAGCTCAGGTCATGATCTCAGGGTCCTGGGATCGAGTCCCACATCGGGCTCTCTGCTCAGCGGGGAGCCTGCTTCCTCCTCTCTCTCTCTCTGCCTGCCTCTCTGCCTACTTGTGATGTCTCTCTTGTCAAATAAATAAATAAAAAATCTTTAAAAAAAAGAAAGAAAGAAAAGGGGCGCCTGGGTGGCTCAGTGGGTTAAGCCGCTGCCTTCAGCTCAGGTTATGATCTCAGGGTCCTGGGATCGAGTCCCACATCGGGCTCTCTGCTCAGCAGGGAGCCTGCTTCCTCCTCTTTCTCTCTCTGCCTGCCTCTCTGCCTACTTGTGATCTCTCTCTGTCAAATAAATAAATAAAATCTTTTAAAAAAAAAAAAAAAGAAAGAAAGAAAAGAAGTAACTACAGAAACACTGATACCCTGAATTATGTTATTTACCTAGGTTTTATTTAAACAATTTTGTACAAGTCTTTTTTCAGGGTATAATTTCCCAGAAGGTACACTTCTCATAAAAATACTGAGTGGAAAAATATATATATACTGAGTGGATACCAAAGATTATCTTAAATAATGAGGGAATCAGCAAAACTGGTTACAAGGGCATTTGAGGAAGTACTCAATAACAGCATAGAATTGCTATGAGTTAGGTTGCAAAGCCTGGTTAATACCCAATAGGGCAGTAAAACTACAGCTTATCTTTCCTACAGGCCACACAAATCCACAACTTCATGTAACATGAGCTCTTAATAATAAATAGCACAGTGGAACGATGTTAATATTTTTCTAGAATACTACATCTTTTTTTTTTTTTTTTTTTTTAATAGATTTTATTTATTTATTTATTTGACAGAGAGAGATCACAAGTAGGCGGAGAGTCAGGCAGAGAGAGAGAGAGAAGCAGGCTCCCGCTGAGCAAAGAGCCCGATGCGGGGCTCGATCCCAGGACCCTGAGATCATGACCTGAGCCGAAGGCAGCGGCTTAATCCACTGAGCCACCCAGGCGCCCCTAGAATACTACATCTTTGAGTCTGTTAAAGGAATGCTTCTGAATGACATCGTAGGGACATGTGGACATCCTCTTGGCCTTAATAACTCCAGGTTTTGGATAATACATTTTCCCACTAGAAATTGTTTTTATTTTTTTTTAGACCTCAGAATTGCAGACTTTTTAAAATTCTTTTAAAGACGTTTATTTATTTGACAGATCACAAGAAGGCAGAGAGGCGGGGTATGGGGGGAGTAGGCTCCCTGCTGAGCAGAGAGCCTGATGCAGGGCTTGATCCCAGGACCTTGAGATCATAATCTGAGCCAAAGGCAGAGGCTTAACCCACTGAGCCACCCAGGTGCTCAGAAATTGTTTTTAATACAGTTAAACCCTCTGAATCTTTATCTTGCCCAATTTAAACTTGTGGTGATTTTTAGATACACAGTCATCACTGGTTTTCGTTCCGTCTCTGCCTCCCTCTGGCCATTCTTTGTGTAGTCCACATCCCAACTTAGAATGAACAGATAGTTGTTTTGTCTCTTAAGTGGTAAGCTGCTAGTCTGTCCTGGGTTTCACCAGAAGTACAGGGTTTGACTCAGCTGCCTAAATTTTCATTCCTTGGAAACAGAAAAGGTTGCATAAATCAGCTAATAGCTAGTTGGCAACTAATTTCAAACTGTGGCAGCAAATGAGATTTCATACTAAGAATAAAAGAGAGTCCATAGTAAAAACGTTTTGTTTTTATATTTTCCCTTAACTGGTTTAAGATATTTTCTATTAAAGAAACAGCCTGGCCTGCCTCTTTGTTCTCATCTCCCTCTATGACAGAAAGCTGATGCTAATCAGTATTCTCCAGGAGGTTTCTTGCAGTGGGTTGCATAACTGCCCTTGACTTAAGGATACTTTCATCATCCAGTTCCTAAATGGTTTACTTGCTCGCAGTCTAAAATGCCCATGTGCGTTCAGATTTACTTAATGCGGATTAGAATTCTGAATATCTTAGAGTGTTTTGGGCATTGGTATAAACCGAAAGAGTTTCACTTTTTATAAACCATACATTAAGTGTAGTAATGCTAACTTGCTTTGATATTGCTTAGTACAGTTAATTTGCTTTCTCACATGTGACTTTGAATCATATGGTAATCATGCTCAAGAGGTTTAAAAAATTAAGGCCCTGAGAAGTTAGTAACAAATCCAAGGGTAACACAACTTCTAATAAAAGGTAAAGTTGGATTTTCTTATAGGAGAGATTGGTAGTTAAACCCAGGCCTCTTTCTTCCACTTAATAATTATATAACCTGGAGCACGTGTTTTAACCTCTCTGGTCCTTTGTTCCTCTTCTGTAAAATGTCAGGCATCTTTGGTAGGAACCATTTGACAAGCTTCCTTTTTTAGATGCTGTATCTGTTAGAAAAAAAATGTAGGTGTCACTGATCTGGCTGCATGTGACCTTGGACATGAATCTTTTCCTCATTTGACACTGGTTGTATATGTTTGAACTAGAACCTTTTTTTTTAATAATCAGGAGTCACTTTAAAATCCCATTATACACTTTCTTTTTTAAGACCTTTTCTGTGTCTTGCTCATGGCATTAGTTCCGTTCCAAGGCTGATTTGTATCTAAGTATACTTTTGAAATTAAGCTTTTTGGGCCACTGGCTGGCTCAGTTAGCATGCAACACTTCAGTCTCAGAGACTGTGAGTTCAAGTCCCGGGTATGGTGCAGAGATTACTTTTTTTTTTTTTTTTTAAGGTTGTATTTACTTATTAGAAAGAGAGCGAGAGCACACGCGGGAAGAAGAGGGAGAAGCAGACTCCCCGAGAATAAGAGCGTGACACGGGGCCCAACCCTGGGATCACAACCTGAGCTGAAGGCATATGCTTCACCAACTGAGCCACCCAGGCACCCCACAGAGATTACTTTAAAAAGAAAAAAAAAAATGAGGCCTTTTGGGGTTCCTGGGTGGCTTCAGTCGGGTAAGCACCCGACTCTTGGTTTGAGCTCAGTTGGTGATCTCAGGATCGTCAGATCCGAACTCCACACCAGGCTCCGCGTCTACCCCCCGCCTCTTAAAAACAACAACAACAAAATGAAGCTTTTGGAATTTCAAAGTTAGTACTATATAACAAGCAAATCTTGTAAGGCCAAAAAAAAAAAGAAAATTATTGAGTAGGAGTTGGGATGCTCTGAAAAGATGTTTTAAATTTTTAAGGCATTACCTGGCTCTCATAACTTGAGATAAATATTTAAATTTATTTTAGAACAGTTTGATCATATTCTTTTTTTTTTTTTTTTTTTTTTAAGATTTATTTATTTGACAGAGACTGCGAGAGAGGGAACACAAGCAGGGGGAGTAGGAGAGGGAGAAGCAAGCAAGCTTCCCGCTGAGCAGGGAGTCCTCATAACTCCTGTGCCATGTGGGTTGTCTTCTGTGACTCTGGTGCCCCTGCTGCTGCTTCTTTGTTCAGCATTGTCAGTGATGCTGTTTTCTCAGCGTCTTGGATAGATGGGAAAGTGATCTTAAACAGCATCTGGTTGGAATAAGGGATAGTACTTCCGATGTTCAGCTTCAATTTATAAGTTTGTTTTCTTAAGTGAGAAATGCTTGTCGTAAAGATTATTTTTTTCCAGCATATTTTTATACCTTTTAAACATTTGTGCCTTTTTTCTGTAGATGTTCATTCTGGACAAAGTTGAAGGTGATAGCTGTTCCCTTAATGAGTTTACCATTACTGGATCAACTTATGCACCTATTGGAGAAGTGTGAGTAAACCTGCTTTATCATCTAAAGACTCATTGTGGCAGTTTGGGACTTGGATAGAATTGCAGTATATCTAAAAAGCTTTCTGAATGTGGCTCACATTAGTTACAGGGGTCATGATTTTTTTTAATATAATGCATACTTTCAAAGAGAAAACACAGGTTATCGTGTCAGACATTTTTTCATCTTTATTTGGCTTCTTGGAGCCCAATTTTTCGAGTGGGATTTCTGTTTGTTCTGTATTGATACCTGTGGTGGAAGAATTTCATTAACTGAGAACTTCTGGTCTTTACTGATTGGTTCTTGATGTCAATCAAAGATGCATTCTTTTATTATCTCCAGCATCAGATTTCTAAGAGCCATTACTCAGATTCTTTAGAATACTTGCCAGGCTCTTGTCCACAAAATTGTATAATTAAGTAAAAATCAAGAGATGACCACACTACACTCTAAAAGTATTTTCTTTTGATAGGCATAAAGATGATAAACCAGTTAAATGTCATCAATATGATGGTCTTGTGGAATTGGCAACAATTTGTGCTCTTTGTAATGATTCTGCGTTGGATTACAATGAGGTAAGGCTTCTCATAAATGAGAAAGTAGACCTGGCTGTTCTGGTTCAAGGGTGGGGTGGGTGGAATGAAAATCCAGCCTTCCTTCCTCCCTTTGGAAAGTAAGGGCTCCTGATTTTATTTCCTCTTTCCATTTTATCCAAGTCAGCATGGCCTAGCCAAAGAAAGCGGAAAGCCTTTCCTATGTCCCCTGACTGAGCATTGCATTCGCTTCGCTAAGAGTCACAGTGTATGTGGCGCGCTCTTCTGCTGTGGCGCAGCTGCTATACATGAGGAAGACCTCGAACAAACAGGGCATGTTTTCTTCACAGTATAGGGTATTGATTTCTTTTCTTTTCTTTTTTTTAAGGTGGGGACTGTTACATCCTTGACAAGCTGAGGGTTAGAGGGTTGTTTTGATGGTGATGATGATGATACAAAATTTAACCAACAAGAACCCTTTTTTCCCTTTTTACTTATATAGTAATCGCTGGTTTCTGTCTAAAATTAGACAAGCCAGTTCCCAACAGAAACCCCACGTGAACTCTGTAGAATGATAACACACAGTGACACATGCTTTTTGCAGGCTCTGTTTGAATTAATACTGTGACTAGTGGGTTCTCATAGTTGAAGGAAATAAAAAGCCTAGTTGTTAGAATAAGATAACATATTTTGAGTATATTTTTAATTATCTGCGTCATATGCTCCAGAGTCGATAAAAACAGCCCCTAAAAGAATGACGTGAAGAAGTTGTCCCTCCAATAGAAAGTCTTCATTAATGAAAAGCTTATTTACTACTTTTGTACTTTCTGTGCTTTTAACCAATACAGGCAAAGGGTGTATATGAAAAAGTTGGAGAAGCTACAGAGACTGCTCTCACTTGCCTAGTAGAGAAGATGAATGTATTTGATACTGAATTGAAGGGTCTTTCTAAAATAGAGCGAGCAAATGCCTGCAACTCGGTAAGTATTGTAGCTCGGTGTGTTGTCAGGGCTGCCCTTTGCTCCCCGCTCACAGACAGCTAAGATACATGTACCTTATCTCCCCCAACTTGCGGCATCTCCTTCCCCACATTTGCTCTCAGGTCAAATGATCAGCTATCTGACCAAGAATGTAGGTATCGCTAGATATTTTCCATACACAGTCATCGTGCCCCCAAGGTCTGTCTTCTCTGAGCTTCTGGCACTGTGAGTCCGCTGTCCTCGCTCCTGCGGTGCCCCAAGCCCCACCCCCTCTCCTGTGTTATCACTTTTCCGCCTAGTCTCCACCGATCTTTATCAGCATAGGACAAATAGTAGTATGGTTTTTATCTTAAAACTTTTTTGGACTTTATTTCCCCCATCAGCACCCAGCTTCTTTTCTCTTCTAGTAAAATTTCTCAAAGCAGCCATTTTACTGTATTCTTTTGTTTCACTTTTTCTGTTTTCTCGAATCTGCTCCATTCAAGCTCTGTAAGCATTTTGGTGAGCACACCAAACCTCCCGCTGTGAAAGGGGCTTTAAGACTATCCAGTCCAGGAGTGCCTGGGTGGCTCAGTGGGTTAGGCCGCTGCCTTCGGCTCCGGTCATGATCCCGGGGTCCCGGGATCGAGTCCCGCATCGGGCTCTCTCTCCTCTCTCTCTCTCTGCCCACTTGTGATTTCTGTCAAATAAATAAATAAAATCTTTAAAAAAAAAAAAACAAAACAAGACTATCCAGTCCAGCCTGATGTTTACAGGCAGGGAGACTGAGGCCTTCAGTGACTCCGCGTGATCTTATAGGGTGAGGCAGAACTGGATTCCTGCTCCTGCACCCCTTCTTTCCTTCATTTTGTCTCCTTTCTTGGCATTATTTGAGGAAGCAAAACTTATGCTAGAGTTAAGGACCCAGATCTCTGCTATAGTGAACTGATTCACATCTCACAGCCAGTAGTCTCCTAGCGTGAGGGTCTTGGGCAGGTCCTGTGGCATCCTGGCCTGACATATGTGACTTCCACAGGACGGGAGAATTCGAGGCCCCCTGTCTCCATTAGAGAGCTCACTCCCTGATGGTGGTAAGGGTAGGGGGTGGTGCTGGTCCCTGGAAAGCCACATTGCCTGACAGCTATATTATTAGTTGGTGTGACTAAGTGCAACATAAAGACTTAGCTTCATAGAAACTGAGGGTTAGAATTGTTTGATTCTAGACCTAGAACTACTCAATGAAGGGAAACAAGTAGTATCATGGAGCTTTAAAAGTGGTATGTTAACTGTTACGACCACAAAAAAGGGCACAGCCATCTGTTCTCTTGTCTGCAAACTAAGCATTTTCTTGCTTCGTGGCTGCCTTTGCCTCATATTTTTGGTCTGCAGCTGAGCGGGGCGGGGAGAGGGTGTCAGAAATGACTATCATGGGTAACTTAACTGAAAATTCCCACATCCAAATTCATGCTGATCCCCAGCCCCCAGAAAGGAGGAACCTGTTGTAGGTCCAAGGTAAAGTTGGACAGGATCGAGCTTTTTAATACCTAGTGGACCATTTGGAAAGAACTACCACTGTAGACCATTCTAATGCTGAAAGAAATGGCTTTGTTCACCCACCCACCCCCACCCCATATATCTGGTGCCTGGGTCCACACCTTAGTCAGAATCACTACATTTCCATCAGTCTTCCTTTTGAGCATTTGATACAAATGCTTGATAGAAACTAAACACGTAAGAGATCCATATGCGTCAGGTAATGCAGAATTCAGTGATGGTCTTTTTTCGGCTTGTGGCAGCCGGCTGAGAGGGTGGCTGTCAGTCCACTCATCACTGCCCACACTGGATGCTGAGGTCCTTGGGGATTTCTGCAATTCTCATTAGCTCTGTGTCTGAGTGGGGGCTAGGGGAGAATCAGGGTAATTCAAATCAGGACGGAAAGCCATAAGATTATGATGTGGATGCAGATAAGGCATCTGATAAAATTTCTGTTCATGATAAACTAGCAAACTTCACCTTCAAGTTGATGGTACATTTACACAGAGCCTGTAGTAATGTCATACTCAGTAGCAACAGAAGTTTTACCTTCCATGTTTCTATTCAGTATTCTACTGGCAGCCCCCGTCTGTGCAATAAGGCAAGAAAAAGCAGAGGTAGAAAAAGACACAGTAGGGGCGCCTGGGGGGCTCCGTGGGTTAAAGCCTCTGCCTTCGGCTCCGGTCATGATCCCGGGATCCTGGGATCGAGCCCTGCATCGGGCTCTCTGCTCAGCGGGGAGCCTGCTTCCCTCTCTCTCTCTCTGCCTGCCTCTCTGCCTGCTTGTGATCTCTGTCTGCCAAATAAATCTTAAAAAAAGACACCGTATATGTTGTAGGTAATTTGATTGTACGCGCGATCCAGAGCCACAGCGTCTAAGTCCGCAGCGTGCTTCTCCGTCCTCCTCTACCCAGGCTGTCCGACTCTCCCTCCTTGAAACATTCCTTCGCTTGTTCTCTTCGCTCCTGCCCTCTGCCCACTCCCTTGGTTGGCTCTTCCACCTCCTGCCGGCGGTAGGGAGGCCCCGGGGCCCAGTCCTCGCCCTCTCCTGTCTGCAGTGGCTCCCATGAGGTCTCCCAGTCGCCGTGCCGGTGTGTAATACGTGGCCGCTGGCACCTGAAACTCCTCAGGTGCTTAGTGGCCACACTGGACAGCCACATGAGTAGCTCTGCTAGAACATTCCCACCACAGCAGGAACTCCTGTGAGGCAGCAGTGCTCTGGACCACCTATTTCTGCCCACAGTCGCCATCATTTCTTGGATTATTTGTACTAAGCGGTGCTCCTTGTCCCCCTTCAGCTCATTCTGACACAACTGCCAGACCTTAAAACCCTCCCTTGTCTTCCATTTTCACTTGTTACAGATGCCTTAAGGTGATTTTTAACATCCTACAACCTGTTTCTCACCTCTTAGTCTTGCAAGATTTTCCAGCTGCTTGTCCTGGAGGCCCCTTGAACAGGCCGGGTCCTACCAGCCTACGTTCCGCACTCCGGGTTCTCACGTTTTTACTCATATTGCCTTCTGGCTGTTTTATGTAAAGTTGTGATCTGAACATACATACATATTTTCCACCTTAAAGTTTTTTTCTCCATAGCACTTTATGTTTACATTCCAGCGTGTCTTTCCCAAACTAGAGAGCAAGTTTAAGCTTCATGAGGGGGAGAACTTACTTGTTTTGTTCATTGTCATAAACCCCCAGTGCCTGTCACATTATAGGCGCTTAGTGAATATTTGTCGAATAAGTGAAAAATATACAGAAATTGCCATCCAGTAATATTCCATGGGTGTTCTCCTATAGGTCATCAAGCAGTTGATGAAAAAGGAATTTACTCTGGAGTTTTCACGTGACAGAAAATCGATGTCAGTTTATTGTACGCCAAACAAACCGAGCCGGACATCGATGAGCAAAATGTTTGTGAAGGCAAGTGTGGCAGACTGCAGTTGAGATGTTCTTACCAGGATTAGCATCCTGGGTGAGCCCAGTAAATACAGTTGTTGACTTCAATCTGTAACATTTCCAGGGTGCCCCCGAAGGTGTCATTGACAGGTGCACCCACATTCGAGTTGGCAGTACTAAAGTTCCTATGACCCCGGGAGTCAAACAGAAGATCATGTCTGTCATTCGGGAATGGGGTAGTGGCAGCGACACACTGCGGTGCCTGGCTCTGGCCACTCACGACAACCCACTGAGAAGAGAAGAAATGAACCTTGAGGACTCTGCCAACTTTATTAAATACGAGGTTAGCTAACGAAAGTTTCTTCCCCCACACCCTGCACGTTCATTGTGCTCAAACAGCACTCCTTCCGTGGAAGGTCGAATGAGTCTTGCTTTTGCCAAGAAAGGGGCGTGGTTATTTGTTTTTCTGCAGCCAAAGGCGTCGCCATTCCGATCTAGCTTGCTACTTCCAACCTGTGTAGTTAACAGTTGAATTCAAGATAGAATAATTAAGACTTGAGCTAAAAAACTTGTAGAGCCTATTTTGCAACTCCTCTGTAAATTAAGATGTTTTTAAAATTGGGAATTTTTCTAAATATTCATGAGTTACTAAAGGTCTAAATACCAAGTTGGGAGATTCCTTCCACTTGTCTGTTCATAGAACTTTTTCTCATCAGGTATGTGACTTCCTGAAGCACCGCCTGAAAGGAATAAGGAGTAACTTGGGTATTGGGGGCCCCTAGAGTGGCCTGTATCAAAATGCTCTTATTTCTTGGTGTGTTTTTCATGAAAGTTAAAGTATGATTTAGTTACAAGAACGTAGTACTGTTTTTCATTCTTTCCAGTTAATTGGAACTAATATTGTTCCTCATTAGATTTCTGTCTCTGTGAATATTAATCTTAGGTACGAGCCACAGTTAAAGGATTTATTATAGGAAAATGCAGAGACTTTTGCTCTTAATGTATGACTGGCTCTTGTTCTACACCAGAGGAGAAACTAGAATTTCCTGTTTGAATGTAAGGTGATTCTTTTGCTGTAGACCAATCTGACTTTCGTTGGCTGCGTGGGCATGCTGGACCCTCCAAGAATTGAAGTGGCCTCTTCCGTGAAGCTGTGCCGGCAAGCAGGCATCCGGGTCATCATGATCACGGGGGACAACAAGGGCACTGCAGTGGCCATCTGTCGGCGCATTGGCATCTTCGGGCAGGACGAGGATGTGACGTCAAAGGCTTTTACCGGTCGGGAGTTTGATGAGCTCAATCCTTCAGCCCAAAGAGATGCCTGTTTGAATGCTCGCTGTTTCGCTCGAGTCGAACCTTCCCACAAGTCAAAAATTGTAGAATTTCTTCAGTCTTTTGATGAGATTACAGCTATGGTGAGTACCTTTGGACTCATACTACGCAGACACAGCAGATTGTAATTTTGACTTAAGTTTTTAGTAACAAATCCCAGATTTAGAAGATCTTGGATTTTTGTCACGATCAGGCTGTTTCTGTAGAGTTCTGTTGACCCGTAGTTGGCATGCTGTATGTTACCTGAGGGAAGATTCTGGAGTAGTTTAGGAAGTAGAAGTATGCCTTCTGAATCAGTTGTGGGGAAACATTTGGTGACATCTAGTCTTTATCTTGGTTAAAGTGTACATATTTCTTTGTTTTAAGATTTTATTGAATTGAGGGGCACCTGGGTGGCTCAGCGAGTTAAGCCTCTGCCTTCGGCTCGGGTCATGATCTCAGGGTCCTGGGATCGAGCCCCACATCAGGCTCTCTGCTCATTGGGGAGTCTGCTTTCTTCTCTCTCTC
The DNA here is from genome assembly GCF_022355385.1 of Mustela nigripes. Classification (NCBI taxonomy): domain Eukaryota; kingdom Metazoa; phylum Chordata; class Mammalia; order Carnivora; family Mustelidae; genus Mustela; species Mustela nigripes. The sequence continues at coordinate 7,900,286 of NC_081564.1, forward strand.
TCTGCCTGCCTCTCTGCCTGCTTGTGATCTGTCAAATAAATAAATAAAATCTTTTTTTTTTTTTAAATAAAGATTTTTATTGATTTGAGAGTGAGTGAGTGAGAATGAACCAGAGGGAGAGGGAGAAGCCCACTCGCCACTGAGCAGGGAGCCCGATGCAGGACTCGATCCCAGAACCCTGGGATCATGACCCAAACGGAAGGCAGACATTTAACAACTGAGCCACCGTAGCACCTCAAAAGGATACATGTTTCTATCTCAGGTTTTCTAAAAAGTGATTCAGGGTATAACTCTTGGGTGTTCCATAACCCTACCTGAGGTTAGATGTACTGGTCAGGCATTAAGAACTGCCCGTGTGCGAGGCATTTGCAGTATTCTTACCTACTGTGACTCTGCACCCAGACACATTGACCTTGTGTAATATTTGCTTTCTGTGGATTATCTGTAAAACTTGACGAAAGGAATGTGTCCCGTGGAAGCAGATGTGACCGGGTCCTCCCTTTCCCTCCCTTCCTCTCCGCCTCCTCGAGGGAACCGCTGTTGGGAATTCAGTGTTGGGTGTTCAGGAAAAGTTTAAAAAACACGCGTGGGGATGGTGGCTGTGTGTCTGCAGACGGTATTCAGTCCTGCGTGACCGTGACCTCTGTGAAGGGCATGTTACGGTTTCCCTCCTCCTGCGTTCTGCAGCTGTTCTACTTGAGATTTCTCTGTGTGGACACAGGTGCTGCGTCTTCACTGCCACGTGGGCGGGTTCGGGTTTGGTTTGCTTAGAAAAGAACATGATGAACTTTGAAGTCCTTTTTGTTCCACTTCCCTCTGAAGTCTCTTCAGCTCATGTGGCAATTTTACGTTTCCCAGATTTAGTGTGTTTTGTGATGCCACCTTGTAAAAATGAGAATTCTTTGTCTGTGCCCAGAGGGCCACAGCTCCTGTCGTCGTCCCCGCTTCAGGGCGGCCGAACCTTTGTCGGGGATGTGTGTGACGTGGTGGCCAAAGTGCATAAACCAGCGGTCACGTTCCCTTTCAGACTGGGGACGGCGTGAATGATGCTCCCGCCCTGAAGAAATCGGAGATCGGCATTGCCATGGGCTCTGGCACGGCGGTGGCCAAAACAGCCTCAGAGATGGTGCTGGCCGACGACAACTTCTCCACCATCGTGGCTGCGGTGGAGGAGGGGCGCGCCATCTACAACAACATGAAGCAGTTCATCCGCTATCTCATCTCCTCGAATGTGGGGGAAGTGGTCTGGTGGGTCCCCGTGAGAGATCACTTGTAGTCCTTTGAGGTCGGGGCGTGGGATGACCAGTTTTCCAGATCTGTCGTTCGTACGACAGCAGCTTTGTGCGTGAGTCGGGGGAGAGGACCAGGCAGGAGGAGGAAGGTAGAGGTTCTTCCAGCCCAAGGGAGGGCTGTCCTGTGGCTGCCCTTGTGTGTAAAGGATGCCCTTGAACATAGAAATGAGTTTTACTGGGTAAAGTAACGTAATATTTTTGGCCTTCTAACATTGTGCTTGAACTCGAAATAAGGTATAACCCATGTTCTGTGGTGGCCCAAAAGTAATTTCGAGCAGTCATTGTTAACTGTCCATTGATTTTATGGAGGAGAAGAGGGCGCTCGTGCTGTGTAAGTCATGGCTGAAATAATTTGGGGTCTTTCTCTTTCTTCCGGTGGAAACAGTATCTTCCTGACAGCAGCCCTTGGATTTCCTGAGGCTTTAATTCCTGTCCAGCTGCTCTGGGTCAATCTGGTGACAGACGGCCTGCCTGCCACGGCCCTGGGCTTCAACCCTCCCGACCTGGACATCATGAACAAACCACCCCGGAACCCGAAGGAGCCCCTGATCAGCGGATGGCTCTTTTTCCGTTACCTGGCCATTGGCTGTGAGTATTGCTTCTATAGCGTTGACTTTTAAACCACATGTTTATGAGGCAAAATTTTTATCAATTCATTCCTTCAAAGCACATTTCTATCTGTAGTAGGGTGTAACAAAAAATGGAGTTTAATAAACTGTATACCCAGTTTACAGGAGAGTTAATCCCTTGTTTTATCTGTCTCTGTCATTCCTTGGGCCTTTGTGAAGGAGGTTTTCAGATTTAACCTAAGGGCAGAAGGATGCAGGCGTTTGCCAGGGTCAGGTTTTCCATCCCTGGGCTGTGGAACTCAGCCCCGCTCCCCGAGAGCCGAGGAGGGAGCTGTGCCTTCATCCGCAGCGCCTGGGAAACACACAGGAGCCCCGGCCACGGTCCGGTTCCTATCTGTGGCCCTCCTGCTTCTGCCTGGCTACCGGTTCTTGTCCTCACTTTAAGAGCTTAGGAAAGTGAGGCCAGAGAGTTAAAGTAACTGCCCTGGGGTTCAATGGGAAGGTGGTTTTTTTGTTTGTTTTTTTTTTTTTTTTAGTATGTTCACATGGTTTAAAATTGCAGAAGCACACTGTGGCATAAAGTGGGAAGGTTCTCAGCCAGTCAGTTCTCTTTCAATATTGAATTTCTCTTGTGCCCTCCAGAAATACTCTAGCAAACAGATCTGTCCTGTGCATATATTTTCTTAAGTGTTGGTGTGCTGTACACACGTGTGTGCTGAAGCCTGTGATTCTCCCTGTTTTTTGGGAATTGCCATGTCAGTACGCGTGTGGCTCTCTTGTCCCTGTCCACCAGCTGTCTCCTGTTTCCTTGTAACTGCCGGGTTGGAGGGAGTGTGCGCTGTATCTTCTGGTAGACGCTGCCGCACCGGGACCATCTCCGTGGTGTCCCTGTGTTGACTACCCCGTTGCTTTGTCATAAACTTGCTCCATTCAGAACCACTTGGTTGGGGGTGTCAGGGGGGTAGGGAGGTGATCCCAGAATCTGCCTTGGGTTTTGCCATGTTGCTTGCATTCTGCACTAACTGCTTTGGTGGTATTTCCACGAAACGGTTCTGCCAGGCCTTTGATGGAGCAGGTCAGTGGGTAACTGGGAGCATCGGCTTTCCTCCGAGTCCTGGGCGGTGTGACCTGGCGCTGCAGCACAGCGAGGCGCTCTGGAGGCGCGTACCTAATGCCGGAAACGTCAGCCGCCAGTTTGAGAGGGTCTTGGCTAGCGTAAGATCCAGCCAATTCCCGTAGGTCCTCTTCCTCACAGACTCTGGAAAAGTTGCTTAGTTTTTCATACCGCGCACACCCCTCTCCTTGCAGAAACCCTCTGTCTCGGTGCTTTGGCTTCTGGGAGTGAGCAGTTGCTAGTGGCTGCACAGGCTCTCCTGCGCCATCATCATACCCTGTGTCCCCCTGCTGGGCACTGGCCCATGAGGCAGGACCTGCAGTGAGAGCGGGGGCTGCAGGTGCCGCCTGTGTCTCTTCCCAGGTTACGTTGGCGCAGCTACCGTGGGTGCCGCCGCGTGGTGGTTCATTGCTGCCGACGGAGGGCCCAGGGTGTCCTTCTACCAGCTGGTATGTGTCTGCCTTTTCTCCTCTTCCTAGGGGCAAAGCGTTACAAGGCTGTCCTTGAGCATTTTGTGGTTTGGGTGCCTACCAAATAAGCTTAACCCTCAGATAATTAGCAGTGGCATCTAAGATGATCCTGAAGGACCCAAGGCTTCTCTGGGAGATGGGGTGAGAGCTTGAGTGGGTCCGTGTCCTGGGCTTCCTGTGGAACGGGGACAAGGGCCTTGGAAATGAAATGTACTTGACTGATGACAAACTTGATTGGGCATTTGTTGCAGAGCCACTTCCTACAGTGTAAAGATGACAACCCGGACTTTGAAGGAGTGGATTGTGCAATCTTTGAGTCCCCATACCCGATGACAATGGCGCTGTCTGTTCTAGTAACCATAGAGATGTGTAACGCCCTCAACAGGTCAGTGAAACCTCGACAGGCTGGGGCAGGAGCTCCACCAGCCAGGGCACCGGGGAACTGGGTGTCGCAGTTGCTGGAGGATTTGCAGGAAAGCTCCTCCCTCCCAGAAAGAAAGAACAGGCAGCACCGGTTTTAAAAACTTGAGTCGTCATCACCTCCGGGAAGTAGTGGGAGTGCTTAACCACACGCTCCTTCTGAGACAGCGGGGGCCAAAAATAGGGCCTTCGGCGCCCCTGTATGCCGGTGCCCACAGGGAAGGCACTCTTGCCCTGGAGCAGCGAGACAAGTGGTATCCTCCAGTTAAAAGCCAGTGGCAAAAATGGGAATTTTGAAACGGTGTCAGTGTCAAGGGCAATTGAGAGCAGCTTTGAGTCCATTGAAACGGAGTCCGCTGTGCCAAAACCTAGATTTAAAATTGGAAGTTTGTCCTACATCTGAACATTCTTCCTTTAATTTTGCCACAGTAGAAACTTCACTAAGTAGAATTAGGTCAGTGGGCAATGCCGTGTTCGCCCTGCCTTACTGAAGCATGGTTCGGGACGGTCTTGGTCACTCATGAATAGAGCCCTTGCCTTTTAGGCGGGCATATTTCACGTACGTCTTGTTGTTCTGCAGCTTGTCCGAAAACCAGTCCCTGCTGAGGATGCCCCCCTGGGAGAACATCTGGCTCGTGGGCTCCATCTGCCTGTCCATGTCGCTCCACTTCCTCATCCTCTACGTGGAACCTTTGCCAGTAAGCGCTGGTGGGACCAGGACCGAGGCTGGGGCCTCGCTGCCTGTCCTGCGAGGTCTGGGAGCTTGACAGAGCTTTTTTGTGTCTCAGCTTATTTTCCAGATCACACCGCTGAATCTGACCCAGTGGCTGATGGTGCTGAAAATCTCCTTGCCTGTGATTCTGATGGACGAGACGCTCAAGTTTGTGGCCCGCAACTACCTGGAACCTGGTAAAGAGTGTGTGCAGCCTGCCACCAAGTCCTGCTCGCTCTCGGCATGCACCGATGGGATTTCATGGCCGTTTGTGCTGCTCATAATGCCCCTGGTGGTCTGGGTCTATAGCACAGACACTAACTTTAGTGATATGTTCTGGTCTTGACTGACAGTTTTACATAAAGAAGATGTTTAACTTAATCAATTAATTTTTTTATTGTTTAAAGCAACTGTCTATTTCTGCTGAATTTTCACATGAACATATTGGCTGGTGAAGGAGATTTCATACTCTAGATTTTGTTTTGCTTTTCTGACTCCAGTGGGGCAAGATTTTCCTTTTTTATACACATAATTAAAGTGTCCATTGACATGTACAGAGAACTAACACTATTTTATGCAAATATTTTTTTGTAGATGAAAAAGCATGTACAGTGTTCTGTTTAATACTCATCCTTGTATAAAAAAAATAGTTGAGCCAGCAGACATTGTCAGCAAATTAATTGGCAGCAGATTTTAGGAAATGAATGTGTGTGGGTTTTTTTTTTTCTTTTTCTAAAACTAAATAGCATGTATTGTGTCTTTTGCATGATCATCTGGATTTAATCTGAGATCACAGTCTAATTTTTATTCATAAGCCAATTTTTCTGCACTGAGCAGAGTACTGCTACCTCAGTCAGTATTTTTTGGTTTGCCACTTCCCTCACTCCCCCGGCCCCCGGTCACTCCCACCCCCACTCCTGGCCCCGCTCGGCTGCTTCTCCTGTAGGTTCCGATGGTTCTGTTTACATCAGTCTTAACAAGAGGTATGCCTGTTCTCGCTTGTGCAGAAAACATTGTTCCAGATTCAATCGACTGGGTTCGTGTCCCCCCACGTAGTTTTTAAGGTTATTTATTTAAATGTCTAATGTATTTTATTGTAACAGACATTGTTTTGCCAACATTGCCTATTTCAGTGGCACTTCACAATCTAGTTTAAAAAGGAAAATAAAACATTTTAAATGGACAGAAAAATAACTGTCTTGTTTTTAACTTTTAAGTGGCTTAGCTTGAACTATAACAAATTGTGTCCAATTTTCTCTTAAGTTCTTAGCTCAGAACTTGAGTTTTATTGTGCCCGAGGGGAAGGAGGATCGTGTTCTGCTGCATAGGTAGCTGTAGGAATGAACACATAGGCACCTGTTGTCACCCATGATACTTTTTTGCAAGTTTCTGCTGGCCTGTTCTAGCCTGGTGTAGAGAACATAAGGGGGAGTGTGTGTGTGTGTGTGTGTGTGTGTGTGTGTGTGTGTATGTGTTTTTGTAAAAATCTGTAAATAGCACATGACCAAATGAACATATTGTATAGAACTATTTTTATTTGAATGTGGCACTAACCAACACCATGGTTACTATGATACGTTGCGCATGTTTGAGATCAGTCTTACCAGCCGTGTGTAAGTCATTAACTGTCCTAACTATGGTGTTTTCCTCCAATGCCTTCCAACATCCATCAACTAACGTGAGTATTCCCTGGACCCCTGATGCTTTAGCCTAAAGGTGACTGCCACTGAGTGAGCTAGCTGTGACACTTAACGAAAACGTCCCTTGTGTCGTGTACTGCTGTGCTCTGTGACTGTCTCCGAGAGCAGCAAGAGTGTGGTGCAGGGTTACCTGTGCGCACGCGGGGCGGGCTAGCGGACCCGGGGTGTGACAGCTGTGGGCTCCGTGCACGGCCTTGGGACGGCGGCTCGGCCAGATGCTGAGGAGCGTCTGGTGGGAGAGAGACTCGTCGGGAGGGCCTGGCTCTGCTCGCAGCCAGCCTAGTCGCGAGCCAGGGTGAGGGAGGCCTAGGCAGCAGCTCCTTCCCTGTGAGCCCTGGCCTGTTCTTACGAAAGTTCTGGGGCCAGCTGCGAGATGCGATATAAAGGCTCAGTGTTCGGGGGACAGTTCATGGATATTAAGCAAGGTGCCGCCGGCTTCCCGGGTCTGAGTAGAAGGGGCTGGCAGTCCCGGCCTGGCTCGCGGAGGTCTCTGAGGAAGGGCGGTTGGTTGGTTTGGCGGAGAATACAGAGGAGGAAGGAGGGTGGGTTTTGCCGATTTGGGCATAAAAAGCAGTTGAGTGATCAAGTGCAAGGAGCGCACTGTGGCTGCAAACCGAGACGGGATGTCTGAGCTTGCTGGTGTGCTCGTCCGGGAAGCCAGACTTACCAGACAGCTTTCCCGGCTCTGGTTCCTCGATACAGTGGCATTTGCAGAAGAAGTGCAATGTGGTTTGCTGCCGTGAGAGACACACGCGGCCCCAGATGACCCTGGGCCGGCTCTGGCCTTGTGGTTTCTCGGCTTCAGGCCTGTCCAGCCCATGGGGGTGGTTCAGGCACCCACTTGGCTCAGCCCAGGCTGCTGGGAGCGTCCCCTTGTCAGCCCTGCGTCAGCCCAGGCTGCTGGGAGCGTCCCCTTGTCAGCCCTGCGTCAGGCTCTGCTGCTGAGAAACACGCGCACGGGAGCCCCCTCCTCAGCCACAGAGCTGTTGCGGGCACATCCCTGGCCTCGGGCCTCCCGCAGTGCGGGGCAGGTGCCCAGACCCAGCCTCACCCAGCCCTGGCGGGAAAGCACAGGTGGCCTCTGCTTTTGCCGCCATCAGGACTAGTCAGGGTAATGTTTTCAGACTCACCAAAACTTGTCCGTGTTCTCCTCGAGAGAAAGGTAGGCCTCGCACGGCTTCTTTGATAGGGCTCGGCCGGGAAGGTGGCGATCTCACGTCCCCAGCGGGGGTCCCACTCCAGCAGCTCATTCTTCGTCTGCACAGAGCAGGGGGCACAGGGCGCAGAGTGAGCTGCACGAGCTCCCAGACAGGCAGGGCCGGTGCCAGCCTCCCCGACAAGCGGCTGCTACATCAACCCTGACTGGGTCTCAGCCCCCTGAATGTCCTTGCGGTGGCAGACCTCAGGGGTAGGCGACTACAGGCGTTAGCTCAAGGTCTGTACAGCGCCTGCCCGCCGCCGGAGCAGTGCGCAGTGCCCTGAGCTAAGGCCGCCACATCGTCTGTTGCCTTTTTAACGTAACCACGGTAATCCCCTTCCTTCTTCAGAGAGGGGGTAAGGAGCGCGGCTCCCCTTCTAGAAGCAGGCAGGACCAGCCCCCTGGGAGGAAGGGTAGGGAACGGGAGGAGCCAGAGGCTTCGCACTCTGCCACGCTGCTCACCTCTGCTTCACCTTCCTTGCCGTGTGCACTGCTAACCGAGAACCTACCCTCCTCTTGCCCATCTCCCTTGCGTCACATCTGAAGCGATTCCATGTCTGCCTGCTGGGGTTCTTCTGTGAGCCAGGGTGGCCTTTGCTCTTTAGCTGGACGACAGGGCTCCGGGTTGCCAAGCCAGTGCTTCTGGCTGCTACCCTACGTAGGCAGCGCCTCAGGGACAGACAGTTCATCAGAAATGCTGGTCTTGAAATCTTAAAAGGTCAAACTGAATACTCCTTCTCGCTATTCCTTGTCACTATTAATCTTAAATAGTTATTCTAACATTTCTTTCCCATATATCATAAAGCTGATTTCCTCTCTCTTTCCTTTTCAGCAATACTGGAGTAACCGCTTCCTAAACCATTTTGCAGAAATATAAGGGTGTTCGGTTGCGTGCATGTGCGTTTTTAGCAACACATCTACCAGCCCTCTGCATGATTGATGTTGGGGGAAAAAGAAAAGTAGAAAAAGTCCCCAACTCATTGTGTGTTATGTGGAGGAAACGTATTACCAACGGGGTTTAGCTTTTAAATCAAAATAGTAATTACAAATGTACAATTTAGCTTAATGAATCAGAAAGCCTCTCCAGAGAACTTTGGTTTCTTTGCTGCAAGAAGAATGAGGTTCTGAAACCTTATCTGAGAACTCAGAAGCCATCAGCCAAGTCTCCATGTTTCTCTGTGCAAAATGTCATAGTTTATATAAATGTACAATACTCAGTTGTAATGCATGCCTTCAGTTGTAAGTAGCCAGATTTCTCTGTGGTGTCATTTAAACCTGCTACTTTTTAATTGGCCCTGTACAGTTTGCTTATTTATAAATCTATTGAAAACACTACAGGTGTTGAAAGGTTAGAATGTAGGCCTCTAAGTTCATAACTTGTTACTTTTTTTTGAGTGTGCAAACAGCTATTTTGCACTGTATTAAATGTAACTTATTTAATGAAATCAGAAACCGTAGACAGATGTTGGTGCAATACGACTCTTGTGATGCATTTATCTTAATAAAATGCTAACCGTCAATTTATCACAAAGCATGTTTGACTTTAGACTGTAAATAGAGATCAATTGTCTGTTTCTGTGCTGGTAACAAGCATTGCACAGACATGGTTTCGGGTAAATAAATCTATTCTATGATAAGTTCACGGTGTGGTGCTGACTGTTCTCCGGCGGGAGGAAGGGGTGAGGGGCATTGAGGGCCTCCAGCCCCGCACCCCAAAGGGTTTTTACCTTCCGGTGGGGGGAGGTCTCAGACTTGACTTTCCGGGAAGGAGATGTGCTCGTATGTCACACAGCTCAGGTGTGGGGCAAACGGCATGTCTTGTCATTGGGTTTGCAGAGAGATGTTTTGAAAAGTTGTCAGCATCTTGGAGATGGTGCCAGGGGAGAGAGGCTTCGCATGCTGTTCAGATGGAAAAGGTAAAATCCCGCACTGCGGCTGCAGCAGCGGATTCGTCCGCTTGAGGGTCATTTCGTGCCGCTCTAGCGGGCATGGGTTTGAGCTGGGGCATTTCTCTACTTTCCAAATAACCTACAATGATTCTTTTATCATTAAAAAAAAAAAAAGGCAGTGAGGCAAGGATAGGCAAGGATAAACCTAATAAAAGGCACAAATCCTAGCAACCACAGAGAAGGAAGAAATAGTTGATAAAAATTTGATAAACTAACATCCATTCTTGACGGAAGGAAAAAGTCCGTTTCCATAATTCCCATTTCATGACCTACTGAAAACGGAACGAGCAGTCCTGACGCGGCCCGAATGCCGCTCGCCCTTGTGCCCGCTACTCGACACTCCGGCCGTCTCTGCGCCCAGGCGGCCGGCGGGGCGCCGCCTGCAAGAGAACAGAAAGCCCCGAGAGTCTCCCTAGGTCCGTGGTAAGATCCTGTTCTTAGGGAAGTTTAATAATTCGGAGGGAACGGACATCGTGGTGATACGAAATTCATATATTAATGATAAATGAAGATACCGGCGCACATTTTAGTCAAATAGGAGAAAAGCTGGTGTGTGAGAGTGTGAGGAAGCTGGTAGTTCAGCTCAGTAGGTCGGAGCTGGGGCATTTGCTCAGTTGTTGGTCATCTTGAGAAAACAGCTGAATCCCCCTTCTGCCCAGTCAGTTGTAAATGAATCAAAAAATTTGAAAAATGAAACAAAGCCGCCAAAAGGAAAATGGCTAAATGCCCCAGGCAAAAGAAAACGAGAATGGCTTATAAATAAGAGACGTACAGCCCCACAGGCCAAATCCCAGTGAGACGGCGGTGGTGCCCATCAGCTGACCAATGGGCCCTGTGCCACCAAGGAGGCAGGGAACCGCCGTCTCCGCTACACCGCGCACAAGCACGGACCTCCCCGCACCGCCCGGCGGGCCCGCTCCTGCCCATCTGCGAGAAGCCCTCACCGGTGCTGGAGGAGTCCCGGCCGGCACGTTTATCAAAGCATCGGAACAAACCGAAGGGACCAACAGCAGGGCAACAAGTACGTGGCCTCTGAGACAGGTTCAGATGACTCCCCAGCGATGACAATGAGGGAACTGGGACTGCAGAGATCAACAGAAATCTCCGGGCACCGTGGAAACCAAGTGCGGTATACACAAAGTCCAAAATCTGCAAAAAACCCGAAACACTTAAGTGTTACATATGTGGGTGTTCATTATGCCTGTTTGCATGTCTGGGTTTTTTTTTTTTTTTTCTTTTTTTTCTTTTTTAAGAAAACCATAGGGGCGCCTGGGTGGCTCAGTCGTTAAGCCTCTGCCTTTGGCTCAGGTCATGATCCCAGGGTCTTGGGATCGAGCCCCCCATCGGGCTCCTGCTCCCTGGGAAGCCTGCTTCTCCCTCTTCCACTCCCCCTGCTTATGTTCCTTTCTCACAGTGTCTCTCTCTGTAATAAATAAATAAAATCTTAAAAAAAAAAAAAAGAAAAAGAAAAGAACAGAACACCACAAAAGTAGTAGGAGAGAACATGGAAGATGACCAGCTTTTCCAAACAGGACACAAAATCCCAGAAGAAAAGGGGATAAATTGATTACGTATAAAGGTTAAAATTTGGAACAATACTAACTGAGTTAGGAAAATAGATCTGCTGTGCCTGTGACAAAGAGTGAATTCCCCCTTCACGTGATTGGCAGAAGTCAGAGGTTGACGGATGCTGAGCTCTGCCTTGCGGCTGGCGTCAGAAAAACCGTATTCGTGCTGATGGGCAGCAGAGCAACTGGCCCAGCCTTTGGAGAGCAACTTGACACGTCATGTAGGTTTTTAAACATCCACGCCCCTTGGTCAAGCACTTCACTTGAGTGAAATCCTCCCACATGTTCACAAAAGCAACAAAATCCTGCTGTAGGATTATGTAGTAAAAAATCGGAAATAGTCCAGATGCCCATCAAGAGGCAAGGCAAGGTGTTGAATAAACTAAGAACATTGATGCCAGGGAATATTACGCAGTCTTCAAAACATGAGGTAGATATGTGCAGACCAGCAAGGAATGACCGCCAATCGGTGATGTCTGCCAGTGAAATAATTCAAGTGCAGAACAGCTTACATGCTATTCTATCGTTCATTTTTGAAAGATTTTATTTTTTTTTTATTTGACAGAGATCTCAAGTAGGCAGAGAGGGGAAGCAGGCTCCCCACTGAGCAGAGAGCCTGATGTGGGGCTCAATCCCAGGACCCTGAGATCATGATCTGAGCTGAAGGCAGAGGCTTAACCCACCGAGCCACCCAGGCACCCCACTATCGTTCATTTCTTAAAAACAGGAGGAAGTTAACAGTTTCCAGGAATGATGGTTACTGAGAGGAACTGATAATACTGTGATACAGATGGCGGGTGTTGGAAGCCAGTGTTCTCACTGTGGGAGTGGAGCGGGAGGTTAGATAAGGGGAGAAGGCTAGAGTGATTCACATGGTAATTAATAACAGTTGGAGAGGGGCGCCTGGGTGGCTCAGTGGGTTAAGCCGCTGCCTTCGGCTCAGGTCATGATCTCAGGGTCCTGGGATCGAGTCCCGCATCGGGCTCTCTGCTCAGCAGGGAGCCTGCTTCCCTTCCTCTCTCTCTGCCTGCCTCTCTGCCTACTTGTGATCTCTCTCTGTCAAATAAATAAATAAAATCTTAAAAAAAAAATAACAGTTGGAGGTACCAGCATAAATTAATATTTAATGTTGCTACAGATGATTTTATGTAGACATATTTCTTAGGGCGCCTGCCTGGATGGCTCAGTTAAGCGTTGGCCTTCCGCTCCGGTCATGATCTCAGGGTCCTGGGATCAAGACCTACATCGGGCTCCTTGCTCAGTGCAATGCCAGGGCAGGGGACATGCTTCTGCCTCTCCCTCTGCCACTCCCCCCTGCTTGTGCTCTCTCACTGTCTCTCTGTCAAATACATAAAATCTTGTTTAAACATGAAATATTTCTAGTCAGGTGTAGGCGTCCATGCGCTTCCTTGCGCCGTCAACTGAGAGGGCCAAGCAACGAGGACACCGCAGCGGGACCGCGCGCGCGCGCTGCCGTTCTCCAGTGAAAGGAATCAGATCTCCTTAGAGACCTGGCAGGTTCCGGGGCCAAGCCAGGAAATGTGCAACACGCGCCTGCAGAACGCTGCGGTGTCCAGAAGCGCAGCAGTACGAAAACAAACAAAAAGCAATGATCAAAGATGGGGTATATCGGAGGGACAGAGGAGCCAACTGAAAAGGCTTTGGGTAGCCGAAACCAAAACAACCTCAGCAACAAAATCATGGCGTACTGGATTATAATCCAAAGTGTGGAAAAAATATCCATGAGTCTATCCTGACTTAAACAGGAGAAACTAGAACTCTCCCATGCAGAAAAAATCCAGGTAATTTCTTCTTTTTTTTTTTTTAAGATTTTATTTTTTATTTGACAGAGATCACAAGTGGGCAGAGAGGCAGGCAGAGAGAGAGAGGGAAGCAGGCTTCCCACTGAGCAGAGAGCCCCATGCGGGACTCGATCCCAGGACCCCGAGACCATGAAGACAGCGGCTCAACCCACTGAGCCACCCAGGCGCCCAAAATCCAGGTAATTTCTGTAGGTAACTCGGCCCCCAGGGAGGTGAACCTCGACTCCCGTTTGTGAGCGTGAGCGGCGCCCAGTGGCCTCCCCGAGAGCACGTCCCTGTGGCTGGGAAGTCACCCACCACGGAGAGCCCTGCAGACACTACCTCAGCCCAGTGAGCTCATCTTGAGAGCATGTGCCCTTGACAGGAAGTGATGAGAGCGGCATTTTACCTGTGGTCTTCCTCCCCAAAACACGTAATCTCAGTCTAATCAAAGAGAAAACATCTGACAAATCCCGAAGACAAACCTGCAAGATACCCAGGCCGGGACTCCGTAAAGCCGTCGAGGTCATCAAGAAAAAGGCAAATCTGAGAAACTAACAGCCAAGAAGAGCCTCAGGACACGTGAGAACAGCACGTGAAATGGAATCCTGGGGGATCCTGGCGGGGAGAAAGGCAAAACCTAAAGCCTGAACGAACTACGAACTGTAGCCAATAATAACATAAATACCAGTTTATAATAATACATAAGCACCGGGACGAATGTACCAGATCATCATGAAATGCTGAAGTTAGGGGAAGCGGGGCCCAGGGTATGTAGGCCCCTTCCACGCCACGTGCTCATTTTTCCCTATGTCTATAAATATTCTAAAATTAAAAGTTTATTTTAAAATGCTGGGATAAATATATATTTTTTAATCTGTATAGAAGTATCAAAGAACTACAAGATAGTACAGAAATTCCAGGCCAAAATCTAAGCAGCAGCAAGGAGAGATCAGAATCTCCAAGGTCACTTTTCCCCTCTCCAAATACACTCAGCGGCGAAAACACGAGAGTGGGGGCTTGGGGAGTTCACAGGGTGAACAAGCAAAGTCAAATCCAGGGTCCACCAAAAGTGAGAAGTCTCCTAGGACATTCAGCTGTGACGCCAAAGGACTAACAGCTCAGGATAAAGGCAAACAAAGCTGCCCTCCCTTCCCCAAAACTCGAAGGGCTGTAAGGCTCTAGGCCATGGTGCAGAGCAGAAGCAGGAAAATACACCCACCCCGGAGGGAGTGTAAACACCGGCTCTCCAGGCTGTGCAGCCCAAACTGTAGCCTGGGGATGGTCTATGAAGCCTCAAGGCATGAATTTAAAGTCGCAGGCGGTACACCTGAGGCCCAGGCAGAACTAAATGTCGATCCTCCCTAGAGGAGAACACCTTCATTTTATGTCAGGAGTTCTACACAACTGTTTTGCAAAGCAGCCTACAGTAAAAGCGAACTAAGTATGCAAGAAAACAAGGCACTATGAGTGAAAGGCAGCAGTAATAAACATGACAGGTCTGTCTAAACTTCATATATTAGAAGCATTAGATATAGGGGACCTGCATGGCTCAGTTGGTTAAGCGACTGCCTTTGGCTCAGGTTATGATCCTGGAGTCCCCGGATGGAGTCCCACATCGGGCTCCCTGCTCAGCAGGGAGTCTGCTTCTCCTACTGACCTCTCTTCTCCTTCTTCCCTCTCATCCTTTCTCTCACAAATAAATAAAATCTTTAAAAAAAAAAGTATTAGATCAAAAACACCCCTGGCTTACTTTGTTTAAAGAAAAATAAACAGGGCACCCGGGTGGCTCAGTCCGTTGAACGTGTGCCTGCAACTCAGGTCATATCTCCAGGTCCTGGGATGGAGCCCCAGGTCCGGCTTCCTGCTCAGCAGGGTGTCTGCTTCTCTCTCTCTCTCTCTCTCTATCTCCCCCTCCCTCTGCCCGTCCCCACCATTCATTCTCTCTCTTAAATAAATAAATAAAACCTTACAAAATAAAGAACAATAAACCTACCTGAAAATCTGCAGGAGACAGGAATTTTTTAGTATTTTATTTATTTATTTGACAGAGATCACAAGTAGGCAGAGAGGTAGGCAGAGAGATGGGGGGGGGGAAGCAGGCTCCCCGCTGAGCAGAGAGCCCGATGCGGGGCTCGATCCCAGGACCCCGAGATCACAACCTGAGCTGAAGGCAGAGGCTTACCCCACTGAGCCACCCAGGCGCCCGAAGAGGAGGCAGGAAATTATAAGAAGTGAACATACAGAGTCAATAGGAAAGTCAAATAGGATTGTAGAGATGAGAAGAACAATCACCAAAATTAAAAACTGGGGGACTGATGTGGCATCAGAGCGGACACCGCAAAGTAACAAATGAAGTGGAAGACAGCTAAGAAGTTAACTAGAATGCACCAAAGAAAGAAAAAAAAAAACTGAAAATACGGAAGAAAGATTAAAGTACCCGGTAGACAAACTGAGAAAGGTGACAAAGTCAAATGTGTATTTCATCGTGGCTTCAGACGTCAAGAGCATGAGGAGGTTATTATTTGAAGAGATAATGACCAAGAATTTCCTACAAGTGATAGAAGACAGTAATCCAAGACACGAAAATCTCAACAAATCCCAAATAGGGTAAGTGAAAAGAAATCCAGCTGTTGACGGGGTAGAGTGAACTGCAGAAAACCAAAGACAAAGAGAAAATCTTCAAAGCAGCGGGGCGGGCGGGGAGCCACTCTCTTTACCTCTCCACGAGTGACCCCGCTGGCTTCGAGGGACCCGCGGAGGCCGGAAAACCCGCACGACAGCTTCACAGGCTGAAAATTACTGGCAACCTAGAATTCTAAACCTGGAAAAGAACATACAGTATTTAAAGGAGCAAAGTAAAATAAAAGTATTTTCAGACAAACAAGAACGGAGAGTTCTTCACCAACAGACCCACACTCAGGGACATTCCAGATGGCGCAGAGGGAATTGCTCTAAGTGGCCTGGGGCCTCTGCCATCCAGGAGCACAGCAAAGACCCCGGCCGGCTACACACACAGATACACGCATGCGACGACTCCTCGGGGAAGCAGAAGACGGGCAACACTAACGAAGCAACAGAAGGAAACAATGAAAGAACAAATGGAAAGGGTAATAGAAGCTGACAGGCAGCCCCAAATATAATTAAGAGTAACACTCCGAGGGCGCCTGGGTGGCTTGGTCGTTGAGTGGCTGCTTTCAGCTCAGGTCACGATCTCAGGGTCCTGGGAATCAGGCCCGTGTTGGGCTCCTAACTCAGCTGGGAGCCCGCTTCTCCGTCTGCCCATCCACCTGCTTGTGCTTCCCCAAACCCCATTGCTCTGTCAAGTAAACAAATAAAATCCAAAAAAAGAAAGAAAAAGAAAATTAAGAATTTGCTTTTTATTATTTTTTTAAGATTTTATTTATTCATTTGACAGAGACACAGCAAGAGAAGGAACACAAGCAGGGGGAGTGGGAGAAGGAGAAGCAGGCTTCCTGCTAAGCAGAGAGCCCGATGCAGGGCTCCATCCCAGGATCCTGGGATCATGACCTAAGCCGAAGGGAGAGGCTTAACCACTGAGCCACCCAGATGCCCCCAAGAATTTGCATTTTTATTTTTTTAAAGATTTTATTTATTTGACAGACAGAGATCACAAGTAGGCAGAGAGGCAGGCAGAAGGAGAGGGGGGAAGCAGACTGCCCGCTGAGCAGACAGCCTGATGTGGGGCTCGATCTCAGGACCCTGGAATCATGACCTGAGCCGAAGGCAGAGGCTTAACCCACTGAGCCACCCAGGCGCCCCAAGAATTTGCTTTTTATTTATTTATTTATTTATTTATATTTTTTTAAAGATTTTTATTTATTTGATAGAGATCACAAGTAGGCAGAGAGGCAGGCAGAGAGAGAGGGAAGCAGGCTCCCTGCTGAGCAGAGAGCCCGATGTGGGGCTCGATCCCAGGACCCTGAGATCATGACCTGAGCCGAAGGCAGAGGCCTAAACCACTGAGCCACCCAGGTGCCCCAAGAATGTGCTTTTTAAATAAAGTCTGCTGATGAACTCTTGCAGCTGCAAGAAGTGGGGTGGTGTGCACACATAGACTTGGGCAGCTTCAGATTAGTTCTAGAAAACTACACAAAAAAACTCTTAACTACTGTCATTTCTATAGGAGGAAACTGAGAGAAGAAAGGCAGACTGAGGAAATTTAACCCTATGCCCTTTTGAAAATTATGAATCTAACTTAAACATATCTGACCCTGATACTAACAATTTTATGGAGCGACAGAGAGCTAAACATACCCAAAGCACTGCTAAGAGTAACATCAGGGGGTCTTGCTTTTCCTAGTACTGACAATTTTCATAAAGTGGTAGTAATTAAGACAGCACAGTGTAGGTCTGGGACAGAAAACTACTGACCATACGGAAGGGAGCGCAGACAGATGTGCTTATCTGGGAACACCTGACTTTGGACAAAGCTGGCTTCATAAGTTGGTGAGAGAAGCAGTTTTGCGATAATTGGTGGTTATACAAGTTTAAACATAAATGAAAAGCAAATCAATAAACTTGGATTCTTACCTGCCTGGGTGGCTCAGTTCGTTAAGCGTCTGCCTTCTGCTCTGGTCATGATCCTGGGGTCCTGGGGTGGAGCCCCAAGTCAGGCTCCCGGCTCAGCAGGGAACCTGCTTCTCCCTCTGCCTGCTGCTCCCCCTGCTTGTGCTCTCTGACAAATAAATTAATAAAAATCTTTAGAAAATTAAAAAAAAAAAAAGGGTCCCTATCTTATAACACACGAATGGGAGAAAAGATTTTGCTCCGAGATACATATTTCCTAAGAAAATAACAACTACAGGGTGCCTGGGTGGCTCAGTTGGTTAAGCACCTGACTCTTCATTTCAGTTCAGGTCATGATCTCAGGGTGCTGAGATCAAGCCCTGCCTCGGGCTCCACGCTCACCATGGAGTCTGCTTGAGATTCGCTCTCTCCCTCCCCCTCCGCCCCTCCCCACTCTTTCTCTCTCTCTAAAATAAATAAATAAATCTTAAAAAAAAAAGAAAATACAAACTATTTTCTATAAATACTATTTTCTATTTCTATACAACTAAAGAAAAAGATTTATAATTTACATTAAAATTAAGACCTGTGTTAATCAAAAGATACTATAAAGAGAATGAAAACGCAAACCATAAACTGGAAAATTTTTGCCACTCCTGTTCTGAATTATATCTAGAATATATAAAGAATTTCTGTGAATTAAAAAGAGAAAAATAAACGACCCAATAGAAAAGTGGGGGGGGTAGATTTTATAGAAGAGGGAACACAAATAGTTCCTAGACATATGAAACGATGTTCAATCTTGTCATAAAACAGAAAAACATAAACTAAAAACATTGTATCATCTCACACCTACTCTGTTGCAAAAAATTAAGGATAAGATCAAATGCTAGCGAGGAAGTGGGACAAAGAACAGCAGTTTTTGTTTTTTTTTTTAAGGTTTTATTTATTTGAGACAGAAGGCAAGAACAAGTGGGGTAGGAGGATCAGGAGAGGGAGAAGCAGACTCCCCACTGACCAGGGAGCCCGATGTGAGAACACAGAGATCATGACCTGAGCCAAAGGCAGACAGCTAACCAACTGAGCCACCCAGGTGGCCCAAAGGACTGCAGCTGTACGTGTAAATGTATACAGCTTCTTTGGAAAACAGTTTGATAGTAACTAGTAAAACTGAACATGTCTATACCCTGTACCCACCAATTCCGCCTCTGGATATATAACCCTATGGAAATGTGTGCTTATGAGACACATACAAGGGACACCTGGGTGGCTCAGTCATTAAGCATCTGCCTTCATCTCAGGTTGTGATCCCAGGGTCCTGGGATGGAGCCCCGCATCGGGCTCCCTGCTTGGCAGGAAGCCCGTTTCTCCCTCTCCCACTTCCCCTGCTGATGTTCCCACTCCTGCTGTGTCTCTGTCAAATAAACAAATAAAATCTTAAAAAAAAAAAAAAAAGACACATACAAAAGTATATATAACAGCACTGTTTGAAACAAGGATCAGAAACTGAAATGTCCATCAGTGGAAGAATTAGTAAGGTGTGGGTGTTACAACCAAACATTATACACTAGATGATTATATATTATTACATAGCAATGGAATTATATCATACAGCAATGAAAAATGAATGAGGCGTCCTACAAAATCCCTGACCAGTCCTCCCCCAAATCGTCAAGGTCATCAAAAACAAGTCTGAGAAACTTTCACAGCCAAGAGGAGGCTTAGGAGAAATGATAACTACATGTGTTGTACTATCCCGGATGGGATCCTGAAACAGAAAAAGGGCACCAGGTAAAAACTAAGAACATGTAAGTAAACTATGGATGTTATTAAGTCCATAATGCATTGGGGGATGGGAAAGGGGCTTGGGTGGCTCAGTCAGTTAAGCATCCAACTCCTGGTTTTGGATCAGGTCATGATCTCAGGGTTGTGAGGTTAAGCCCCGTGTGGGGCTCTATAGTCGGCAAGGAGTCCGCTTGGGGTCCTCTCCTTCCCACTCCCTCTACGCCCCCACTCCCACTCGTACTCTCTCTCAAATAAATAAAATCTGAAAAATGTCTATTAATTAAAACATGAATGAGTTACAGCATTAACATGGATCAATTGAAAAAATAACATTAAGCAAAAGATACCATGGAAAAACAGACCTGACTCCACTTACATTAAGTTCAGGAACAAGCAAATAAATGTGTTGTTTAGGATAAGATACGGTAAAACTCAAATAAATGTGTTGTTTAGGATAAGATACGGTAAAACTCAAATAAATGTGTTGTTTAGGATATGGTAAAACT
Source organism: Mustela nigripes (assembly GCF_022355385.1). Classification (NCBI taxonomy): domain Eukaryota; kingdom Metazoa; phylum Chordata; class Mammalia; order Carnivora; family Mustelidae; genus Mustela; species Mustela nigripes. Next base: position 7,919,901 of record NC_081564.1, read on the forward strand.
ACAACTGAGTAACGGTCTTATTGCACAGGTGAGAAAGATTAGCTCACCACTTGCCCAAGGTTCACACGACCTTCCAGGGTCAGAAAATAAAGGAAGTGTAAAAACAAAATTGAGGGGGCGCCTGGGTGGCTCAGTGGGTTAGGCCTCTGCCTTTGGCTCGGGTCGTGATCCTGGGGTCCGGGGATCGAGTCCTGCATCGGGCTCTCTGCTCCGGCAGGGAGCCTGCTTCCCACCCCCCGACCCCTGCCTACTTGTGACGTTAGATAAAAAAAATCTTCAAAAAAAAAAAAAAATGAGAATAGTTGTTGCCTCTGGCAAGGGTCGTGGGTGGAGGGGAAGGAGGGAGGGAAGGCCCGTGGTCAGGTCTCAGCAGGGGCAGGCGGGGAGGAAGGGGCGTCCGGGACCGTGAAGCATGCCATTTCTTGTCCTGAGTGGAGCGTGCACATGTGTTGGAGCTGTGCTTCTTTAAATACTACATGTTTTCATATACTTCTGTATGTATGCCATACTACACAAATTTATGTTTTTATTAAAAAAGAAAAAAAATACTTGCCTGGCCCCTGGCAGGCTGTAGGCCCTGATGCATTGGCAGAAGCTTTTTCTACAGGACGCTGCTCTCCTGGATCTCCTTAGGGGTCTCCACATGGCCCTGACCTCCACGGTAGCCTCCACTGGGTTCCCCTCAGTTGAGGGAAGTGGTCTTCTGGTCAATGCACGCCTGGCTGGAGTATATGCTCACCTTTCCAGATGGGACTGTACACAGGGGTCATCTCTGTCCCTTCCTGTCATATGCCACCAGGCTCAGCAAAGCAACAGCACCGGAGTGGGAAGCAGCTGTGGGCCTGCGGGATGCGAGGGGTGAGCTGGTTTCAGCCAGTCCAGGATGAGGCTTCTGTCTGGGCACCACCCAGGCTGGAGGGCACAGGCCTCTCTCAGGACAGATGGCTGCTTGCTGCCACTCCCACTCAATTCCTGGACAAAAATCCCCACGGGCCCAGGGGACCGATAAGAGAGCTGGGCCAGTGGGCCGAGTAGGCTGAGGTCGTAGATTGGAGATGACCTCTGGGCCACAGAGCATGTAAAACTAAATCTGTCACCGAGAGGGGCTCTGGGCAAATCTGTTGATTCAGCACCAAAAGGGGTCCAGTCACCTGTAGGTTACTGATCCCCAGTTTAGCCCTGGGAGGCTGATCTACTCCCACATGTTCTACGCAAGCCTTGAGCACTGACATCCCTGCCACAAAGCCCCTTCACATCCAACAACAGGGAGACAGAACCAGACTCTCTTGAGTTCTCTTCCCAAGGGACATGGAGGGAGCCTGAGAGTTACCCATGACCACACAGCCAGTGACAGGCCATGGACCTGACGCTTCCCCCTAGCGCTGGAGAGGCCCTCCCTTTGAGAGGCTCAGCCCTCCTACTGGGGAGAGTGGGATTCCTTCAATGGGACGAACATAGGTACTCAGAACGCAAGTAGCCAGCAAACACCCCCCCCCACACCATAAACCTCATCAAGCAGTCTTCCACAGCCCTAGAAAGAGCAAACAAGATCTGATCTCAGTCTAGAAAACATTCCCCAAACTAGATCCAGGAAGGGTTGTCCTATGGGGGAAGGGGCCCCAAATCCCAAAGGCCCAAGAAAGCAAAGGCAGATGCCTTGGCAGACATAGCCAGAGTCTACCACAAGCCCTCAGCTCCACTGAGGGAAGCAAGTGGGAGTTTCAGAGACTAGGGAGTTCCTGGTTCACCCCTAACCTGAAGCCAGTAAATGGACTGACTCTGTGGGTAGACTGGGACACCAGAAGAGGCCTCATCAACAGGAGAAAGGGAGGCTGCAGGGCCAGTCCTGGCTTACAGATTCACTGAACAGAGAAAGGACCAGCCACCCAGACCCCTGAAACATTCCAAAAAAGATTCCGCACTATCACTCGGAGCCTCCTCCTGGGAATTTGCCCAAAGAAGGAAAAAGCCGTGAGCACAAAGGAGGTCACCAGAGGGTTGTTTATAGATAGACAGTGGAAGATTTAAGTGACAAAAGAGAGCCGAGAGCTGAGAGCTGCGTTGTGATGATGTTGCCCTGGACAGTCTGGCTGGCAAGGCTTAAATGCAGCAGAGCTTAGGACCTTCCTTGGTCCACATTCTCTTTATGGCTCAGGGATAAATGTTAAGAGGTGATAACATAAGCAAAGGGCTTGCCTTGTGGCCTGGCCCAGATGATCGCTCAAATAGCAGCTCAAGCAAATAAAAATGATGGAATGTGTATCACATTTAAAACTGGTAAGAAAAAAAACAACACTTGACACTGGTTATCAGTGAGAATACAAGAAGCAAGCTATTGGACGGCGACCTGACAGCACCCATCAAAGCCTTAAATGGACGTAGTCTGAGACCCAGAAATTACACTACAAAGCACTTGACCTGTGTCTTCAGATTATGCCAAAATATGTTCATGACAGTGCAGACTGTAATAATTATATACGAAATCGGAAACAAGTGTCCACCAACAGCACAAGGATTATAGTGACTGTTCCACGCACAGAATGGAATCCTGTGGGACTGTCACAAAGAGCAGGCAACCTCGGGCAGGAACTTCTCTGCGTGACGGCCGGACTGCTTTAGTGTAACTTTCATATACAGATCATTAAGTAAAAGTTCAAAACTATTTTTCTGAAGTTAGAACCAGAACACTTATTTTGAAGAGAGACACTGGGTTTCAGTAGTTTGGAAAGTCAGTAGATTTTTAATCTTATACCTTTCTTTGAACTTTTAACATTGTGTGTACATTAATGTAACACATATGTAATTATAAATACATGTGTTAATGGGGCTGTCCGGACGACAGAATTATAGGCCATTTCTTTATTGGTTTTTAGTTCTATACATATACATATGGATGTGTATATAGTTTGTATATATAATACAAATGTGTATGCACATATATGTGTATGTGTGTGCGTATATATATATAAATCTCTCTACGTATGTAGATATAAAAAAAATTTACCATCCTAACCGTTTTTCAGTTCGGTGGCATTAAATACATTTCTGTTGTTCAACCATCATGACCGTCCATCTCCAGAACATTCTAAATGGAAACCTTTCCCTGTTAAACACTTAATTCCCTATCTCTGCTCCCTGTCCCCCACCCCCAACCAACATTCCACTTTCTGTCTCTGAATTTTGGCTTCTCCAGGGATCAGTAAGTGGAAGTAGACAGTATTTCTCCTTTTGTGACTGGCTGTTACGTAGCATGTCCTCAAAGTTCATCCATGTTGTCATGTGACATGACTTCCCTTTTTAAGGCTGGATCGTATTCCATTGTGTGTACACACACACTGCATTTTTTGCTTTTCCATTCACTCAACAATTTAACATTTGGATTATTTCCACCTTTTCACTCTTGTGAATATTGTTGCTATGAACAAGGGTGTGCAAGTGTGTGGTGAAGATCCTGCTTCAGTTCTCCTGGCTACGTACCCAGAAGCAGAATTGCTGGACTGTGTGGTAATTGTTTGGACTTTTAAAGAACCGCCAGACTGTCTTCCCCACAACTGCTCTATCATTTTACTTTCCCACCAACAATACATGAGGGTACTCTTATTTTCCAACGGTTTTAATGGCTGCTAAGGAGACCAATTTGTTGGCTTCTGGCTTGTTCCTGGTAATACTGTGTGATTTGTGAAATAAGTGACATGTTCTATGTTGTCAACACCTGGCATCTTCCAGTCATCTGGAAAAACCCCACTCCCTGCCCCTGTATAGAGGTGTAGCCTGAGCAGCTCAGAAGCATCTAGACAAGAGCAACCTGCCATTTTGTGCCCCAAGAAGGGAAGTGGTGGCTGGGACACCCCTCTCCCCATCGCCCCAGGACAGAGAGGCTCCCCATCCACTTCCCCAGGACAGAGAGAAGTAGAAAATCTTAGTGAGGTGCTTACCTCAATGGGCCCTCCCAGTGCCAGGGATTCCTGGCTGGCCTGGCCAAGGCCATGGTCCCCGGAGGCCACGGTAAGGTGCTTGTTGAGTCAGGCCTCACTGCCTGTAGCCAACGGAGAATGCAGTCACCACGCAGAAGGCAGTGCCTGTGGACTCAGGGCTGGCCAAGCAGTTCTGGGCATGGCCTCCAAAGACCTGGTCAGACAGTTGTACAGTGAGGCCCCCACAGGCCTTCTGAGGTTAAGCCCAATTTCTGGGACCCCCAAATCCCCTCCCCCAGGTCTCTCAATATTTGGACCACAAAATGCCTGCATCAGAATAGGCAATCAAAGTGGGAGTGATTGAAGATGCAGATTCCTGGGCTTGAGCCCTGGGTTTAGATGCAGGTTAGATACTGTGCCTGGTGAGCTGCATCATCTAATTGAGAATGACAGACCTCAGCAAAAGCTGGTCGCATTCTCTGAGGAAGAACTCATTGGCAGGAGCATGGCTCCCAAACTAAGGCTAGGAAGGAGAGCTCCTGACACCAAACCTGTAGGGGCCATCTCTGCCAGATCCCTGGCACATAGCAAGGGTTTGGTGTAATGCCCAAGGCGGCGGCAGGAGCACCATTCCTTAGGACCCTGCCCCCCGGCCTGGCTGAGGGATCTCCAGGAGAAAAAAGACAAAAAGGCTTCAGAGTGGTACCACCAATGCACAATTCCGAAGGGTCTGGCATTTCCCCTGTAACGGTAACGGAATACATGATGGGCACCACACTGAACTCCTTACGGGCTGATTCTGTCCTCGGCCCAGAAGCTATGCAAGCTCAGGCCACGGAAGCAAACTGCCTGGCCCCTGACCCATAGCTCTGACAGTGGGAGAGCAGGGACTTTTAAAAGAACCTAACCTGATTCCAAACTGGGCTATGAACAAGCTGGAAGCGGCTGGGGGAGAAGGACAGGGTCCGTTAAAACTTCCCCTTCCTCATTGGTGTGTGAACTCCAGACACCAGAGGGTACCCGTGGTGATTAGGCACTTGGGAGCCCATCCCTTGTCAAGATCCTTCATCTCCTGGAAGGCGGCTCAATGGGATAGCCAGAGAGCTGGGCAGCCTGATTCTGTCCCTGCTTCCTGGGGCTCCCTGCCCTCATGACTTTTTTTTGTGAGACCAAGTGATAGCAGCAATGTGCCAGGTGAGATCTTCAGCACCCTTTAAGTCACACTCCTCCCATTCTTTGATGTGGACCAAGAATGTCTCCATCCCACATGAGGTGTGCGGAAAATGCAGCTTCAGTTGCCTCTTCCAGTCCGGTTTTGACCCTAGCCTGGTGAGAATAGAAATGCTGGAGCTGCACGTCGAGGGGTCAGAGGGATCCAGTCCAGGGTGTTGCTGGGATGCGGGGCCGGGGAGGATCCAGGGGCTAGCCGCAGAGGTGAGGGCCAGCCCAGGAAAGGGGAGGAACATGCTGGTGCTGAAAGGAGGTAATACACAGGGCTTGGGCTCCAAGGCACATCCTGACCCCATGGGAATCTTAGGGGTAATAGTAACAAGTCTGGCATGTGGCAACACATAGGGTGTGTGAGGGCTTCATCCCCAAGCCAGGGAAACGGCAAAAAGGTTTCACCTTTTTTCCCAACGCACTGACTGGTAACAGCTGCTAAGAGGAAGCCGAAGGCCATGAAGCTACACTCAGAGCAAGCATCCAGGCTGATGAGCAGCGTCTCGCCCCGCGGCAAGCTCACCTGGAACGCCCCCAGCGGCTAGCTGGGATCTTTAAAAACTGCTTGATCAAATGGTGCTGCCCAGGCTTTGAGTCTCATACTGAAAGATACTCAGAACAGTAACATTTTTGCCCATTTGAAGTTGTAGTTATCATGTTCTGAGCTCCTAAACTACTGAACACTTCCACTGTTTTTACACTGTAGCACAGAACTTCCCATGTATATCAAAATCACATTTTGTACCACCTTTGACTAATTTTGTTTCAGTGAGCATTTCGGGCTAACTGTACCGTTCTCCCCACCTTCACCTCCAAGTTCAGGGTACAGTGAAAAGCATGGCGTCTTAAGAGGAGGGTAGGTGAAATCTCCCAGCACCAAGCGCAGGGAATGTGCCCCCTGTTGATCCCGTGACAGAATGCCATAAGACCTGTTCAGTGCCCTTGACAGAACTGGGCAGAACCAGCCACAATCAGGCCAAAGACTCTGCCCCAGGAGAATTTAACCAATCAGAAATGCAAATGGGTGAACCAGCTCAGTGTTCCCCAAAGTTCCCAATTTTCCTGGCTCCCAACATTCTGGGAAGAAAGGCAAATAATTCTGGCAAATAATTCTGGGGCTGAATCAATGCATTGTGAATCAGAGAACCCCACCCCCCCAAAAAAGAAAAATAAGAATCTATAAAGGGCTTCCATTCTGATCAACCCAACACCATTACTGTACAAAAAACAGTTTTATTAGTTAATTACCCCAGGTGTGCCTCTGTTCATGCTCTAGGTCACACCCCTTTCTCAGATCCGGCCCAGGCTCATAGGCAAGTTACCAGATTAGCAAATAGGAAAATTGTTCTGCAAAATAGCAACTGTCAGCTTAAGGCATTACTAACATTGCAGAAGGAAGCAAGGTTACTGGGGAAGTTTGGACAGCTCAGGATGATGATTTCCGGAACAGGAAACCCTCTCCGAAAGCGCCAGCCCATGCTGCTGTCTGACATGGGGAAGGACACTCTTGCTCTGGGTGATAGGTCACTCTTATAACTCACCCACAATGTCACAGACAAAACTCTGTCTATTCCTCAAGCTTTCAGATTTAGAAATTAGTTATATAAAAAGCACTCTGTCCCAGAAGCCCTGGCACATCTGCAGGCCTCCCAGAGAGCTCCCTCGATCCTCCCTGACTGGAGCAGGGGAGGACAGAGATATATGGAAGGTCGGTCAGGCTCAGTTTTTAAAAATGAATTCACTACTAGAAATATGGAGCAAGGGGTAGAAACCCCTGCTGCAATTACATGCGGAATCATTGTCCTCCCAGAGAGCGGGCTCCTCCGGGCTCCTTCAGTCCACGGAAGTGCTCAGAGCAGGGCAGGCCAGTGTGGCCAGAGAGCTGCCGCCTGCCTCACTGCATGCCGAACCACTGCTCCTGGTCAGCCCACTGGGCCGCCTCACTGTCGCTGCCCTCCAGGTCCCCTTCTTCCCCACTCCCTTCCATGTCGTCCACATCCTCCTCCTGAGTGGCATCCGTGGGACTCTCCTCCTTCTCCATCTTCTGCATCCCCTCTAGAGACTTCTGGTCATTGGGGTCCAAACTAGGGGACAACAAAACAAAGGAGAGGCCTGAATCTCTGCCTTGCTTCTTGCTGGCTGATGCGTCATCTCCCTGGCACGGCAGTGAAATGACCACCCAGTCACAGAGAAACTGCTAACGCCTGGCCTCTCCAAATAACTCTGGTTCCACAGGCGAGATCGAGGGAGTCCACCACTAGAAGTGAAAATAGGTGTCTTGTCCTAATTTTTAGAAATCTCAGTTGGACTTTTCTCCACGTATTTCTTATAAATTTTCACACTTCTTACCCCAGCATTCTGCTAGAGGAAAATACTAGATAACACAAATGAAAAAGCAGCAAACAACCATTAACAGAAAAATTCAAATGTAATTTCTTAACAGTATCAGATTTTTAAGCTACAAAGTTACAAAAAAAATACTTATTTTTCTGTGAGTGAAGTTGTTTCATGTTCTTATGATATAATTAACCACATCAGCATTTTAGTAGTCAACCAAAATTGTCATGCTTACCATGGACCACATCTGTCAGCTCCTAGGTTAGACCCCAGGACCCAAAGCTACCTCTACTCGGGCACGTGAGTTTAGCAGCTAAGAATCACTACACTTGCCAAAATTCCCAAAGTTCAGAGTCTCCAGAACATTTATTTACTTGGCTTCTAAGCAATTCTTCCTCTAGCCTTTGTGATTATCACCAAGGCCAGGAGATGTCCAGTCGCTAGCAAATTCCACCTCTACTTATGTAACTACAGATTGATTTGTAACCTCTGAAACCCTCCATACAACTCTCACCCATACCCAGGGCTCCGCACCCTTGGGACTCCCAACTTGCCTTCTAGAGACTACTATGAAAGCACTTAGCACGTGACATTGATCAGTCTACATGCCTGCGACTCAGAGTTCCCAGAATCGCAGCATACCCAGTGGTTACTGAGATGCCAGGTGCTCAAGTGCTGAACAAATAAATGGATGTGATCAGACTCGATTAAAGACAGGCCTTCACCATAATCTTACAGACACACAGACAACCCTCAAAAAAATCACTTCTATATTAAACAGTAAGAATACCACTATTTATTTAGTATTTACCATGTACCAGGCACAGCACTAAGAGCTTTACATGGAATAATAATTTAATCCTCATTTAATCACTTAATACCTAATAAGGTAGATATAGACAAATTTGTTAGTAACTTGCCCAAGATAACAGGTGAAGGTAATATTCAAACTTCAGCGCTTAAGTTCGTTACTACAGTAAGTAGAAACATGGGAAAGTACTTACAATACTTTTGATTTGAAAAAGCAGAATATAAAATATATACTACATATACCCTATAAAAATATGTTTATGTGTGGGCAAAGCCAGGAAGATGATCTATACAAATGAAAACAGATGATATAGTGGTATGGGCTGGTTATGAGTGAAACAGTTCTTTAAAGTTGCTTATAATATGCTTTATGACTTTTTTTTTTTTTTCTTAGAAGTTATGTACTCACAAATAACTCTTCTACCATTACTGTTATTACTCTGTTTTCAACCATGGGCACAAAAGCGTTTCCAGAACTCCTATCACATAGTTCCCTGCCTCCTCTTCCCCTCATTGACCTTCCCCCCATGGGAGGCTAAGTGCCTACCTTAGTGCTATACTATATTGGTCCATTGCCTCCTGATACTCATTGACAGCTACAAGGAAATCTCCTAGGATCCGATGCAGGACACAGTCACTCTGATTAGCTAGTGCGTTCCTCAGCAAAGCAATTCCATCTTCATATTTCTGTTCTCTGCCTGAAAAGAAAAAGTTCCTCATTTTCCTACTTAACACAACATTCTGAAAATATACTCCCATCTCAAATTATATAAACAAAAGCACAACAATGATCAAAATCCAATAATCTCTTTGTAGATGTCCTTAAGAGAAGAGTGGTATGGCAAGAAATAAGAACAAGTTTATATGACTTCCTATTCCATTAAGAAACGTGGAGCCTGAGATCTGATTTTTTAAATTATACTCTTAAACTAAGTTCAAACAAAAAGCCAAAATGCATTTTATTTACCAAACTAGCCCAAACCCAGGATTTCATCATAAATCAGGACTAAGAAAGGAAAAGTCATAAGCAAATCCAGATGGGTCAAAACTGTTCGAGCTGGCTTAAACCAGTTCTAGGGCGCCTGGGTGGCTCAGTGGGTTAAGCCGCTGCCTTCGGCTCAGGTCATGATCTCAGGGTCCTGGGATCGAGTCCCACATCGGGCTCTCTGCTCAGCGGGGAGCCTGCTTCCCTCTCTCTCTGCCTGCCTCTCTACCTACTTGTGATCTCTGTCAAATAAATAAATAAAATATTAAAAAAAAATAGCATGCACATCCAATCATTTAAAAATAAATAAATAAATAAATAAAATAAAACCAGTTATATTCAGCCCAAACTAGTTCAGGACAACCAAAACCAGATCAAAGTGAGCTGAACAGGTACCAACCAAGTATAGCTGGTTTGAGCCACTCAAAAAGTGAGTCACTGCCAATCCAAGCCAGTCTAAACCATCTACATTTGGTTGTGCTAAATATAAACCAATTCACACCAAACTTGCTACAAAAGGCACACACCTGTCTGGTCATCTGTAACCAGCTGGGACCAGGAAATCCAAATGAAACCAGGTTTTATACAAATAACAACAGAAGGGAATTAAGTAAGATACACTTACTAAGTAGTTCTGCTTTTTTCACCACAGCCTTAATGTAATCCGGCCTTTGGGTCAGGGCTTTATCTAATAAAGTTTTGGCTTTCTCCTGTGTCACTGGGTCTTCAAGACAAACAGTGGCTAAAAGGGTAAGGGTCTGTGCATTTGCTCCCAGAGTTTTGTAAACGTTGTTAGCCATTACCATTGCTTCGCGAATGCTGTTGGAAGCCAAGTAACATTCAATGAGACCTGAAAAAATTTAAAAAAAGTTTAACCACACTACCATTCTAAGCAATGCTTCCACGCTGACAGTCTTCCAAATTGCAAAGCTTCAGACAAAGGGCAGGCCAGGGGAAAACTGATGACATTAGAGAGTACGGAGATGGAACAAGAAGTGCTCCTCAGAGCACTTCAGGGATGTAGAAAAAGGCTGCATGCACTGCAAAGGCACCTTTAGTTAGCAAAGGAAACAAACAGGTAGAAGTAAAACAAAGCAGGTAGGCAGCCCAGCTGAATGTTAGAGGAATAAACATGACCTTAATCATTACTTGAAACAGAGATGATGCTGACAACAAAGCATATGGTTCCATTGCCTTTTTTTTTTTTTTAAAGATTTTATATATTTATTTGACAGAGAGAGATCACAAGTAGGCAGAGAGGCAGGCAGAGAGAGAAAGGAGGAAGCAGGCTCCCTGCTGAGCAGAGAGCCTGATGCGGGACTCAATCCCAGGACCCTGAGATCATGACCTGAGCCGAAGGCAGCGGCTTAACCCACTGAGCCACCCAGGCGCCCGGTTCCATTGCCTCTTAATGAGCTATTAATTTCTGGCTGTATCCAGTCACCTCTAGTCCTAGGCTTACGTGGGAGAAATGACAGTTGCAAGTGAATGTCCAATTCTACAAGACTACTATTTTAGTGTAATTTCTACTAATGGACCTAGGGAGCAACCTAAGAAGAACAGGTTTTCATTTGAAACATAAAAGTTATCTCAAAGACATTTGCTGAGGGTTTCCCTAACCTAGATGGAAAACGCTTATCAGATATACCAAATACACTGAGATTGGCAGCTTCTGCCTCTTACCACACCCACAACAAGATGCCCAATGGGGACACTTCAAGCAGAGACAACTCTCAACTCTTCTTGCCAAGAACTTGAGAACAGAGGAAGTACTTTTTGACACAAAGTACAAAACAGAAAAACAGCTTAAACCCAAACCCACGCACCCCCGGCAGATTCTGTCTGCGTACTCCTCCGCCCTAGCAGCATTTATGACATCTGTGCACATCTGCCACACACTATGGTGCTGAACCAGACATTACCTAACTCTTCGGGCCAATGTGCTGGATTCCAAATATGGTTGTTTAGGGGCACTTGGGTGGCTCAGTGGGTTAAGCCTCTGCCTTGAGCTCAGGTCATGATCTCAGAGTCCTGGGATCGAGCCCTGCGTTAGGCTCCTTGCTCATTAGGGGGCAGGCCCCCTCCCCTACTGCCTGCCTCTCTGCCTACTTGTGATCTGTCAAATAAAGAAATAATTTAAAACAACAACAACAGGGCGCCTGGGTGGCTCAGTGGGTTAAGCCGCTGCCTTCGGCTCAGGTCATGATCTCAGAGTCCTGGGATCGAGTCCCGCGTCGGGCTCTCTGCTCAGCGGAGAGCCTGCTTCCCTCTCTCTCTCTCTGCCTGCCTCTCCATCTACTTGTGATTTCTCTCTGTCAAATAAATAAATAAAATCTTTAAAACAACAACAACAAAAGAATATGGTTGTTTGTAACTACTGAGCAGTTTTATTTCCCTGCTAACGGCCCTCTTGGAGCTTCAGAAGGAAATGGAAGGAATGCTCTTCATGACTCCAATGCCTCCACCAATAAAGGAAGCTTGACTAGAGGCTGCGAGAAGCACCAGAGAGCGTAATCTGGAGAACCCGGAGAAGGTCCTCTGCTCCCAATGACTCTAACCATCACTCTTTCCAAGCATCGTGGAGTTCGCTATTTAACTGTACTCCTGGGCTCTTGTGAAACTGATATGCAGTAGAAAGGAATTAGCGTGATAAAAACAGCTGAGAGACTAGGAAGTTAGTTTTAGGATCAAAAATTTAGGGGCACCTGGGTGGCTCAGTGGTTTAAGCCTCTGCCTTCGGCTCGGGTCATGATCTCAGGGTCCTGGGATCGAGCCCCACATCAGGCTCTCTGCTCAGCGGGGAGCCTGCTTCCCCCTCTCTCTCTGCCTGCCTCTCTGCCTACTTGTGATCTCTCTCTATCAAATAAATAAATAAAAATCTTTAAAAACCTAATCTAGAACCAAAAACATGGTTTGCTGGGGATACTTTAAGAACAAATCCACAATACACACAGTTCTCTATCTAAGCAGATTTCGTTCTTTACCCAACTTTCAAATTTCCTCAAATCTGAACTCATCTTCCTGTTAAGAGCAAGTCACTCTTAGACTCCTGGGTTTATTTTTAAATTCTTACAGAAATATGCTTTGGAGGAAATGCATCTTATAAGATCTATTTTAACATCTGTGACTGAGTCACCAAATGTTGCTGAAGCTGGCATAGCTCCTCTGAACTCCTAGGGTCAGTTCACATGAACTTAAAATAGTATGTAACAAAACAAAGTTTGACCATGATCGTGCCCACTCAGGAGGTCACAATGAACTGACTAGTTCCCACAACCAACACTGTCATATGGATATGAAGTTACCCTTTGAGTAACATTTCTGGCCGAGGTAAAACAACTATTAAAAAAGAATAAAGAGGGCGCCTGGGTGGCTCAGTGGGTTAAGCCGCTGCCTTCGGCTCAGGTCATGATCTCAGGGTCCTGGGATCAAGTCCCGCATCGGGCTCTCTGCTCAGCAGGGAGCCTGCTTCCCTCTCTCTCTCTGCCTGCCTCTCTGCCTACTTGTGATTTCTCTCTGTCAAATAAATAAATAAAATCTTTAAAAAAAAATAAAAATAAAAAAGAATAAAGACATAACTAAGCGATCTAGCACAGTGCCAGCATAGACTCACATTAAGGAGTGGGCCACGTTTAAGAAATAAAAATAGGACCAAAAAACCCTAACTACTCCTTCACCAAAAACCAGGAAAAGAGAATAAAAAAAAAATTCTGAAGGTCCAGTGAAAATCCTAAATGAATTTTAAAATGTGTAATGCAAACTTGACCACATATTGGCATTACCTGGGGTCTTCAAAAAAATATCAGTGCCCATCTCCCAAATGCAATATTCTGATTTAGGTAGTACTGGATTTAGTACTGGATTTCTGATTTAGGTAGTACTCAGTACAGTCCTGGCAGTACTGGTAGTACTGGTAGCATGAGGATTTTTTAAAAGTACCCCCAGATGGGGCGCCTGGGTAGCTCAGTTGTTAAGCGTCTGTCTTTGGCTCAGATCATGACCCCAGTGTCCTGGGATAGAGCTCCGCATTGGGCTCCCTGCTGAGTGGGGAGCCTGCATCTCCCTCTCCCACTCCCCCTGCTTGTGTTCCCTCTCTCACTCTGTGTCAAATAAAAAATAAAATCTTAAAAAAAAATCTTGATTTTGGCTCAGGTCATGATCTCAGGGTTGTGAGATCAAGCCCCCGCGCTGGGTATGGAGCATGCTTAAGATTCTCTCTGTCTCTCTCTCTGCCCCTTCCCCCCCAGAACTAGTGAGCACATGTGCACTCTTTCTCAAAAAAAAAAAAAAAAAAAAAAAAAAAAAAATTAAAATCTTCCACCTGAGTGTTGATGCTACACACCTACTGACTCACACCATTCATCTTTTTCATCTTACCTTCGTAACAATCTAAGCGACAAGGTGCAAGCCGTATAGCCTCCCGAAAGTGGATTATTGCTTCTTGGACTCTGCCCATGTTTCTAAGTGCTGCTCCCTTAAGTAGCAAAGCTTGAACACTATTACTGTTCAGCTGAATGGCCTTTGCCCCTAAATAGAGGGCCCGAGAGTAGCGTTTGCTATAAAAGCTATGACACCTGGAGGAAAAAAAAAAAAAGGCAACATTACCTGAGAGAAAACGGTAAAGAAACTTCATTCAAAACCAAACAGAAGGTCCTCTACATGATCCTTATTACAAAGCACACTTACAGCTTTAACCTGAGATATTAGCAGGCAGGAGAGACAAAACCAAGAAAATCTAAATATTTATTCTGGAGGGGAAATACTGATATGGAAGGGAAAAATTATGGGAAAGAACCTGATATCTGGATATGTTATCAAGTGAGAGATATTCAAAGAATCTGTAAAGCCATGATGAGTAACAAAACAGCAGCTTCTGGCCTGTTCGCTGATGGCTTCCAGTGCTGAGCTCGATGCACTATCCCAGTGGACACCTAGTCCATGAAAGTCTGCGAAAAGACTCAGTGAGGTAACTAATGTGTCCCAAGTCAATGTGATCTGAATTCTGATTATCTCTTAAACCTGTGTTTTCAACCTATATGCTATTTGGGAGGAACCACAATTTCCCAAAGAATGTACTGAAAACTGGAGAGAAGAGAGAACGCATAAACATACCCAGAGACCACCCAGGGCTCTGCATGCTGATCAGAAATATTGAAAAGGCGGCAGCCAAGGTTCTCCACGTCCTCTAGTCGCCCTTCTCTTGCCAGGAGGTAGCCATATACATCCATTCCTGGAAAGGAAGAGTCTTTTTTTTTTAAAAAAAGCAGGTGTCCTTTATTAAAAGCACAACAGCCTTTATCAGAGCCCCCACTCAAGCCCCAGCTCCAGCATATTCTGAGCCCTTTCCACCAGGATGAGCTCTTCCTACTAGCATTCCCACTTTCCTACAATATGACTACTAAAGGGGGCGCCTGAGTGGCTCAGTCAGTTGGAAGTCTGACTCTCGGATTTCGGCTCCCGTCATGGTCTCAGGATGGTGAGATCAAGCCCCACATGAGGCTCTGTGCTCAGCAGGAAGTCTGCTTGAGACTCTCCCTCAACTTCTGCCCCCCACTATGGCTTGTAGGCTCTCTCTCCTTCTCTAAAATAGGCAGATAAATCTTAAATTTTTAAAAAAATGACTTTTTAAATAAGGAGGAGCAAGGGGAGCAGCAGGCGGAGGGAGAAGCAGGCGCCCTACTGAGCAAGGAGCCTGATGCAGTACTTGATCCGAGGATGCTGGCATCATGACCTGAGCCAAAGGCAGACGCTTAACCGACCAAGCCACCCAGGTGACCAGAGGGAAAAAAAAAAAAAAGACTATTAAAAAAGACAAAACACATCCAAAAAGTTTAAAAAGCAAAGGAGGAGAAGGATCCACAACTCACAATGTGAAAGCCAGTATTTTTGGGAACTGTTTGTCACTACAACCTGTGACATGATATACAGTTATCCTAACTCAAAACCAGAAAGGGCCCAAAAAGGCTTCATGTAATTACTTTTCAAGAAACCTAGATACAGTCCAGGGTGCACACTTAATATGCTGGTTAGTCTCAGAAAAAGTAGCCTATCCCAGAAAAAAGCATCTAGTTCTTTTTGGAGTCCAGATGATTTAAGATCACCCTACTCCCTCCTTATTCTTACTCCTGCTCAATAAAAAGGGTCCCATGCTTGCTGTCACCCATCTCTTACCACCATCCCCCTTCATTCCTTGTTATCCCTTCAGACTCCGAGGAAAATGTCTATCTTGCCAGGATTACTGCAATACTCCCTGCTGGCCTCAAACTCGGGCCTGAGCTTTCAACTCCAAGCTGCCAACTACTGCCAGACTACTATGTTTAACACACCATTTTCATCATGGGCACAGACAACTCAGAGAAGATAAATAAGCACTAGGCAGGAGGGTCTCAAGACCTTGGGCAAACAATTTCATATTTCTGGATCTGTTCTCTCATCTCCCTGCTCTGTAGTTCTCATGGCTTAAGAGTCTCCAGGACTAACAACTGTCACTAGGCCATATTTTTCTGATGGCCTCTTTTGGGACTTCATAAGCAGATTCCAGCCTACCTATCAGACCTTATTTCCCACTACCTGTCACTCACTGCCAGGCACTGGACACTCATCCCTTTGAAGTCCCTACGGCTCACCCCTTCAGCTACAATCTTTGAGACCAATGATTAATTAATGATTAATTACTTCCTTTAGTCACCTCATTACTTTATTATTGCCTGTTCACTTACACTCTTTTAAGTATACTAAGGACACAGTAAAGCTAAATGCCCTAAAGGATATTTTGGGGTTTTGGGGATGCCATCCAAAATCTCAGGCACATCATAAATTTATAAATCATAAAGAAGGGCTATTACCCCTCCTAAAAGAAAAAGAGTCAAATAATGATCTGCCTGGAAATGACGCTTGAGTTCAAGCAAAAGCAACTGCTCAAAATGGAAGTACTCAAGTGTTAGAGACATGTAGCAGACCTAAAAAAAGGTAAAAGGCTACTAAAATAAGTTTCACAAAATATTTCTATGAAAAATGGTATCAGAATATTACTCTACATTGTCTGCCCTTTTTTTGCTGACCTTCCCCTCTGCAGCCACTTCCACCATGCCTCAAAAATTACTTACCTTTTATCAAATAAGGATCCAACATCTGCGCCTGTTCAAACTTGAGGACAGAGTTTTTATTGTCTCCAGCTCTGAAGTACAGATCTGCTAAGCTTCCCAGCAGGTCCACGTTATCACGCAATAAGGACTTTTTCTCTAGTGAACTTCAAAATATTAAACATTGACCCCTAATATTTATTATGCATCCTCTTAGTTTCTGAATCTGGGTGACAGCATATAAGCACTATTTTCTTTTGTATATATATGACATTTTTCATAATAAAAAGCTTTTCAAACAAACGGTATACACTAGATTTTCTTATTCTGAGCTTGATTTAAAGAAAGTTATACACAGTAAGAAAGCCAATATATAGAATGAAGCAGAAATTTCTCTCATTACCTAGAAAGAACCTTCTAGCTGCAGGTTTTCAGAGGACAATATGATCCTAAATGTAATGTCATTCAAAAGTGACTTTGCATAACACAAAACACAAAGTCCAAGGATTAGGACTTTACCTGACTAGAAAGAAAATCCCAGTCGTAAAGAGGTAACCCAAGTCAGATGCTGCAATCTACGCTTCTGGGACATCCAAAAAGATGTTCTTCCAGGTTCCAGCATGACAACTAAGGCAGCTGGCTGTGCGAGGGTTACCACTTTTGCAAATACAGAGCTGAACTAGGTCGAAGTTTACCTTTAACAGGTCCTCAAAACAGATTATTACCCTTAGGACCAGTAAGTACATTAAGAGACTAAACTAAGCCAGAGGACAACAGGCTGCAACACCAAGAAATAAGCATCTCATATTTCTATTTTGCTAATTTCTATTTTATACCAGATCTGCATGAAGGAAAGGGCCTCAAGAACACTGAATTAACTTTGTGGCTCTCACCAGATGGTATTGATTGCTCTCGAGTTGTCACCAGTATGCACAAAAGCATACGCTTTGATCCACACAGAGAGCCAATCCAAGTTAGGCACAGTCTGGATCACGTTCATTGTCATCGATGCCACCTCTGCGCCTTTTACAGAAAGGGAAAGCAAACCTAATCCAACAAAAAAACGAGAAATAAGTAAAGCTTAGCATCCCTCTTCCACAATGCAAGAAGCATTAGGCTACTCTTTCCATTGGCTACAAGGTAACACATTTCCCTATTCTAAGCAAGATGCAGATGACAAAACCACCATAATTTAACATTTCTTGATTTGTGAAAAACACATGACAACAGTAGTCTACTGAATTACTCTCTGGAAGTCAGGCATGGAAAAAAAAACTTTTTTTAAAATTTACCTTTTTAGTAATCTCTACACCCAACATGGGGTTTCAACTCATGCCCCGAGATTAAGAGTCACAAGCTCTTCCAACTGAGCCAGCCAGGTGCCCTTGACATGTACAGATTCTAATGTACAGCTAAGAGTGAGAACTACCAACTCAGAGAGTAAACAATCTATAGAAATAGACTGAGAATGATCTGTACCTAGTATGGCATCGAGGGCTAATGGGCACTGCCTCAGCACTTCCTTATAGCTGGTGACTGAAGGGCGCTCCTGACCAGCCTTCTTGTACAGGTTTGCCAGCATCATGTTTATCTGTAATAAACAAAAACAAAAGACAGTAAGATAAGTGTATATTGCAAAGAAAATATCTCACCATCAATTAAGATCTGATTTTTTATTACCAGCTACTATTCTACTTTTTACTGGAAAATCTACCCACAGCCCTGTGGAAATAAACAAAGACCAATCCCATTCTTCAAACCAGAGGAAATCACTACCTTCGCTTTTCCTACATCCTCCCATTTCTAAGAGGAAAATCAAATTCCTCTCACTTACCCAACCAAAAGGTCCTGTACTATCTGGACCAAAGATGCTGCCTCTGGAGATGGGAGTAATATTTATTTGAGAAATTTTACACAATTCTAATTACCTTGATTCTTTCGATCTTAAGACAGAAGATGAATTACCCTAGGAGTGCTCAAGTTTACATAATTTAAATACAATTAATATCAGCACATAAGAAAATGAGGAATTCCTAAAGTAGTTTGTTAAGAAAAGTCAGATGAATTTTCCCCAAAAAGAAAATGACAGATACAGAATTAAATACTTGGCTTCTCTCTGACAATTATTCTAGCAGCTAGACTCTAGCCTTTCTAACACTGAAAGCACAGACCCACAGGTACTATCTGACTCATCAAAGTGAAGCTAAAAAAATTAAACTTTAACTGACCTCTGGAGATACAATTATCCAGAGATTAGCTACATCATTTAAATCCAGTAAATGCATTTTTAGTGCAATTCAAATTTGTTACTCAGTAGAGCTCTTCTAAAATAACCCTTTCTGAAAACACAAGGAAAATCTAAGAAAACCTAAAAGTTTCAAAGAACGTAGAAGTTACAGGGAAAGTAAATGATCTTCTTAATAGGAGAGAGAGAGAAAAAAAAAAACATTCCAATTTAAAATTAATAGATCTTAAACATAGCAGTGTTTGCCAGATCATTAACCTAAGGAAGCAATCAACATGAGGACACACAAAAAGCTAATCCCCAATCTCTTCGGTTATTTGTAGCCTGGTACGCCAGATTTTTATTCAAAAGAGTGGCTCTGAAGATGAAAAACATCTGCTCTAATTATGACTTACAGTATAAAAACAATCTAGTATGGCATTAATCCATACTGATGATTCAAATAATGAAATAAATGAAATACTAGACATAAAACTTTATTTGGCCTCAGCTTTTCCATTTCAGGCTATGTTGAAAATGCAAAAGAAAATACTTAAAGGAAAACTCCAGTATTAGTGTCAATACTTGAAAAGAATAAAAGGTTAAATTTAAGATCCTTTCTTGACTGCTTGTTATTAACTATGACCAAGAGACCATCTGTCTCAACAAATATTAAAATTCCCTTTAGACTACCTGTCACTTCAAAATGAGTTTTAAATACTACCTATGAGAAAGTCAATTCTTTTTAAGACAGACCCTTACTTGGGAACATCACAAAGCCACATTACACCAGTTATAAATACAAGCAGTCATCTTTTTCTTAAAAATAAGTGAGAAATGGTATGTTGATATGTTTACTCTTAAAAGTTGAAGATTTACCAAGATATAATAATCTCACACTGGAATTTTCCTTTAAAATGTGAAGAAATGTGTGGTGGTGTTTACCATACATTAACAGACGTTCATTTAGACGTATTTTGACTCACTTCCTTGTCCTTTACACAGACTGAGAAGCCAGTTAACTCCCTAACGGACAAGAAAGAAAAACTGTAAATATTATAGGTTTATGTTTGAGGCACACATCTTTGTTTGTTCCTGGCTACAACAGCTCTACAGAATGATGGATATGTACTCCTCACAAATGTGGATTCTGCTAGTCCCTCTTAAAACACAGCTTTAAACACCAAAGTGCTGGATACCACAAACTGAGTTTATTTGCCATTACTCATTTTCAAAAAATGTCCCCACTCTCAAGGCATTGAGGAAACTGTGGTACATTTCCAATAAGATAAGGAAAAGACATCATTCAAAACGGCATCTTCCGAAAGGAAGACACTCTACACATACACAAAAAAATAATACTTGGGATAAATCTTTCATAGTGTATCAGAAAACCACTTAGTATATAGCCTCCAAGCTCATTATGAAACAGGTTGGTCTATAATATGCTTCCAAATGTCCTTACTAGCATTAAAAAAACTAGGAAATAGCTTATTTTTTAAGATACTCAGAAAATAGTAAATAAATTCTCAATATAAGGAGATGCTTAAACACATTCTCGTCAAGTTTGACTGGTTACTTTAAAACTCAGCAACACTTAGGTGAAAAAACACGAATACACCACTGCTTGGGCTCCTTTTAAGGGCAGGAGGAGGTACAGAGACATTTTACATATAAAATTCACTGTTAAGCACAAGTTGCACCGAATGGGTCTTTAATGAAGTGAGGAAGGCAGGCCACATGAGAGCATATGTTAGAGTATTAGCTACTGATGTGAATTCAATACTAAGAACAAGGATTCTCACTGTTTGTCTAAACTGGACTCAAAACAAACTGTAATCAAAGATACCCGATATGATACTCCTTACAGAATATTATTTTTAAAAGTACTCTTTCACATATGAACTTATTTATTTTTCCAAAGGTCAGCAGAGAAAAGTATTATTAACCTCATTTTATAAATTAAAAAAAGTAAAAGTTCAGATTGGTAACTTGCCCAAGTTCACACTACACCGTTCATAGCTTGTATGGCCTAAACTCAGACAAGATACCAGATCTCTTGATTTTGGCAGAAGGTATTCTATTGATTGTAATATGTTGCCAAATCAAACACAAATATATATCCCACATACACATAAGTACATAAAGATTTTGTAATCTTGGATTTTAAAACAAAAGGATTGATAAGCTCATTCACTATCAATTATCATTATCGTGCTGTAGGCGTATCTGCGTATACCTACAGCATGCAAAAGATGAGGTTTTTTAAAAAAAAGAACCATTGCCACATGGAAGCATTTGCAAATTATTATTTCCTCTGGTAAGATACCAAAGAATGAAGAACACTTGTAGTATTCTCCAGCTATCATTTTCATCAGCTTAATTTTCAGGGTTTCATAAGAAAGTAATTCTTCTCTCTGAACCTCATCCACTCCATTAATAGGGGAACAAAGTGAGTCAAGAGTAAAATGTTCAGATGGACTCCCTAGGCATGGAGAAAACAAGGAGGAAGTGGGTTGGAAGGACCGGGCAGAATATTATGTAACAAATTGTTATTTCAACTTACTTTGGGAGTCCTTTGTCTTGAAGGGATCCCATCAAGTATAGCAATGGCATCTTTATCTTGTTTTAGCATTGTGTAACATTCAGCCATTTTGTATTTCACTTCAATTTCAGATGGAAGACACTAAGAGGCAATGAAAACATCTCTTCAAAATACTACTTCAACAGTATGGCAGTTCTTTAAAATGTTATACATACATACAGTCACCATATGACCCAGGAATTCTGCTCCTGCACATATAGCCAAGAGAACTGAAAACCTATGTCTGCACAAAAACCTACACACAAATGTTGGGGCACCTGGTTGGCTCCATCAGTTAAGCCACTCACTCTTGATTTCAGCTCAGGTCTTGATCTCAGGGTCATGAGTTTAAGCCCTACGTTGGGCTCCATGCACAGCATGGAGACTACTTTAAAAAAAAAAAAAAAAAAAAAAAAAAAAAAAAAACAACGTGCACACAAATGTCCATTCCAACATTATAATGACAGACAAAAAGGGCGAAGTAATGCCCATCAACTAAAGAATACCTAAAATATGGCATATCCATACAATGCTGTATTTTTTTTTAAGATTTATTTATTTGAGAGCAAGAGTGAGCACGAATGGGTGGGAAGGAGCAGAGAGAAAGGGAGAAGCAGACTCCCCACTGAGTAGGGAGTCCAACTAAAGGCTTGATCCCTGGACCCTGAGATGATAACCTGAGCCAAAGGCAGATGCTTAACTGACTGAGCCACCCAGGCATCCCCATACAAATGGAGTATTACTTGGCAATAAAAAGGAAAGAACGAAGAACTGAGTCATGCTATAACATGGATCAAATCTGAAAACATTATACTAAAGTAAAAGAAACCAGACACAAAAGGTCACATGTTTATGATTCCATTTCTACAAAATGACCAGAACATACAAATCCATAGAGACAGAGGGGCTAGTGATTCCCAGAGGCAAGTTACAGAGGAGGGAACAGGCATGGGAATTTTCCAGGGTGATAAAAATGTTCTGGAAATCTTAATTTTATGACACTGTGTCTTAATTTTTTAAAAAATTCCTTAGATTAATTATAGAGAACTGATAATTACCAGAGGGGAGGGAGGTGAGGGAATGGGTTAAATAGGCGATGAGCATTAAGTCGTGATGAGAACAGGGTGATGTATGCAAGTGTTGAATTACTTACTGTATACCTGAAGCTAATATGATACTGTAAAGGTAACTAACTGGAATTAAAACAAAAACTTAAAAAAAAAAAAAAAAAACCTTAAAAAAAAAATTTTTTTTAATATGAGGTCAAAAAAATTCTTTTTTTTTTTTTTAAAGATTTTATTTATTTATTTGACAGAGAGAAATCACAAGTAGACGGAGAGGCAGGCAGAGAGAGAGAGAGGGAAGCAGGCTCCCTGCTGAGCAGAGAGCCCGATGAGGGACTCGATCCCAGGAACCTATCACGACCCGAGCCGAAGGCAGCGGCTTAACCCACTGAGCCACCCACGTGCCCCAAGGTCAAAAAAATTCTTAAAGATTATTTAATTAACATAAAAGGTTTAGCATGGTGCTTAGCATACTGAAAACTCTAAAGTTAGCTACTTCTATGAATGACCCTACGTGGATAATATACATGACATCCATTCAGTGCCAGAAAACAGAAAATCCTGGGGGGACCTCATTGACTCAGTCAGTGGAGAATACAACTCTTGATCTTGAGGTTGTGAGTTTGAGCCCCACACTGGGCATACAGATTACTTTGAAAACATAAAATAGGGGTGCCTAGGTGGCTCAGTTGGCTAAGAGTCTGACTCCTGATTTCGGCTCAGGTCATGATCTCAGGGTCCTGGGAGAGAGTCCGGCACCAGGCTTGCTGCCTGAGGAATCTGCTTGTCTCCCTCTGACTCTCTCTCTCTCAAACAAATAAATTTTAAAAATAAAATAAACAAAAATAAAATAAATAAAACAGAAAATCCTGGCAATCAACTCTTTAACAATAAAAAACAAGGGTTTACATAAGGAGACAACAAGATGAAAATCTAGAGGCTTTAAAAATAGAGCAACTAGGGGTGCCTGGGTGGCTCAGTGGGTTAAAGCCTCTGCCTTCGGCTCAGGTCATGATCCTATGGTGCCGGGATTGAGCCCCTCATCGGGCTCTCTGCTCTGCAGGAAGCCTGCTTCCTCCTCTCTCTCTGCCTGCCTCTCTGCCTACTTGTGATCTGTCTGTCAAATAAATAAATAAAATCTTTAAAAACAACAACAACAACAACAAAAAACAAATTGCAAGGTTAAAGTTTCCCTCTCCCTAAATCTTTCCACTGTGAAATTGCTTTCCTTCAAACACGCAAAATCTTTCACGCATATTACGTGTGTGTGTGTGTATTATGCATATACCAGGATATATTTATATATCTATAAACTATCCCCTTTAAACAGAAAGTACTGAAACATTTCTTCAAACCTCATTTCGTTACTAATATATATAGTTCTTTCCAAACCAGCATGTGCACCACCTTTATCTCATTTTTCACTTAAGTAATAGCTCCAACACATTCTATCTTATGGCTATGCTCTAACTAGACCCCACTGATGAAAACTTTTGCTTCTAGTTTCTTATCATTACAAACTGCTGCAAAAAGCAGCATTGGTTATATCATATACCTTGTAAACCTCTCATGAGTCTATTAAGATTAATTACTAGCAACAGGATAATCCTGTCAAATGGGAGAACTCTGTATAATTAAAATTTTTCCCTTCATTTATTCAATTATCAAGTTACTAAAACTGTAGAATTCTTAGAATATTTCCCATAAATTTCCCTAAGGACTCACAATCCTAAAAACTGAGTTACATTTAAAAAGTTGTACTGGGGCGCCTGGGTGGCTCAGTCGTTAAGCATCTGCCTCCTACTCAGGTCATGATCCTAGGGTCCTGTCCTGAGATCAAGCCCTGCATCGGGCTCCCTGCTCAGCGGGTTTGCTTCTCCCTCTCCCACTCCCCCTGCTTGTGTTCCCTCTCTCACTGTCTCTCTCTGTCAAATAAATAAATAAAATCTTAAAAATAAAGTTGTACTTTAAATTTAAAAAGTTTAGATTCTGAAAATTGTTTGTATAAAAGGAACAATGCAGAACTTCAGTGAACCCATATAATTGTTTAACTCCATTTTTAGATTCATCCAGAATGAATTTCGCATTCTTGCATCTGATTTTCCATCTTTGTTTCTCCAGCCAGCTCCCCTTTAAAATTACTTATTTTTCTATCTTCTACATCTGATCAGCAGTCTTGTAAATTTTCAGTCTCTCACTCTCGAAGGAAAAAAAATCAGAATTCCATCTCCATTTACCTGACTTTGTGGAGTAGATGCAGAATTACCAGTTGAAGGTCTCACTTTTGAAGTTTTACTCAGGGCTTTCTTCTGCTGTAATGCCATGGTATACTTACTCACAGCATTCCGATATTCCTTATCATGAAAGAGAGAATCTGCATGATACACCAAAAGCTGGTACTTCTGAGATGGGGAGAATAACTCACTAGAAAACAAAGAAAATATACCCCCTACATGGGTTATTTTGAAATGTTAGATAAGACACCCTTCCTTAGTATCTACGCACATAAGTCTAGCATAAACCCTTATGTAATGACAGTTTACAAAAGTCACTGCACCTTAAGTGCTAGTCCCTAAAATGAGAGGCGTGAGGGTTGTACTCTATGCTAATGTGGTCAATACATCTAGGCGACTGCTTTAAATTAGTTTTAATACACTTTTCTCCTTTATTTACTGTAAAAGTAATGATACCTCTAAATCAAATTCAATAATATGGAGATATACAAAGAGAAATGTTATATATCTCCTCCCCTTTAGCCCAAACCCTCTTTACTTTTTTTAAAAAGAGAGAATGCGTGTGTCCTCACGCGTGTGCGAGCGTACACAAGTGGAGTGGGAAGAAAGAAAGGAAGAGAATCTTAAGCAGGTTCCAAGCTTAGTGTGAAGCCTGGTGCAGGGCTCAATCTCACGACCATGAAATCATGACCTAGCCGAAACCCAGAGTTGGACACTTAACCAACTGAGCCACCCAAGGGCCCCCATCAAAGTCTTCTTAACTTAATAGTTTGATATATAATCATACTATCTTATATTGGCACCAATTTTTAGCATAATATAGACAAAGGAGAGAAATCACAATGGTTTAACTAATACTATCAAAGAAGGGTTGAAGAATCTGGAAAAGTGAAACCTCACTGTTTTGAAACATTTTTTGGAAAGTGCTGAACAAAAACAGGTTTCAAAGGAACTGAAAATTCTTTAAATACTGAAGATGGGAATATAAAAAAGAATGAGAACAGAATAGGATAAGCCAATGGGATAGAATAGGATAGAAAGAGGACTAGCCCTATTTGATTAAAGTTTTTTATATACAAAAGTAAACTTTATTTAAAAAAAATTTTTTTTAAAGACTTCTTACTTATTTTTTGAGATAGAGAGCACAGAGGCAGAATGAGAGGGAGAAGCAGACTCCCTGCCGAGGAGGGAGCCCAAGACGGGCCCCGATCCCAAGATCCTGGGATCACTCTTGACCCAATCCGAAAGCAGATGCCCAACCAAGCAACTGAGCCATCCAGAAGCCCCAAAACTAAACTTTATTAACACTAAAAGAATTTTAATCTCCTCGAGTCTCAGGGGTTTAAGGACAGTGTAAAACAATGTTTCAAAACTTTTTCATTAATGTTGAACACTGCTCATAACCATTAACTGCCTCCAAGCTGGCCACCATTATTAATGGGAAACACATATATTTTTAATCTCCAATTCCAGCCCCCTCCCTCAATGCCCTGACTCCTGCCAAATTAAGAGGAATTTACACGTTTTTCTTTGACAGGTGAAAGCTATAGCCACTTAAAATGAAATAACAGTCACAGTCAAATCTGTAAACAGTTAATTGTCAACAAATGAAGGATACTCAAGAATAGATACCAGAGATTACTGGTTTCCAGGGACTGGAGGAAGTGGGATTAGGGGGGCTTACTAACAGATACGGGGTTTCTTTTGGGGATAATGAAAATGTTTGGAATATATATGGTGATAATTGTACAACTCTGTGAATATACTCAAAACCACAGAAATGTATTCTTTGAAAGAATGAATCTAATGGTATGTCAATTTTATCTTAATTTTTTTTAATCTTAAAAAAAAAGGATAGCTAGGCTAAACATAGGATATAAAATTATGAAGCAAATTCAAGGACTAAAGGTATAGTCCAGATACTTAAGATCTCTTCCACCTTTGATTCTACATATTTACTGAGAAATAAGATTTGACAGAAAATATTACTACACTCAGAGAAAGCACTGAGATATTTATTTTTTATTTTTTTTTTTTAAAGATTTTATTTATTTGTCAGAGAGAGCGAGCGGGAGAGAGCGAGCACAGGCAGACAGAGTGGAAGGCAGAGTCAGACGGAGAAGCAGGCTCCCTGCGGAGCAAGGAGCCCGATATGGGACTCGATCCCAGGACGCTGGGATCATGACCTGAGCCGAAGGCAGCTGCTTAACCAACTGAGCCACCCAGGCGTCCCAGCACTGAGATATTTATATACTGTAACACATGTCTACTTATGCACCCATAAATGATCTTTGGAATGATACAGTGTCTCCTGTGTACAGGAGAAACTGTTACTGGTTGTTGCCTTTGGAGAATGGAAATGGTGGGATGAGGTTCAAGACTCAGGGACAGAGAGACACTTACATGTATACCTCTTCTATACTGTTTGAATTTTTCTTACTGTGTATAGTGCTAATTCAATAAGAACACCTAATAATACACGGTAAAGTTCAGAATTTAAACTGACATCCCTAGAGCTAGGAAAATGCCAGTTGAACCTAATAGAAAGAAATATGGGCTAAGCCGAGTCAGAGGATTAAACTGCTATTATCCTGGAACATTTTCAAAAACCAAGACTAATGACTAACTGGTCATAGTTGCCAATGGTGGAGTGTGCCTTGACCAATCACTCAAAACCAACTGAAAGGCTCCAGAATAAACAGAGAAGGCTGAAAGAGACCAGGGCTCCTTACTGTCAGCACTAAGTAGATGGTGGTGAAATGATGGGTCTCACATAGTGAGGTCCAGAGGTACACGAGTGGAAATAAGAGAGCAGCAGCAGCTGCATTACAGGCACTTAAGGGGCTTCTCCTTTCTGACCTAGACCGCTTCTAGAGCATGCCAAATCCAAATGGGTCCACCCTGAGTAGAAAATTCAATTATGCCACTTAGAACTAGCAGACTGTGGTGGGTCAGTGTAAAGTTTTCAAAATCAGAAGGACCAAAGCCCAGACATCATGGCTCCTCCAAATTTACTAAATGTGTAAATTTGGACAGCTTTACCTCCCTAAGGTCGTACATACTTCCTTAGCACGTTCAATAAACGAGTGCTCACTGCAAAAAGGCACTGTGCTGGCTGCCTTAGGCGTTAAGAGGGATGCCGCCTAGGTGGCTAAATTGGTTGGGCATCAGACTCTGGATTTCTGCCCTGGTCATGATCTCTGGGCTGTGACATCAGCCAATTTGGACTCTGGGCTCAGTGCAGTCTGCCTGTCCCTCTCCCTTCGCTCTTCCCCCCCGGAAACTCACTCTCTCTCTCTCTCTCTCAAATCAATAAAAATAAAATCTTTAAAAGTTATCACCACAAGAAAAAAAGTTTAACCGTGTGGTGATGGATGTTAACTAGACTCACTGCGATCATTTCAAAAATATATTGATACAATGAACACTCCTGCACACCTGAAAGAGAGATGCAGAATACAGAACAGGGCAAAGGGATGGAAGAGCGAGGGTAACGGGGCAATTCGGAGTTACAGACGCTGTTCCCTAGGAGGGGCTATCTGAACTGAAACCTGACCGAGGATACAGATCGCTGACAAGGAGGGCTCCAAGACAAACAGCAAACGCAAAGCCCTGAGCTAAGAACGAACCTGGTGGGTTCAAGTAACAGAAGGAACTGCTTGCAAGGCCGACGTACAGTGAGCCGAGGACACGAAATGAGGTCAGGGAGAAAAATGTTTGGCCTCCGAGGCCATGGGAAGGAACTTTAATTTAAGTACAATGGAGGAATGTAAGCAGGGGAGCAACGGGCACTCAAGGCTGCCAACAGCCCTGTGCTGCATCCGACATTAGAGTTAATAAACGGCGGCTCTGAAAGCAAGAAAGGGGCCCTGCCTGTCCTTAAAAGGGCGCCACTCCCGCCCATCAAAGGAGTCTCCTGTTTTCAGGGGTTTTGGAGGCCAGAACGTGGACCCTTCTGACACACTCAAGGGGGAAAAGTCTAACTCAGATGGGGGCGAAGGTACAAGACTGGGTGGGCTTCTTGGAGCTGCGGCGAGCGAGAAAACGTTCTTCGGGAAAGAGACGGGGAGAGAGTCGGTCCAGAGGAGTGACAGTCGCGGTGGCCAGCGACAGGTGCCTCAGGAAACCCTCCGCTCACAACTTTCGGGAAACCCTAGCCAACCTCGCCCTCATGGCCTCCGCCTTCCATTTCTCGAAGCCGCCGCTCGCCACCTCCCCCTCAGGGAGCTCATCCCAACGTATGGCACAGCGCAGAGTAACTCAACTTGCGTTCCTACATCGGCTCCGCCCGACGATGCCGTCACGGACCCCGAAGCCTCAGCTGAGGCCCGCGGTCGCTCCTTCCCGCCAGTTCCCAGGGCCCCTCACACCCCGCTCCCAAACCGGCGCCGCTTTCTCCTCAGCCCCAGGCCGCTCCCCCACTCAACTCACGGGTTGTTATTACTCATTGTAAGTAACAAGCTGCTGAGGAGCCGCACGTTAGAGTGCAGTCCCGCGGCCGCCATGTCTCGCACGTGGTCTATCACATTCATCCTGCCCGGCGAGGCCGCGGGCAGCGGCTGCAGCGGCGCGAAAAGCCGGTAGAAGGTCCTTAGGGAAGACTCCAAGATGGCGGCCTCGCCGGGGTCCATGAGGTCCACAAGCGGCACCGCCCCCAGGAAAACAGGCAACTACTGAAGTGCCTGAGGGGAAAAAAAACAACTTCGTTCCTTCCCCAGGTACCCTATGAAGTGGAATGATTTGGTTGTGAGGTTTTGTTTTGTTTTATTTTGTTTTGTTTTAGCTAATGTGATGTCTCTCTAAGCTGCAAACTTTATTGAGGGCTTTCAGTCGAGTGGGGCAAAAGGCACTCCAGTATGAATACATGCTCAATTGAAATAAGATGACTCGGAGAAAAATTTCGGTCTCAAAAATTAATAAAAACGTATGGTCACTTACCATAAATAATTGAATATAGTTGGAGGTATTTCCAACTGCTGGAGTTAAATATTTTTAATCAGGCGCTAGGGGCAGTCCTAACTGCTTTTACAGTCGGGCTTGCGCACTAGGCTGAAGGCACCACGCCCCCTTCTCTCAGGTGTTCTGTGTTCCTGCAAGAATCAGGCTTCACCCTATGCATAGAATCCTTGAGTGCAAAAGGGCGTTATTTTTACCCTTTAAAATGAGCTCAGAGTGAATAAAGGCTAGGTTGCGTTTTGGGAATCCTAATATCTGTGTAGTAGTAACTTACTGTTTTAATTTGCAATTCCTTAATGACGTATGAGGTTGCGCTTCCTATTTGCTATCTATAGATTATAATTGGTGAGATATCTACTCAGATCTTTAGCCCATTTTTAAAATTTGGGTTGTTCATGGTTGGTTTGTTTGTTTGTTTTTTCTATTTTAAAAAAGTTTTATTTAGGTAGCCTTTATACCCCACGTGGGGCTCAAACTCACAACCCCAAGATCAAAAGTTGCATGCTCTTCTAAATCAGCCCGGTGTCCCTGGGTTGATCGTTTTCTTACCGTTGAGTCGTAGGGTTTTTTTGTTTCTTTGCTTTTTCTTTTTTTTTTTTTAAGATTTTATTTATTTGACAGATAGCAAGTAGGCAGAAGCAGGCAGGGAGAGATGGGGAAGCAGGCTCCCTGTTGAGCAGAGAGCCTGATGCAGTGCTGGATCCCAGGACCCTGACCAGAAGGCAGAGGCTTTAACCCACTGAGTCACCCAGGCGCCCCTCTTACTGTTGAGTTTTAAGGGTTCTTTGCATATATTTGATAGTGGTTTTTTATCAGATATATGTTTTATAAATATTTGTTCCCAGTCTGTGATTTGTCTTTTCATTCCCTTGACCATCACCTCTCTGTTAAGACAAAGTACTTTCAGTAATAATCCTGAAATGAAATAACTATTAATAGCCAGAAAAGGAAAAGAAAATATTATCTTATTAAACTTTAAACTTCATCTAAATATGGTGCTAGTTTGTGGTCCATTGGAAAAAAAATAAAGATGCCAGTAAATTTCTTAATTAAAAATAAAACCAGTATTACAGTACAAAGGGTAAGAGATGAATACTTTTTAAATTACAAAAAAATATATTTTAAAAACTTTTATCCTACATATTGGATTGGTAAAGAAATGAATGATACAGTTTCTACAAGTTTGTCAATGACTCAGAACTGATCATCTTGGGCGCCTGGGTGGCTCAGTGGGTTAAGCCTCTGCCTTCAACTCAGGTCATGGTTTCAGGGTCCTGGGATCAAGTCCCACATCAGGCTCTTTGCTCAGCGGGGAACCTGCTTCCTCCTCTCTCTCTCTCTCTCTCTCTCTCTCTCTCTGTGCCTGCCTCTCTGCCTAACTTGTGATCTCTGTCAAATAAGTAAATAAATTCTTTTTAAAAACCTGATCATCTTTGCCTATTTGTGTTCCATAAGCAGTATAAACAGATTTGTCAATTGCTGCAGCACAGCTGTGAAAAGACATGGAGGAAATAAAAATTCATACTATTAGGTGGAAGAAGCCAATCTGAAAAGACTCCATACTGTGATTCCAACTACATGACATTCTGGAAAAGATGAAACTGAGGACAATGAAAAGATCGTTGGTTGCCAGGATTTGGGAGGGCAGGAGGAATAGGTGGAGCAGAGGGGATTTTTTAAGGCAGTGAAACTACTGTATGATACTGTAGTGGCCCATATATCATTACACATTTATTAAAACTCAGAATGTACAACAGTCAGGGAAACCTAACAATAAGCCATGGACTTTGGGTGATAGCGATGTGTCAACGTAGTTATGTCAGTTGTAACAAGGTACCACGGTGGTGTGCGATGTTGACAGTGTGGAGGCTGTGCATGTGTGGGATAGAGGGTAAATGAGAAGTCTCTGTATATCCCACTCAATTTTGCTTGGAAACTAAAACTGCTCTAAAAAATAAAGTTTAGGGGTGCGTGGGTGGCTCAGTGGGTTCAAGTCTCTGCCTTCTGCTCAGGTCATGATCTCAGGGTCCTGGGATCGAGCCCCACATCAGGCTCTCTGCTCAGCGGGAAGCCTGCTTCCCCCCCCAACCCTCTCTGCCTGTCTCTCTTCCTACTTGTGATCTCTGTCTGTCAAATAAATAAATAAAATCTTTTTCCAAAAATCTCTAAGATAAGTAAGTAAGTAAATAAATAAATAAAGTTTACCCCCCAAAAGAAGAAAGAAATGGAGAGGATGTAAAAATTGACCTGTTCTTGGTGTCAGACATGTTAGATACATCATGGTATCTAACACATTTAGAGTAATGGCTAGCACACAGTAAAACCTATACAAATGCCTGCTGTTATACTGTTTAATACATTTGAAATATTTTTAAATTAAAAACACTGCTAGGGGGCGCCTGGGTGGCTCAGTGGTTAAGCCGCTGCCTTCGGCTCAGGTCATGATCTCAGGGTCCTGGGATCGAGTCCCACATCGGGCTCTCTGCTCAGCAGGGAGCCTGCTTCCTCCTCTCTCTCTCTCTGCCTACTTGTGATTTCTCTCTGTCAAATAAATAAATAAAATCTTAAAAAAAAAAAAAAAACACTGCTAGGTATGCTTGGTTGGCTCAGTCATTAAGTGTCTGCCTTCAGTTCAGGTCATGATCTCTAGGTCCTGGGTTGGAGCTTCTCACTGGGCTCCTTGCTCAGCAGGGAGTCTGCTTCTCCCTTTGCACCTCACTCTGCTCATGCTCGCTCTCGCTTTCTCTCTCTCTCTCTCTCACTTTCTCTCTCAAATAAATAAATAAGATAGGTCATGCTCCTGGGGTCCTGGGATCAAGTCCCGCATCAGGCTCCCTGCTCAGTGGGAGTCTGCTTTTCCCTCGCCCTCTGCCTGTCACTCCCCCTGCTTATGGTTTCTTTCTTTCAAATAAATAAAATCTTTAAAAACAAAACAAAACAGGGATGGCTGGGTGGCTCAGTCGGTTGGGCCACTGCCTTCAGCTCAGGTCATGATCCTGGGGTCCTGGGATCGAGTCCCGCATTGTGCTCCTTGTCCAGCGGAGAGTCTGCCTATCTCTCTGCCTCTGCCTGCCACTCTGCCTGCATGTGCTCTCTCTGACAAATAAATAAATAAATAAATCTTTAAAAAACAAAACATAACTGGCTTCAGCACACAATTAACCCTGGGGCATCCTGGCATTAGGTGGTGAAAGAGAAGATGAAAAACCAGCGAAAGAGACTGAGAAGGAACAGCGAATGAGGTGAAAAGAAAAGTAAACAGTGGGGCGCCTGGGTGGCTCAGTGGTTAAGCCGCTGCCTTCGGCTCAGGTCATGATCTCAGGGTCCTGGGATCGAGTCCCGCATCGGGCTCTCTGCTCGGCAGGGAGCCTGCTTTCTCCTCTCTCTCTCTCTCTGCCTGCCTCTCTGCCTACTTGTGATTTCTCTCTGTCAAATAAATAAATAAAATCTTTAAAAAAAAAAAAAAAAAGAAAAGTAAACAGTGATGCTCTGGAATCCAAATAAAGGCTATGGTTCCAAGAAGGTGAGAATAATCAATTGCGTATTCATAAAGTGCTAGTGAGAGGTTAAGGAAGATGATGAGAAATGGCCATCAGGTTAACAGCATGAAGGTCGCTGAGGGCCTTGACAACATTTCAGTAGGGGAGTGGTCAAGAGGGGATGGGAGGAAATAAAGGTGAAGACGGTAGAAATAGAGCTTTCCTTTGCTGCAGAGCAGTGGTTCTCAAGTGGGGAGGATTTTGCGTCTAGGGTACCATTTGCTAATGTCTGCAGATCTTTTTTTTTGAGGGGGGGTGCAACTGGCATCTGGGGTTAGAAACCAAGATTGTTGCTAAACATCCCGAAATGCACAGGACAGACACCCCCCCCCAATAATGTGGAGCAGAAATTTAAATATCAAGTTTAAAATGTCAAAATTGAGGTTGAGAAGACCTGGTTGTAAAGGGAAGGAGGAAATAGGTGGTAGCAGGTGGGAAAAGTAGAATAAATAAAGAGAGGGTTTTAAGAAAGGAGAACTAACGTGTTTATGTATTGACAGGAATGAGTCAGCACATATCCCTGGCTAAATGGAAGGAGAAAAGTGGATAATTTCTTAAAGAAAGAGTACTAAAATACACCTGTGCTGCTGGCAAACTCACAGAAAGCGTGCACAAAACAAAATATTTATAGAGAAAAAGAAGTAAAGGAGAATCCTCTTTAGAAGTTTTTTTTTAACAATCCTTTTTTTTTTTTTTTTTTTAAGATTTTATTTATTTATTTGACAGAGGGAGAGCAGAGCACAAGGAGGAGGAGCAGCAGGCAGAGGGAGAAGGAGAAGCAGGCTCCTGGCCGAGCCAGAAGCCAGATGTGGGGCTCGATCCCAGGACTCCGGATCACGACGCAAGTGGAAGGCAGATGCTTAACAGCCACCCATGCATACCTACAATCCTTTTTAAAATGAGCCCGAAGTAAGATAGATTCATGGTTAAGTTCCATTAACCTAATAAAAGAATATACTGGGGTACCTGGGTGGTGCAGTCAGTTGAGCTCCCAACTCTTGGTTTCGGCTTGGTGATCTTGGGGTTGTGGGATCGGCCCCACATCAGGCTCCACTTTCAGTGAGGAGTCTGCTTGGGATCCTCTCTCCCTCTCCCCGCCTTCATCCCCCGCACTTAGTGGATGCTTTTCTTTCTCTCTCTCTCTCTTTCAACTAACTAAATCTTTAAAAAAAGAGTCAGATCACACTGATTTTAATATTACTAAAGAACACATATAACGTTAAACTTACTTGGGACACTCAAGAGACCCAAGGGGACCAGGCCTCCTCTTTCTTATGGAATCATCTTCTAAAGTGATAATTTTGGAACTGGAGGGGACTTTAGAAGTCATCTCAATTTTTTTAAAAGATTTTATTTATTTATTTGACAGAGAGCGATGACAAGTAGGCAGAGAGGCAGGCAGAGAGAGAGGGAGAAGCAGGCTCCCCCCTAAGCAGGGAGCCCAATGTGGGGGTTGATCCCAGAACCCTGAGATCATGACCTGAGCCAAAGGCAGAGGCTTAACCCACTGAGCCACCCAGGCACCTCTAGTCATCTCACTTTTAAACTCTATTTTTTGGGTGAGGAAACTGAGGCTCCAGGATGCTAGTTGGTGTGAACAGTTACACAGCTGACCCTGAACTTTGAGGTAAGCCATTTAGATGCTGAAAGATGTGGATACCACGGATAAGGGGAGTGTTGAATCAGATACATTAGAGGGACAATTTATAAATGTTAATGTTCTGCTCCACTTAATTTCATTTCTAAATGTTCAGCAGTCCAAGAACGAAAATCTTTCCCAGCTGCATTAGACATTTTTCTTAGATCTGTCTTTTGTACAAGGGGAAAAACACAACACTTGTAAATTGCTCTAAGGGAAACATTACTTAACATCCCTTAAGTGTCTCCTGGCAGTGACAGCCTTCCTTTCAAGTGGAAAAGTAACTTCAGGTCAAAGAATCTGGAGGGAATGCATAGCACCCTCTTTCCAAATGATTTTATCCTTTTCAGTAAAAGTGCCTGTCAAGGGAATATTCTGGGGTTCTAAGGTATCCACCTTATTTATGAAATGGTCAGAAAAGTAAGGCTGGGGGCGCCTGGGTGGCTCCGTAGGTTAAAGCCTCTGCCTTCGGCTCAGGTCATGATCCCAGGATCCTGGGATCGATAGGGCCAGATAGGGCCCAGATAGGGCTCTCTGCTCCGTGGGGAGCCTGCTTCCTCTTCTCTCTCTGCTTGCCTCTCTGCCTACTTGTGATCTCTGTCTATCAAATAAATAAATAAAGTCTTTAAAAAAAGAAAAGAAAAGTAAGGCTGGAACAACGAACTCATTCAAACACAAACGCAAAATCAAGAGAGCTTGCCCCAGTCAGCGTTCAGCTGCCATAAAATAAAGTTTCCTGTCGATTTCAATATTATTAACAACCCCCTCCAAGAACTTCCTCTCTCTGACTCCCAAGCTTTATTGATCAACCTTTCATTCTCACCAACTGTAGACTGATTCCCTGCTGATTCCTTCCAGCTTCCTGATTCAAAACTGCTGATTTGTCTCAGAGATCAGATTCTACTTGCCAATTCCACTACATGTCTTCACTTCTATTTCTGATCTCACGTGTATTTGTACTTGCTGCTGGATTTCACCCAGGCCATCAGCTGCCCTCTCAAATTCAGTGTGCTTGGAATTAAACTCATGTCCCACTTCTCTTCCAAAGGACTCCAAGCCCAAGTCCTCAGGACAATCCCAGTTTATGTCCCCTGTCCCAAAAGAATTAACCATAGCATGCTTTTTTACCACCCGAGTTTGGATGGTAAGTTATATAGTCACTCAACCTATTTTCATGAAAGGCACTGCTATTTTTCAAGTCAACTAGACTCAAAATCTCAATGTAACCTTTAGCTGTTTAAATCCAGTGTAGTAGAATCCTCTTTTAGAATGCCCTTCAAGGGGCGCCTGGGTGGCTCAGTGAGTTAAGTCTCTGCCTTTGGCTCAGGTCATATTCTCAGGGTCCTGGGATCGGGCCCTGACTTGGCCTCTCTGCTTGGCAGGGAGCCTGCTTCCCCCTCTCTCTCTGCCTGCCTCTCTGCTTAACTTGTGATCTCTCTCTCCATCAAATAAATTAATAAAATCTTTAAAAAATTAATAAGAATGTCCTTCAAATCTCTCCTTATTCTTGCATTCCCAACTAAAACCTTACATCGGGACCATTAATAAAGCTTCTTACTCCCTGATATCTCTCTCTCCCATCTTCTTACCCTCCAATTCGGGAAGTATACTGTAATTAACTCAATCTTATACAAATCCGGATTTCATCCTCTCACCACTCTGCTTAAAAATTTAAATGGATAATTCACTGAATGTTTGTTATTTACTGTGTGAGAAGCGGTCAGCTTTGGCCCTCAGAAAGCTTCATTCATTCAATATATGTTTGAGTGCCTACTGTATGCACCTCACCTCTGTAGGCATTGGAGCACAGTAATGATAGGCATGGCCCATGACCATGTAGAAAAGCTTCAATAGCAATATAAGACAACCAGATAATGGCTTAAAGAGAAGTCTTAAGAGGACATGTGATGAAATGGCAAATGAGTGATTTTTTTTTAAAGATTTTATTTATTTATTTGACAGACAGAGATCACAAGTAGGCAGAGAAGCAGGCAGAGAGAGAGGAGGAAGCAGGCTCCCTGCTGGGCAGAGAGCCCGATGCGAGGCTTGATCCCAGGACCCTGGGAACATGACCTGAGCCGAAAGCAGAGGCTTTAACCCACTGAGCCACCCAGGTGCCCCTGAGTGATTTTTTTTTTAAAAGCAACCTAGGAACACCTGGGTGGCTCAGTAGGTTAAGTGGCTGCCTTTGGCTCAGGTCATGATCCCAGAGTTCTGGGATCGAGTCCCAAATCGGGCTCCTTGCTCAGCAGGGAGCCTGCTTCTTTCTCTGCCTCTGCCCGCCACTCTGCCTGCTTTTACTCTCTCTCTCTCTGACAAATAAATAAATAAATGAAATCTTTTAAAAAATTAATGTAACATGCTAAAAACCACTGACTTGTATATTTCAAGTGGATGAATTATATAAAATTTAAATAATATGTTAGTAAAACTATTTTTCAAAAAAGCATTTGGGGCACCTAGGTGGCTCAGTGGGCTGGGTCTCTGCATTTGGCTCGGGTCATGATCTCAGGATTCTGGGATTGAGCCCTGCCTTGGGCTCTCAGCTTGGCAGGGAGCCTGCTTCCCCCTCTCTCTCTGCCTGCCTCTCTGCTTACTTGTGATCTCTCTCTCCATCAAATAAATACATAGAATCTTAAAAAAAACAAACCAAAAAAAAGCACTTGAAGGGCACCTTGATGATGCAGTTAGTTAAGCATCCAACTCTTTTTGTTTCCACTCTAGTCGTGATCTCAGGGTTGTGAGATCGAGGCCTGCTCTGGGTTTTGGCCTCTGGACTCAGCGCAGAGTCAGCCTGGGACCCTCTCTCACTCTCCCTTTGCCCCCCCGACCCTGTGTACGGGTGCACATGTGTGCATGCCCGTGTGTGTTCTCTCATAAATAAATAAATTAATTAATCTCTTTTTAAAAAGCCCTTGAGAAGGAATGAGAGTTGAAAACTAAATCAACCTTCTCTCTCAAAAAAGAAAGAAAGACAAAAAGACAGAAAGAAAGAAAGAAAGAAAAAGCTCCTGAGAGTCAAGTGCAGAAACTGTGGAATGATTTGGAAAGGAAACAAAAGCAGGATGGTTAGTCACGCAAATGGTTCTCATGGTGGTAGATTAAAGCAAACTGTGCGCTGGCATGAAGAATCTGTCCTGTTGTCTTCCTAAGAGAATAAAGTTTAAAGGTCTACGCTTGATCCTGGCTCTCAAAAATGTGAAACGTAACTCCTGCTAAGACAGCTGCTTCCCTACCATATTCTTCGCCCTTATGGTTTCCTTCACGGCAGGCTTGGTCATGCCACGTAGCTGGCTCGGGATACGCTTTTCTCATCAGGCCTGCCCAATCTGGCTTACTTGTTCTGAGATCAGGTAAAGGCCATCTCCATGAAATCTTCTCCAGCGTACCTTAACTATAACAGCCTGTCCTTTCTCTAAGCTTCTATAGTGCTATGCAGTCCAGCCAATCTCTGCGTTTCTTGGTTCTATCTTGTTATACACATTTCTCATCAGATGGTTAAGGTCTTGAAGAGCAGAGTTCATATTTACTTTTTTTGTACCTACTTCCAGTAGCTGGCCCAGCGGAATGAATACAGCAATCTCCCGATCTTGTTGCCAGAATGCATTACTAAAAGTTGTAGTGTAACAAATAAACTACCTTATAATGACCAAGAGGGACAGACCTTGGTTCAAAAAGACTCAGGTTAACTTGCCAATGTTGCCAACTTCCAGGTGTGTGAGTTTGGTCGTGTTATCTAATTTCTTTTTTTTTTCTTTTTAGATTTTATTTACTTATTTTGACAGAGAGAGATCACAAGTAGGCAGAGAGACAGGCAGAGAGAGAGCGGAAGCAGGCTCTCTGCTGAGCGGAGAGCCCTATGTGGGGCCCGATTCCAGGACCCTGAGATCATGACCTGAGCTGAAGGCAGAGGCTTTAACCCACTGAGCCACCTAGGTGCCCCAAGTTATCTAATTTCTGTATGCTTCAACTTCTTCCCCTGGGAAAGGGGGGAGTACTTGTAACTGCCCCCAACAGTTCTTGCAAGTGTCAAAAGGGATTTTAAAATGTAAAGTGTTTAGCACACTGCCAGATTACCTGCAAATTAGAGCTGCCATGTAAAAAGCAAAGAGGAAAATCATGACTCATGATTTATCTCAAGATCAACATGGAACAGATGTAGCCCTAAAATTATGCTCTCCTAATGGAATGCTCTTCCAAATTTCTATAAACAAAATGAAGGGAGAAACAAACCAAATGGCTTTTGGTATAACAGTATCACATCCCTTTCTGGACACAGCTATGAACTCATTAAGGTCTTCAGGACTGTAATTTTGGAGAAAAGAAAAATGCAAAATAAAATAATTCTCAGAAAAAGATAATTCTCATAAATCTTCAAGTGTTTTCATGTAATCTTTCTACACATCTGATAGTAATTAGTGGCATATTAAAATGATAAATGTAAGCAGGATGCTGAAGAAAAGACAAGGTGAGAGGCGCCTGGGTGGCTCAGTGGGTTAAGTCTCTGCCTTCAGCTCAGGTCATGATCTCAGGGTCCTGGGATCAAGCCCCAAGTTGGGCTCTCTGCTCAGCGGGGAGCCTGCTTCCCCCTCTCTCTGTCTACTTGAGATCTCTCTCTCTCTCTGTGTCGAGTAAATAAATAAAATCTTAAAAAAAAAAAAAAAAGACAAGGTGACTGTTGTCCTTAGCCTGTTTTTGGCTAATGTTAATTTTTTCTAATATTTCATTTTTTATCAATTTTTAATTGATAAAAGTCGTTTTCCCCTCGCCTTTATGAAGGTAACACATATGTGACTGAACTACAGTACGTATGACTTGAAAGGGACAGGTCTTTGTAATTTTGCTTCTGTCCCAAGATAATTACTGTTAATGGTTTGGTGTATGTGCTCCCATAGTTTTTCCCAGAGTACATACAATTAAATCAATAAAGATGGAATCAGACTATAATGCTGTCCTTTTTTTTTTTGACTTAATGAAGTATATAAATATATCTTCCTATGACAGGATAGTTAGAATCTTTTATTATTTTTAATGGCTGCAATTTCATTTTATGGAGGTACCACAATTCGTCCCATTCTCTGTGAAAAGATGACTCCAGGTGTGTAAGTGTGCGTTTCAGCATTCAACAAAGCTTAAAGTTGATTGCTGATCACAAAGGATGAATGTTTAAAACTCTGACACAATTTTAAAAAGAAAAAAATATATTGGGCGCCTGGGTGGCCTAGTGGGTTAAGCCGCTGCCTTCGGCTCAGGTCATGATCTCAGGGTTGGGATCGAGTCCCACATCGGGCTCTCTGCTCAGCAGGGAGCCTGCTTCCCGCTCTCTCTCTCTCTCTGCCAGTCTCTCTACCTACCTGTGATCTCTCTCTGTCAAATAAATAAATAAAATCTTTAAAAAAAAAAAAAGAAAAAGAAAAAAATATATAATTATTACAAAACTGCCTTCCCTAAAGAGCCATGCATACCTTGTAACAATCTTCTCTTAATGCTGGCATTACATTTTGATGAAAGCTCTATTTTAAAACTCACTATGCTACCCTTCATGTATAATTTATTCTGGATTCCTTGGAGACTGTTCTCTCAGGTGTATTTAAAAACAAAACAAAACAA
Organism: Mustela nigripes; assembly: GCF_022355385.1. Classification (NCBI taxonomy): domain Eukaryota; kingdom Metazoa; phylum Chordata; class Mammalia; order Carnivora; family Mustelidae; genus Mustela; species Mustela nigripes. The sequence continues at coordinate 7,960,100 of NC_081564.1, forward strand.
AACAAAACTCCTACTATCATATAGCACTAATGGAAAGGTTTTAGAAGCCAGGTTTTAGCTTGTATTGTCTGCGATTCCCCCGCTGACACTAATGGAACAGGCATCATGGTGAGTGGCTGCTATCACAAAGGTTCCACAATTTAAAAAAAACAAAACCCAAACCAAACAAAAGCTCTTCTGTTATAAATAAACCTTGACATGAATAATCTTGATATTGAATCACTGTGGTTTTCTTTCTTTCTTACATGTGTCTGAGTTTGTAACAGAAGTTCAAACCCAAATGCCGAATCTGATTTTAATTTAATTTAATTTATTTAAGATTTTATTCACTTATTTGAGAGAGTGAGTGAGAGAGAGAACACGAGGAGGGACAGAAGGAGAGGGAGAAGTAGACTCCCGGGCTGAGCAGGGAGCCCAACTAGGGGCTCGATCCTCGTACCTGAGCCAAAGGCAGACACTTAACCACTGAACTATGCATGTACCCTTAGAATCTGATTTTATTTTATTTTTTTTTATTTTTATTTTTTAAAGATTTTATTTATTTATTTGTCAGAGAGAAAGCGAGCAAGATCGAGCACAGGCAGACAGAGTGGAAGGCAGAGTCAGAGGGAGAAGCAGGCTCCCTGCGGAGCAAGGAGCCTGATGTGGGACTCGATCCCAGGACGCTGGGATCATGACCTGAGCCAAAGGCAGCTGCTTAACCAACTGAGCCACCCAGGCATCCCTAGAATCTGATTTTAGATAACAATTTTAATTATAAAACAAAAACACAACCCAGGAAAAACATTCTTTTGACTTTCATGTATCTGTGGAGTATGTTTTTACATATCCATACTCTTGGGTATGTGAAATTCACACTTGGTCCATAACTCAGATCTTTAGCGAACAAGATGGCTCAAGTACATTTTTTTTTTTTAAAGATTTTATTTATTTATTTGACAGACAGAGATCACAAGTAGGCAGAGAGGCAGGCAGAGAGAGAGAGGAGGAAGCAGGCTCCCTGCTGAGCAGAGAGCCCGATGCGGGACTCGATCCCAGGACCTTGAGATCATGACCTGAGCTGAAGGCAGCGGCTTAACCCACTGAGCCACCCAGGCGCCCCGGCTCAAGTACATTTAACTCATACGTTATAATTACATAATGACCCATAAAACCAAATGGAAATACAGATGACCCTTGAACAACATGGGGGTTAGGGGCACTGGCTCCCCCCAACCCCAAGTCAAAAATCTGTGTATAACTTTGACTCCCAAAAAACTTAACTACTAATAGCCTACTGTGGACTGGAAGGCTTACCAATACCATAAACTGTCAATTAAGATATATTTTGTGTATGCATTTTTTTTTAAAGATTTTATTTATTTATTTGACAGAGAGAGATCACAAGTAGGCAGAGAGGCAGGCATAGAGAGAGAGAGAGGAGGAAGCAGGCTCCCTGCCGAGTAGAGAGCCCGATGCGGGACTCGATCCCAGGACCCTGAGATCATGACCTGAGCCGAAGGCAGCAGCTCAACCCACTGAACCACCCAGGTGCCCTTGTGTATGCATTTTAAAACTATATTCTTTTAATAAAGTAAGCTAGGGAAAATAAAATGTTTTAAAGAAAACCATAAGGAAGGGGCCCCTGGGTGGCTCAGGGGATTAAGCCTCTGCCTTTAGCTCAGGTCATGATCTCAGGGTCCTGGGATCGAGCCCCGCATCAGGCTCTCTGCTCGGCAGGGAGCCTGCTTCCCCCTCTCTCTCTGCTGCCTCTCTGCCTACTTGTGATCTCTCTTTATGTCAAATAAATAAATAAAAGCTTAAAAAAAAAAGAAAATCATAAGGAAGAGAAAATGACATTTACTGTATTGTATTTGTAAAAAATCTGCATGTAGGGGCACCTGGGTGGCTCGGTTGGTTAAACATCTGCCTTCAGGTCATGAGCCCAGGGTCCTGGGATTGAGACCCGCATTGGGCTCCCTGGTCAGTGGAGAGCCTGCTTCTCCCTCTCTCTCTGCCTTTCACTCTTCCTGCTTGTGCTCTCACTCTATCAAGTAAATAACATTTAAAAAATATTTTTAAAAAATCTGCTTGTAAGTGGACCCAAGCAGTTCAAACCCATATTGTTTAAGGGTCAACTCTATCAAATAACACCATCAAGTTTCAGTTTTAATACAATTTGAAACTTAGTTCTGCTTCTATATAACCTTCTCTTTGTCTTTAGCAGCACAACACAAATAATCAGGTAGCAACATGCTCTGCTAAACTTTTTCTTCTTTCCAGACTCCCTTGTAGCTAGATGGAAAGGATACATAGTGCAAGTTGCTGGACAGGATTTCTGAGGAGATATAAGGTGGCACTCAGCTGGTATGCCCGTCAGTGCCCGTGCTCTCCCACTTCCTCCTGCCCAGGCCAGGGGTGCAGGAGCATCTAGAGATGCTCGACTGTGGCATGTAAAGAAGGGTAAAGCAAGGAAATTAGAGGAGCCTGCATCTTCAATGACATCTTTTAATGGCTACCCCATTCAGGGACTGCTTCCAGAAACAAAATAAAAGATAAGATCCCCAAGGCACTGCAAACTGGGGTTTTTGTACTTGGGGTCAAATATAACCCCAATGTAGATACAGAAACAACTGCCTTAAAGTAAGGGACAAACATACAGATTTGATCGAGATGGCAGTACAGTAACTTTATATCTAAAGGACTCAAGGAACTTTCTGATCTATCTAATTCGTAACTTCAACATACCAGGAAATTCATGGTCCTGTAAGTATTTGGAACAACTACATAATAGCTGCTTTTGTTAGCCAAATAATGAAAACCTCTTAAATGCTAAGAACTGACCAAATATAAAAGTGAATGTCACATAAGGACAGACAATAGAGCCTAGAAAGTTTATGGTCACCTGGTTTTTGACAAGGGAGCCAATTCAATTCAAAAGAGAAAGGAGAGTCTTTTCAACAAATGGTACTACAGAAGATGGATAGCTGTGTGTACAAAAGAATAGAACTAGACCTCTACCTCACATCATCTACAAAAGGTAACTCAAAATGGATCAAAAACCCAAATGGAAGAGCTTAAAGTAGAAAACACTTAGGTGTCCATTGATGTTTTGGATACATGATGGTTTTTTTTTAGACAGAACTCCAAAAGCACAAATGACCAAAGAAGAAATAGACAAATGATAGTTCACCAAAATTAAAAAGCTCTTTACTGGGGGACCTGGGTGGCTCAGTCAGTTGGGCATCTGCCTTCAGCTCTGATCATGATCTTGGGGTCCTGGGATTTGCCCCAAGTCCGGTTCCCTGCTCAGCATGGAGTCTGCTTCTCCATTTCCCTTTCTCTGCCCCTCCCCTCCCCTGTGGTCTCTTTCTCAAATAAAGAAATAAAGTCTTTAAAAACAAAACATTGGCGCACCTGAGTGGCTCAGTTGGGGAAACGTCTGGCTTTGGCCGAGGTCATGATCCCGGGGTCCGAGGATTGAGTCCTGGGTCAGGCTCCCTGCTCAGCACAGATGGCTTGTCCCTCTCCCTCTGCCCTGCTCGTGCTCTCTCTCAAATAAAATCTTTAAAACAAAACAAAACAAAACAAAAGCCTCTGTGCTTCAGAGGACATAAGAAAGTGAAAAAACCCTACAGAAATGGGGGAAATTTTCTGCAAATCATATATCTGATAAGGGCCTAGTATTCAGAATACATATTAAAGAACTCCTACAACTCGACAAAAGACAAATAATTCAAGTAAAAAAAATAGGCAAATTTGTATAAACATTTTCCCAGGGAAGATACATAAACAGCCAATAGCCACATGAAAAGATGCTCAACAGCGGTAGGAAAGTACAAATTGAAACCACAATGAGATAATCGCTTTGTGACAACTCAGATAGCTATAAAGTAACAACTGTTGGTGAGGACATGGAGAAAGAACCCTTACTGCTTGCTGTTAGAAATGTAAAATGGTGAAGCCACTGTGGAAAAAGTTTGCCAGTTCTTCATAAAGTTATATGGGCACCTGGGTGGCTTAGGCAGTAAAGTGTCTGCCTTTGGCTCAGGTCATGATCTCAGGGTCCTGGGGCAGAGGGCCGCACCAGGATCCCTGCTCCACCAGAAGCCAGCTTCTCCCTCTCTCTCTCTGCCCCTCTCCGTGGTTGTCCTCTCTCTAACAAATTTTTGGAAAAAAAAAAGTCAAACACAATGTTACCATATGATTCAACGATTCCAGTGGTCGTTACAGAACCAAGAGAAATGGAAACGTATGTCCACACAAAAATTACAGGGATGTCCTGCGACATTATTCATAATAGCCCAAATTTGGAAACTATCCAGATGTCCATAAACTGATGAAAGGATAAACAAAATGGGATATGTAATTATATATATGATATATATAATATTCCATTGCCTATCCAGTGTGTATACTGGAATATTATTCAGCAATACAAAGGAATGAAGTATTGATACATGCTGAAACATAGATGAATCTTGAAGACATTATGCTAAGTAAAAAAAAGCCAGATATAGGGCGCCTGGGTGGCTCAGTGGGTTAAGCCACTGCCTTCGGCTCAGGTCATGATCTCAGGGTCCTGGGATCGAGTCCCGCATCGGACTCTCTGCTCAGCAAGGAGCCTGCTTCCCTCTCTCTCTCTGCCTGCCTCTCCGTCTACTTGTGATTTCTCTCTGCCAAATAAATAAATAAAATCTTTATAAAAAAAAAAAAGCCAGATATAGAAGGACAAGTGTTGGATTCCACCTGTATGGAATGAAGGCGCCACAATAGGCAAATTCAGAGTTGAAAGTAGAGATTACCAGGAGTTGGGGGTTATAGTCATCAGTGGTTTAATGATTAGTGTTTCTGTTTGGGGTACTGAGAAAGTTTTAGAAATGCATAGAGGTGAAGGTTGCACAGCACTGTAAATGTAATTAATGCCAGTGAACTACACACTTAAAAATGGTTAAAATGGGGGTGGCTGGGTGGCTCAGTAGGTTAAAGTCTCTGCCTTCAGCTCAGGTCATGATCCCAGGGTCCTGGGATAGAGACCTGTACCGGGCTCTCTGCTTAGCAGGGAGCCTGCTTCCTCCTCTCTCTCTCTGCCTACTTGTGATCTCCGTCAGATAAAATCTTAAAAAAAAAAAATGGTTAAAATGGTAATGTTATGTATGTTTTACCACAATAAAGAAAAAGAAAGAAGGAAAGGAATGGAGAACTATTAGTGTAGTAACATGGATGAATCTTGAAAACTTCATTCTAAGTGAAAGAAATGAGACACAAAGACTACATATTATATGACCCTATTATGTGAAATTTGCCTTTTCTGGGCAAATCCATAGAGACAGAAAGTAGATCAGCGGTCGCTGGAGGTTGAAGGAGTCGGGGGTGGCGGTAGTCAGGGGAAGAGGTAAAGAATGGGGGAGGGGTAACTGCCATTGAATTGTATGTATGTATGTATGTATGTACGTATGTATGTATTGAAGTAGGCTCCACACTCAGCATGGAGCCCAATGTGGGGCTTGAACTCATGATGCTGAGATCAAGACTTGAGTTGAGATCAAGAGTCAGACGCTTGGGCGCCTGGGTGGCTCAGTGGGTTAAGCCGCTGCCTTCGGCTCAGGTCATGATCTCAGGGTCCTGGGATCGAGTCCCGCATCGGGCTTTCTGCTCAGCAGGGAGTCTGCTTCCCTCTCTCTCTCTCTGCCTGCCTCTCAGTCTACTTGTGATTTCTCTCTGTCAAATAAATAAATAAAATCTTTAAAAAAAAAAAGAGTCAGACGCTTAACTGACTGAGCCACAAAGGCACTTCTGAATTGTACACTTTAAGAGGGTGAATAGTATCTCAAAAAAATTTTAAGTGAATGTCAAAGATGAGCAATAAATTTTTTTGACATGGAATGTTAGAAATTTCTTTATTCTTACTTAATTTTTATTAAGCACCAGCTTAATACTACAGAAAGTTCAAATCACCCTTTAACAACCAATTCTTCCCTCCCCCACCCAAATTCTTGATAAAGAGCTCTTCGAGTGAAGACACTTTTCTTCACTTTGCTCTCTTCTCTCTTCTGTATAAAATTTTATCAAATAAAGGCAAAGAACTGTGTACATCTTGCTGTAAAATGCTGCTCACGGCTGTGGAAAGTGTCTGTCCAGGCTCTTTTCACTGTCCAGGTCCTGAAAGACTCTTGTTCATGAACTGTCTCTTCACAAAGCAAGTCCACCACTAATAGGAGGGGATAAAACAGAATGAACAGTGGTGGTCAATCACAGTGCAAGTTCAAGGTAAGGTCAGAATAGAAATTTATGTAATAACTACATTTAATCTTGGCCCGTCATCCCTTATAAACTTCTTGAAAACACATGTAAAAACATGTCTTTCTGACTCACATGTCAGTCAAAATTATGACGACAAAAAAATGTTAATATATTCAAGATATCTCACACAAAAAAATCTACCCTATGGGTTTACAATGCCTTAATGTAAAAACATACAACCAAAAATGTTTATTATATGCGATTCACTGCGCAGTGTGACTCACTGAATCCCTACCATGTACTAAGCACATATTCGGAGTTAACACTGCAATGCAGAAACTCAAAATATTCTGGCCATGGAAAGCCTCAGTTTGTTTAATAGTAGCTACATGAGAAAAGGTTATTTATCAACTAAATAGATAAAAGCGAGGGTCTTACCTTGCTAGGTTTATCATTCTGAGGGTCAAAAACTTTCTCACAAAGTCTCAGTCCAGTCTCTTGTCTCAACTGCTGTAAGTAGGCCCTCATCACCTCTACAATAAGGAGCAGGCAGAACAATAAAGAACATCTTGAGAATGCCTCCCTCCTGGGCTGGTCACTGGTCTGCACAATGACACTGGCAATACACTTCTACACATTCAAACAGGATTAAGAAATAGAAATGACAGTCCCAATGGTTTTATAACTATTTTGGTTCAAAAGATTCTCTATGGGTTACACCTGTTGCCAAGAATCTTCTGTGAGAGTGATTCATAAAATCATATCCGTACTAAGGAGTCCGCTCTCGACCTATACATCAATCAAGACAAGGACAGTGGTGGGGGTCGGGGGCGGCTAAAAAGTCAAATGAAGGAAATCTTGTTCCATCGAGAGGGAGGTAGAAACCCTGTTCTTACCATCTTCCTGTTTGTTTGCCGGTTTGGCATAAATCGCATTAAGTGGAAAACCAGGCTCTCCAGGAATGGGAAAATTAGTGATTCCCAGCGTATACATTTCCTTTTCACCTTGGCTTTTGGAGTTGCACTAAAAAAAATTATACACATATACATACTTTATAGAAAAAAAGATAATAACATCGAATTTGTAATTTTTTAAGTCTAAGTAGATATCTCTGGGATTACTACTATATTCGGGTACCCTTCTGAAATCCAGGGAAGCCTGTGGACTCCTCAGAATAATGTTTTGTTTATTTATTTATTATTTATTTATTTAAAAGATTTTATTCATTTATTCGTCAGAGAGAGAGAACAAGCACAAGCAGGGGGAGCAGCCGGCAGAGGGAGAAGCAGGGTCCGTGAAGAGTAAAGAGCCTGATGCAGGACTTGATCCCAGGACCCTGGGATCATGACCTGAGCCAAAGGCAGATGTTTAACTGAGCCCCCCATATGTCCCCAGAATAATGTTTTAAATGAATGAATGTGCTTCTTTATTAATGCACTAAATGACAAGATCCAGGCCATGGGCCTAATAACTACTATCTGAAATGAGTAAAAATGAAATTTCAAAATATCGTCAACTCTAAATGTAATATGAAAATGCTGTGGGGGCGGGGAGCCTGCTTCTCCCTCTCCCACTCCCCCTACTTGTGCTTGCTCTCTCTGTCAAATGAAAAATTAAAATAAAATTTAAAGAAAAGGGAAAATGCGGTGACTTCTACTGGAGAAAAAGTCACAGGTATAGCTGATTCTACTGTGGGTTGTTGCCTACATTAATAATTAAATGCTAAATCTGTTACAAGTTTAGTGAAAAGAAAGACGTAATCTTTTTCCTACTCAAGCTCATGAACCCTTGAATTATATTCTAGGCTCAGAGTTCTTAAATTGGGGTTGAGAAAGATTTCTTTCTTGGGAAGATACATGCAAAGCCTTAACGCACCAGCCCCTTATGTTCTAATTAGTCAACTAAACTACAAGTTTAGAACCCACATTCAGATTTTCCTCTTATGTCCATGCTCTAAGGGGAAGGAAGTATTATCTACTTGCCCTTAAAGTCTCAACGAGTCCAGATAGCTAGGAGGGTGAACATGTATTAGTACTGCATTTTTCTGGTAGACAATCATCCAAGTTTAATTACCTTTTGGAGTTTCTTTAGACACTCGGAAATGTAGAGAGTTATATATATCAAGGTTCTATCAGCTTCATTCTGCAGGGAATGGGGCAGGGGGAGGTGGGAGGAACAAAAGTTAAAAAAGAGTCCTGATCAAAACGTTACCTATCACGTGCAAGAAATGAATTCGGGCTTTGTCTTTTGAGGATCAACCGAAAACTGTGCAAGTGTAGTTTCTATAGCGTCAACAGCTCCCATTCGCCAAAGGCAGTCTTCCCAAGCCACCTTTCTATCTGCTCCGGGGGAGGGAGCCACCTCCTGCAAATTGCAGGAGCTGTGGAGCTGCCCTGCCTCTGGGTCCCAGGGAGCTGTGCCGGCAGCCCCTCCCTCAGGGAGGAAGGAGAGTTTCACAGCTGCCTGGAAAGCCTGAAGTGCACCATATGGCTGGCTAATTTTTAAAACCCTTTCACTTCAGGATCTCTGTCGAGAATAAAAGCATTCCTGACTCTAGAGGAGGAAGCAGATACTTCCTGTGTATCTTGTTCTTGAAAGCTCCAAGAGCCCACTTCTGGATCTAACCAAAATGAAAATGTGAAGACTTGAGCAAAAGTGGCACAAACTTCGGGTCAGATTTTACACAGATTTTACAGTTGAAAAAGAACCCAAACTATACCTGCCCCTATTTTTAAGAGCATATGACATTCAGGAGAGAATGATACGTGGCAAAATTACATTTATTTACACCTACTACAAACATCACACTTAGACCAAGCAATAAATACAAAAAAACACTGTGATCATAGGATCATAGGATATGATATATCATAGGATGTTTAGACTACAACTTGTAGCCAGAAAGCCTACAAAAAAGATTTCACACCCTGTTTGATTCCAAAAGGTCAAAGTTTGGCAAGCAGAGATTGAAGTTCCGTATTCTAGAAAATTATCAAGAAAAGTTGTTGACATTCCTGTAACTTGCTCATAGGAAGAACTCAGAAAAGTTCTTTTTTTTCCATTTCCCCCTCTCCTTTTCTGCCACCCTGCTTCTAAACTTCCTTTTGACCTCATTCCTCGAAAGAAGAGCAGAAAGGAACAAAAGGTAATTGAGGGAAGGGTCAGGATCACTGAACTTTTATTTCTCCATCTCAGGTCCAGGACACAAAAGTATATAAAAATAACAACTACAATGCAGAATTTTTTAGTTCTGGACTGCCACACAGTAGGTGCTTCTTTAATGTTGTATGAATAAAAACATCTAAATCATGGGTTGGCAAACTTCCTCTAGGGAAGAACAAACATTAAATATTTTAGGTTTTGTGGACAACAGAGTCTTTGTCACAACTATTCAATCCAGCTGCTGTAGCATGAAAGCAGCCATAGATAATATATTAAAAAATGAATGTGGCTGTGTTCCAATAAAACTTTATTTAGAAAAAGAGACGGTGGGCCAGATTTGGCCCTCAGGTTATCCAGTTTGCTGACCCATGGTATAGACTGTGGAGGAAAAATGAGAAACTAATACTGATACAGAGTCTAATATTAAGCACTATTCTGGGTGTGTGTGTGTGTGTGTTTCCCCCCCTATTCTGGGTTTTTAAGGTTATACAAACTCATTCAATTTTATTTACTCCTCAGAACAACCCTGATTGCCAGGGAGGTTATTATCCCCATCAGAAAACTAAATTAAATATTAAAAGCTCTGTATTTTACCTTAATCTCATAGTTTTTGAAGAAGACATTGGCCTTGAAGTAATAGATGGCTTCATCCACAATATCTGTATCTTTTGCTAAATAGAACATAAGGGGAGGAAGGCAGAGAACATTAGCTAAGTGTAAAAATAACACTTGACAAAGCTGTAGAGAAAAAACCCCAGCTCAATGTTCAAAAGTCTTGGAGTTGAGTGAAATAAAACAAAGCCATTGAAACATAAGGTCTTTAGAAACAATTTCTAGAAAAATAAGCCCATGGTTTATTCTGGTAGCTTTACTGTTTTTATAAAAAGTATACTCATTAGAAACAAATTAATCAGTAAAGAAAAATATTTTATTGTCACCCTAAATCTCACTACCTAGAAATAACTACTATTAACATTTGGTGAACATCATTCCAGACATCTCTCAATGCATTTATAAAAATAGAGTGAGACAGACTAACTTTGATAAACTGTTGTTTAAAAATAAGAAGTACTCAATGTAATTTTATATGAATTAACATACTGCAGTTTCAGGGGAAAAAGAAGTCTCAATTGTCATTTAGGAACACACTGGGTTCACACATACGTCTTTCTTTTTATGAAAACTGTGACTTAAAATATACTTGTACAAGCTGTTCTAGGTGGCTAGAGACTGAGAAAAGCCAGAAATACTGTTGCAACAGAGACAGATCTCATTATACAATTTCTTGGGCAGTTTTTTGTTTTCCTTTTCTTACTTTAAAAAGGTCAAAATCCCAGGGTCTTGATATCCGGCAGGCGGTTGCAGCAATGCAGAGACAGGTTTTTTTTTTTTCCCCTCCAGAGAGTTATTTATATTTCTAGACCATGACTGCTAACCCTCTCATACAGCAGAAACACAAAGTAATCCTGGAGGTTTAGTGTTCTGATTCAGCTGTCTTTAACCCTGCTCGTTGCCCTGCTAAAGAATTTCAACAGAATTCTAACTCTAGACTCCTGTTCTTTCAATTTTTTTATCTGCAGAAAAGACACTTCCTCAGAAGACTCAGTGTGTACAAAACCAGCTAGTTCTTCTAAACGTAACCATGTGAGGGGGGGTGGGTGGGCTACAAGATTTGGAACCTAGAAGGGTGTTGGGCACACAAAGGTGTTAAAAAGGTGTCTGATGAATGTATATAAATGAATTTAATTAATGCTGACAATTATTCAGCTCACAGCACAGGCTTGTACTCCTTCATGATTGCAGTTCTGTTCTAATCCCACGCCCTAGGGATTCATTCCCTGTCTACAGAAACCATTAAGATCTGGTTTCCTGGGGTCCTGTTCTCCCTCAAGGGCCCATGAATTGTTGCAGAGGTGGTAATTAGATCTACCCCATCCTTGGTCAGTTGCACTTTCTGATATGCTACATGGTATTCTGTACAGATCTAAAAGAGTTCTTCTCAAGGAATCTGGACCAATATTGATTTTTTTTTTAAAGATTTTATTTATTTATTTAACAGACAGAATCACAAGCAGGCAGACAGGCCGGCAGAGAGAGGGAGAGGAGGAAGCAGGCTTCCTGCAGAGCAGAGAGCCCGATGCGGGACTCGATCCCAGGACCCTGAGATCATGACCTAAGCCGAAGGCAGCGGCTTAACCCACTGAGCCACCCAGGCGCCCCCCAATATTGATTTTTTATTCCTTCTTTGCGCTATCATTCGTTTAGATGAGTATTTTTCTTTTTGGTCTTTTTCCCCCATCTGTTCCTTTTCCTTCCCTTCCGAATCAAGTAAGAATAGTGGTGACGCACCAAATTTATTTACTTTACTGAGCTTTTGAATGATGCTGAGAACAAAATTAAAAAGAGGTCACGTCAAATAGTCTGGCAGGGGAATGAAGATGGGGCCAGTACAAAATTGGCAATGAAAACCATGGTCCTGAAAACCTTGAATGGAACTCAGTGCAGATGCTTTCTGGGTGAAGGAAAACCACATCTAATATAATACAAATTACATTGTTGGCAGAACATTTAAGAATGTGTCAGAAGAGGGACGCCTGGGTGGCTCAGTTGGTTAAGCAGCTGCCTTCGGCTCAGGTCATGATCCCAGCGTCCTGGGATCGAGTCCCACATCGGGCTCC